>NC_088369.1:22163466-22165966 GCF_034508935.2 Berghia stephanieae
GGAGAGGGTTAAAAAAGAACAAGTCTTACATTCCGATGACAATGTTGAAATGGTTGAATGCCATGTACTTCGATATTTGAGCGAACGGCCACAAATAATCTGGTATACTATTGGGAGACACCAAGGTTGCCTGTGGATTGATGTGGAAAAGTTGATCTTTTGTACTGTACTGTAATGCTTAAATTCAAAAGATAAAATATCAGTTACAAAATTGGGTAAAAGTAAAGTAAAGCACTTTCTTCCGTGGTCAATGCTCTACTTCCTCCTCCCCTAAAAAAAAAACAAAAAAAAAAACACACAATACATACACATTGACACTTATACACATTTACATATTATCAACCAAAGCACCTCCAACTTCCTTGCAAAAAAAAAAAAAAAGAAAGAAAGAAAGGGTTTTTTTAGTGTTTTATCTGTTTTGTTTTTTGTTTTTGAGGGTTTTACAGCGCTTGCAACACATTAAGGTCATATATATCAGCGCCAGTAAAAAGGAAGATAATGGGTTAGTAAAAAGTTCTAGAATTACAATTAAAGCACCCAAGAAAAGGTAAGACAAAGGGGAACTGGTTCAAATAGGAAACAGCAGATGTAGATTCCAAGAGCACACCATCAAAGTACTTAGTTTCAGATTACCTAAAAATCTCATCCAGACACAAGCACAGGTCCCCACTAAGAGGAATACACCCAAGTTTAAAAACACATCGATCTATAATGAATTGAAAACATTTCAGTCTCAGTTCACTGTTACTGTCTTTGCCACTGATGGTACTGCTGACTTTTTCTGAGTGTGTTTTCGCAGGCAACCACTTGTGTGTCCATACATCCTGTTGTACTTCTTTCAATACAAAATCCACTTTCACTGGGCCTTTAGGCAATTTTCATTTACAATTCTTATTCTATTACTATTAAGTGTTATTATTGAAAGATTTTTTCTAGAGGTAGTTGTATTCAGTATTGTGATTGGTCTTAAGATTTTTCAGACGTCCTTTCGTTTTATCAGGGTTTTGAACCAATATTACAACTCCTGTATGTTTAGAAGTTGATGTCTTTCACTTTGATATACAGTCATAGACGAATATATTTACACCATATGGGACTGCAGTAAAATGTCAATATATCTGTCCAAGAAATGAAAGGGAAATTAATGAAAAATGCCAACAAGGGAAGTCAATCTGGTTGATTCGGTGGTCCTTATAGTTTAAAGGGGTGAATTTTGAAATTAAGGGATGTTTCACATAATACGACTTTAAGATTTTAAATTGTCATGTTATTGTGAAGGACATGAGTTGTTTTATAGTTTATAGACACTGTTCTTAGCATTGTCAATGGTTTCAAAGAAGGAAGCACCATCATGATGTTGTTGTGCAAAGCAATGTAGGGTCTTAATAGTTGCTATATGGGCATGAGGGAAGACAGGAATAACCCAGGCGTCAGGCATCAGCCGCAACGCAGCGCCGCAACGCAGCGCCGCAACTTGCGCTAGGGTGAAGTGACTTGCTCAAGGCCACACAATGCAGCGGCGGTTGATCGAACTCAGCAACTTCCGGGTATGCGGCAAAGACCATACCGCTGAGCCACGCTGCCCCTTGACCCCTGACCTCAAGCTTCTGTTCACTGGTGATGACCCCTGACCTCAAGCTTCTGTTCACTGGTGATGTATCCACTCCTCAGGCATTGCTAAAGTGGCAGGATGGTATTGAGCTGCTCAAGAAGATTTCCAAGCTCGTGACATTGTGGCTTTGCAGGAGGTGGGTTTGTTTCTTCAGTCTTGCGAGAGTCAGCATGATGATAGCAGTTTGAAATAGTTATGGACAAAACCATAACCCAAGACCATGACCATCTCCTAGCAAAGAGAGATTCGAAAATGGAAGTGTGGGAAGTAGATGCTGTTTCTTATGAAGTACTGTCACTTAGAAAGTTTAAGCACTGCTGGACAACCCTTGTTCTGTAATGATGGCTGGGTGTAGCTGGTGGCAAGAATTCAATATGCATTGCCTTTAGATCTGTTATCTTTGGATGAGCACAGCGGTAGTCTATCACCAGGGTAATCTTCTTTCCATGCAACAAGGACATGCAGTCCAGCCTCCTCAACCCTATATCTCTGCATTTCCATTTGGCTTTTGCATTTTAAACCATGGTAAGATATTGCTAGCAAATTATAAATTGTATTTCTTTATTTTTTAAAGACCATTTATTGTTGATATGATATGTTGATATCAATCTTCTGATAAGAATTATGTCAATATATATACATATATATATATATATATATATATATATATATATATATATATATATATATATATATATATATTATATATATATATATATATATCAGATATCAGCAATTTGTTCATCTAGTTATGGATTTAATTGCATTTAACCACACTTTGTAAACTGAAAGGAGTGGAAAAGGTTGCCTTTTGTCATCCAACACGACTTTGTAACTATCCAGAAAGCTAAGGTAAAAAGGTACAGGCTTCTAATCAGTGGATGGAAA
>NC_088369.1:22170966-22273466 GCF_034508935.2 Berghia stephanieae
TATGGAAATCACTTATTCTTTTTATGCTGACTAGTAAAGGTAATGTGGTGGTACCAGGGACTAAAATTATAATAGACTGAAATGAGTTGTGAAAGTTGAGATGATAGCTTTACAGTAAGCTTTAATCAACAAGAAACACCACTAGTATAACATTGAGTACAACATCTGAAACAACACAGAAATAAAGAACAGTTAGATACAACAACATCTGACATAACATAATGTGGACGGAAACTAAAATATACAACATTTTTCCCCTGTCAGAGTTGAGACATAGGGATAACTGAATTTACAACAGACAGATTGATGGTATACAAATAATTTTGTAGTGTCAAAATCACTATCTAAAATTCAGAATTATTTCAGGTAAACTTAAAATATCAGAACAAATGTAAACATGTAAAATGTGCATTTCAGCCCACTCCTCAGACTATAGGGATATTGCGAACAAAAGGGGTGCGCTTAGTGCGAGCAGGTGGTTTGTCTTTAAGTTCAACCGTATGAGATTGAGTTGCGTCGTTCATAACACCAGCTCCTTCAACAGTGACGTCGATAGCCTCAGGCTTATGAAGGTTAACATTTGTCATGTCAGGGGTACACACAGTTTGAGGAGTCAATGGTTCTGAATCGTTCTTCACTTCAGGTGTACATGTATAGTCTCTTTCACCGACTGGGGTAAGATGACGAAGTGATACTGTTGATTCTCGCCCATCCTGATGACGAATATGGGCATATTGAGGGTTAGCTTCTAAGAGTTCAACCTCATCAACCAGAGGGTCAAATTTAGAATTTCTTACACGTCTCTTCAAGTATACAGTTCCTGGCGAGAGTAGCCAGGTTGGTAATGAATTTCCTCATGTAGAGCGACGTTGATGCATGAACATTCTTTCATGAGGAGTGGTGTTAGTTTGAGTGCACAACAGAGAGCGAAGAGAATGCAACGCATTTGTAAGAACTTCCTCCCAGCGACTGACATCAAGTTGGCGTGATTTAAGATCAAGAGTTATTGCCTTCCATAGCGTACCATTCAAACGTTCGACCTGTCCGTTTCCACGTGGATTGTATGGTGTTTTCCTGCTTGTAGCTTCTCCTCTCTCATGAAGGAATGTTTTTACTTCCTGAGACATGAATGATGATCCCCTATCTGAGTGCATATATGAAGGTGTTCCAAAGATGGAAAAGAGTTCGCAAAGACATTTGAGACCTGTTGATGTCTGAGCATGGGAAAGCAAAAGGAAATCGTGAAAACTCATCAATGATAGTGAGAATGTATTTGTTTCTAGTTGCTGACCTTTAAAATCCATACTTAATCTTTCAAAACACTGAGTCGCTTTAACAAGATTTTCATTATTTGGTCGGAAGAATTTAGGTTTTAATTCCGCACACACTCCACATTTATTAGTCATTACAGTAATGTCTCCTACGGAGTATGACAAACTCTTTGTACGAACAAAATGAGTCATTCTAGTGATATCAGGATGACAAAGAGATTCATGCAATAGTTTGAGATCGTTGGTGTTTGTGGAGGTTGCCCCACAGCGAGAGAAAGCATCAGCAGCTTGATTTTCAGGGCCAGGTCGGTAGATGACCTCATAGTCATATGGAGACAATTCAATCTTCCAGCGTTGTATTTTGTCATTTTTAAAAAAAATCTTTACAATGATTACTGTCGTAAATGAATGAGACAGAATTCTGATTTGTGATGATCTTGAAATGTGTATTAAGTAGATAATGCCTCCACTTCCTAATTGCTTCAACAATCGCATAGACTTCCTTCTCAACTGCTGAGTGGTTTTTCTCACTTGATGAAAGTGTCCTTGAAAAGAAAGCTACTGGGCGACCTTCTTGGTACAATGTTGCAGATATAGCCACATCTGAGGCATCAGTTTCGACCACAAGAGGAATGTCCTTACTTGTAGTCTCTAGAACTGCATTTTCAAGTTCCTGCTTCAAACTGCAAAATGTTTTCTTGACGGTATCAGGTAATGGGAAAAGTTTATTCTGAGTCAATGGCAAAATCTTGTCGGAGAAGTGAGAAATCCATCGGGAGTAGTAGGCAAACATGCCTACAACTCGTTGTTGAGTTTGCGGGGTTGCAGTAGGTGGCTCTAATTCTTTCAGTGGTCTTAATCTCTCTGGGTCTGGCATGATCTTTCCTTGAGATACTCAAGATTAAAGAAGTCCGATGTTTCATTATCCAGCTTGACACACGCTGTTTGATTCCAATATAATTTTTTTCACAAGTCGAAAGTCTTTACTGTCTATACCGATCTATACCGATCTTTTCTAAGATTTTAAATAGCACTGGACTGAATCAAAAGCTTTGGAATAATCAATGAAGCATAGACAAAGTGATTTTTGTTTTTCGATTGACCGTTGCATTAAGGTTTTCAATGTAAAGATTGCATTTACCGTACCCTTTTCTTTAACAAAACTAAACTGCTCGTCACTTATCTCTGGAGAGATCTTGCTCCTCATTCTTTTAATAAGCATTCTTAACATAATTTTTGTGGCCTGGCTCATTATGCGGATTGTTCTGTGTTGGTCACAGTCAATACTTCTTTGTTTTTTGGGTATCGTAATGAATACCGATTGTCTTAAGACATTAGGCAATTCACCCTTTTCGTATAAGACATTAAAGGCTTTTGTCAGAATGTCTATTCCCAGATCGTCGAGGGCGTCAATCAATTCTATTGAGAAACTATCTTGGCCTACCGCTTTCCCCTTTTTCATCTCTTTGCAAGCAGCTTCTACTTCTTCTCGCATAATCTGGGGACCCGTGTTCACAGTAGAGATTTCTTTATCCAAGCTCGCCCCTCTTTTGTCATCCGCGTATAGATTTTTTTATGTATACTGCCCAACGTACCAAAATTTCGTTGTTGTCGATAAGTATATTACCGTTTGCGTCTTTAACGCATTTTCTTGCCACGGCTGGTCGTTTTCCACTTAGATCTTGTATTGACTGGTAGAATTGTTTGGTGTTAGATTGTTTTAGTCTTTCAATTCTGTGACATTCATGTTCAATATAATCTTCCTTTGTTCTCTTACACTCACGTTTTATAATCTTATTAGCTTCTTTATATTCATTGCTGTTGCGTTCTAGTTTTCGTCTTTCATTCATCCGTTTCAAGATCTTGTCATCCATTCACTTATGTTTTGGTTCGTGTTTTTTCACAGATGGAATAGTTTCTCTTGCAAATTCTGTGATGCAGTTCGATACTTGATTCCAGTACTCATCTATGTTTATATCTGAGGTCAAGTTTTCACTTTTTTCTTTCACGCATTCTTTGTAATCGTTTTTTATTTGATGATTAATTCTCAATAGATCTAATTGCAGTTTTGGTTCCACTTTCTTTTTCTTTATGTTTAAGTTTTATTTTTAGCGTGGCCTTGACAGGTCTGTGGTCACTATTACAATCTGCGCTTGGAATAGTTGTTGCGTTGAGTACGATATTTCTGAATCGATGTTGGACCAGATTTTTATAAAGGCCACCTGGGCTTATCCACGTCCACTTCTTTCTATCGTGGTTTTTAAACCATGTATTGACAATAGTAATGTTTTCCAATCTGCAACATGATCTAAATAGCACTTTGATGTTGATTTCTCAAAAGAATTCCAACTCCTTTTTCGTGATGTTTTCCACCTGCATAATACAATACAAAATCATTTTCTTTTTCTACTCCTGCTCCCTTCCACTTCGTTTCTGAGATTCCAAGGATGTTAATTTGGAACTTTTTCATTTCTTGAATAACATTTTCGAATTTTCCTAAATGGTTTAATGTACGTATATTCCACGTGGCCAATGTGATTGTTTCATTTCGCACCAGTTTGAAACGTTCAACGTGTTCGGGACAACTGATGTCCTGGGAAAGTTTGTTAGTGACGGTGGTTTTCCGTTGCCTTCCGTCATGCCCTACTGTGGCGTGGAGAATCTTGTATGTATAGTTAAGTCACTATCTCAACACTCGAAAGAGTGAAAATGGAAAGGCTTCGTATGGGAACAAAACAGACAATGGACGTCCATTGTCTGTTTTGTTCCTATACGAAGCCTTTCCATTTTCACTCTTTCGTTAGTATTTTACGATCACCGGCTTCAGGCAGCCCTTACCGTTTTCTATCTCAACGCTCATGAATTTCTTAGTAAGGCCCGACTCACAATCAAAAAACGAAATTTGTGTTTTAAACTCTTGAATCAAACGAGGTACATCAGCGTTCGTCTCATTGAGAAATGAAAAATGATATATAAATCAAGAACATCGACCAGAAAATAAGGTTATCATAACATTATAAAATTAGAGAAAGCTATTTTCAAAATCAAATCTATTACAAAAAAGGTTATTTCTAGACCGATTTTTATGAGACAAAGACAATTTTTCTCCAATTTTCAAGCCTCTTCCAACAATGAAGTTTTCAAGTTTATCGCAATTAGATTATTTGTCATTATTTTCTAAATGCCCAATTGACTGCTCAGGAAATGAATATGTAATCCTTGACGGCTAGCGAGTAGATATTAAATTTTGCGTATCCCTTTCCCACGCAGACGCACACACACACACACACACACACACACACACACACATACACACACGCTTCTTCTTCTCCTCCTCCTCCTTCTTCATCTTCTTCTTTTTCTCCTCCTCCTCCTCTTCCTCCTCCTCCTCTTCCTCCTCCTCCTCCTCCTCCTCCTCCTCCTCCTCCTCCTCCTCTTCTTCTTCTTCTTCTTCTTCTTCTTCTTCTTCTTCTTCTTCTTCTTCTTCTTCTTCTTCTTCTTCTTCTTCTTCTTCTTCTTCCTTTTAAGTCTGTAACTACAGATTTTGAAGATTCCACAGACCACAACATTTTTCTTTCATTGGAGATGTGAGACTATTCCACTGTCTCAATGTCGATGGTATGAACACAGACTACTAGGTCCTGTGATATCTATGGGTATGAACAAGTGGGCATCCCCTCTAGAGTGGGGAACCATAAACTTGGATGACTTCCTCTTATTTTGTTGAATATCACCGAGGGCTAATTTAACTTGACCGTTTAGGCCTTTGCAAAAATTGTTATTTTGTCACGTTTTTCTCTTTCAAATATTGTTTAGTGATTTGGAAATACAGTACTCGTTGGATTCTAGCACGCTTCGAGAGAAGCTTTAAAAAAAGCGTGCTAGAATCCGAGCATGCCGAAATCCTATGCCCTAAGTAAATCATATGAATTGTTCAGCAAATTATAATAGCATCTTTTTGTGCTTATGAAGAAGATCAATTGAATTGATATCACCAATTCAAGACACATTCAACAGAGTATTGCTTTTTATTTTAACTTTTTGGTCCACAATGACAGAGGAAAATGATATAGGATATTAGTATTTTTCAATTTTAAATAAAATAATTGATTAATTAATTAATCAATTAATTGATTTATTAATTAAGTCATTCATTCATTTATTCATTCATTCAATCATTCTTTCGTTCATTTATTCGTTCATTCATCTGTTCATTTATCCATTGATTAATTCATACATTCTATCATTTAATAATAATAATTAAAAAAAACAACAACAATAGATAGGATAAACACGATTTTTAAGATCCAACTTGAAAAGCGAACTACACATCGGAAACACATAGACGATTGTCTCCCTTTCATTTACTAGAAGAAGAAGAAGAAGAAGAAGAAGAAGAAGAAGAAGAAGAAAGAAGAAGAAGAAAAAGAAGAAGAAGAAGAAGAAGAAGAAGAAGAAAAAATATATAATATATATATATATATATATATATATATATATATATATATATATATATATATATATAATATATATATATATATTGAATCGTATTGGATACAAATATGGTAAGAATAGTGCTCGACATGTAGCAATGGAGCGGATTATTATTTTAATATTTACCACAATGTTGGAGTCTACATCGATGTTTCAGGCCTTTTTCAGTCATCGTTAGGACTGTGTGTTACATGAGTTTGGTTTGTTGTGTTGTTGCTTGTTGACGTGGTTCCGTAAGTTTGTAGTTGATAAATAAGTACTTCCGGCGATGTGGGCAAGTATTGTACATCTCATTTTTCGTGTTGAGTGTGGCTTCATGAGGGTGTTTAAAAATAGTATGTTTCTCTTCCAGGCATAAGCTACATTGTTTTGATGTTGGTGTGTACCCTGTTATATTATATCTAAAGCAACAGGGTACAGACCAACATCAAAACAATGTAGCTTATGCCTGGAAGAGAAATATTAAATATTAATCAACTACAAACCTACGAAACCACGTCAACAAGCATCAACACACAACAAACCAAACTCATGTAACACACAGTCCTGACGATGGCTGAAAAAGGCCTGAAACATCGACGTAGACTGACTCCAACATTGTGTTAAATATTAAAATAATATATATATATATATATATATATATATATATATATATATATATATATATATATATGAGTGATGGTGGGTACTCGTAGGTACGAAAGTGCTCTATAATGATGGTTAGAGCTAATATAAAATATAAATTGTCACTCACATAATATGGCTGAGACGTTCGTTTCTGTGGGTTTATTCCACGTCCTCAGTCGGCGTAATGTCTTGAAAAAAATTGTATTCCATACGAGGTGCTTGTCCTTGCTTCCGTTGTGTCGTATGGAATACACATTTTTTCTTCAAGACATTTCGCCGACTGAGGACGTGGAAAAAACCCTCAGAAACGAACGTCTCGGCCATATAATGTGAGTGACAATTTATATTATATATATATATATATATATATATATATATATATATATATATATATATATATATATATATATAGAGAGAGAGAGAGAGAGAGAGAGAGAGAGCGAGAGCGAGAGAGAGAGAGAGAGAGAGAGAGAGAGAGAGAGAGAGAGAGAGTCTTGGTGGTGTTTTCCCCATTATTTCTCCTTCCAGTAACCGCTTTGCCTCGGGTGTAGTTGTCTAAGCAGATATAATGACAGATATCCAAAGATGAACGTAGAGACTGTCCACTTGTATGTTGCGGCCATTGTGAAGTGACGTCGTCTGAAATGATGAAAATGACAGCCGATTAAATTGATTCGTCATCACTTACATGTGCGTACATTTGATTTGATAGAACAATAGACACCTAGATAACCACGCCTCTCGGACAGTTGTCATAATGTAAACAATAATGGCAGTGATTGGTAAACCTAGCAAGTTACACAGGTTTTACTATCGGTGGTGCGTGTCTAAGGAAAATATCCACTATTCTACCGCTTGATCAAACTGTGTGTAAACTTAAACGTTTATAATATTATTATAATCGAGATAATCGTGTGACTAGGTTGGTATAAAAACAATAACAATGATCAGAGAGAGAGAGAGAGAGAGAGAGAGAGAGAGAGAGAGAGAGAGAGAGAGAGAGAGAGAGAGAGAGAGTCGAATTCATTGACGTTATTACCAAGTTAGTTATACGAACGATCACGTGATCAAATTTTCATTCCGTTCTCTCGTCACAACAATACTCTTCAACAGTCGTAACGTCACTTCCTTCCTAATGATGCATGGTAACTTAGCAACACTGGCTCTAAACTAACGGAACAATGGCGGACGCCCGTATGAAATATTTCTCCGGCGAGCATAAAAGAGTTTCCAGAGGAAAAAAAAAAAACACATAAATTTGATCATGTTTTGACTTTTACACATTCTGATCACAAGGCATATGAAAAGTTCTAGCCAGCACGAAAAATAAAAAGTAATGATTTTCTTTGTTTAGAACCAAGATGGCCGCCGTAGCAAGTTTAAAATGTAAAACCCTACAAACTGTGGAGTGATCCTCGACAATATTGGAGGTTTCCACAGGACGAAGAAGAAGAAGAAGAAGAAAACTATCTATGTACATGCTCATTTTTAATACATTTTTTTCCAATTTTGAAAAGTAGCAAAAATCTCTAGAATTGAGTGAGTTAACCCTCTCTTTAACAACCATAGGAAAATTGTCACATTCGTTACAACCCAACCAGCACTTTTATCATTCGGACTTCTTTTGTAAATCACACAATTTCAAGAACAATGTTTTATTATAGCTAAAAAAACGTGACGCTGTGTTGTAGAGTTCATTTTGCCGATCAATATTATTGATAGAATGTATTTGTTGTTTTTCTGTTTGAGTAAGAAAAAACTATCTTTGTGTGAGGTGGGTGTGAAATTTTGGGTAAAATTCTGAAAATGGCTGGTAAGAAAAGGGTTAAATCGGAAGTTGAACCAGTCACGGAGTGTCATACGACAAGACCACAATGCTGTATATCGTACGTGGCTTGGTGGCTCGGTCTTGTCACAAAAGTCAAGCAATGTTAAGCCTGGTTATTGGGTGACACTGTCGTGGACAATTCCTGTTCCCAACATTGTATTCTTGAGTAAAGCACTTAACACACATTACCACATTCGACTCTTATGTGAATGAATACCAGCCAACAGGCAGCGATGGATATTTATTGTAAGCGTATTAGTACAAAAATGACGCATTACAGACGAATGTTACTTATGGAATGGAAATGTGGTACCATATGACCTGCTAGGGGAATAAACGAAATATTGTGAAGCGCATTGTGTATGGTCAATCAGTAAAATTGCTATATATAAATGAATGTTGATATTTATTCATTCATTCATTCATTCATATTTATTCATTTATTTATCTATGTCAGGTTAAAGTAAAATCGAATACTGGTTGAAGAGGGTTAATACAGTACTCGCTGGATTCTCGCGCGTTGAATCCCAGTAGCACGCTATCAGCTATCAGCAATCAGCTCGCTGGGGATGGTTGATAGATTTTATTTATATAATACGTCGTTACATTCCACGAAAATCTAATTTTAGCACGTTCAAATTCCAGCACGCTTTTTGGCTTCTACCGAGAGTATTACTAGTATCCGGCGAGTATTGTATCATTTTCCAATTTTGAGTGATTTTCCAAAACTCTCTCTCTCCATTTTTCCCATTTTGAGATATTTGAGGATTATTTTCCCTAAAATGTCTCATTTGGTCTATTATTTTATTAAATTTAAACCTCAAATTCACACAAATCAAGGGGAATTCTTGTGCTATTTGATGCTTAAAATAAAGTTTTATCTTCGTTTCAAGTTATCTCATGGATAGAAAATCTCAAAAAGTAGAAAAATCAACTTAAGGAGTTTTGGAAAAGCGGCCTTGAATTTGAATGGCAATGAGACTCACCGACATAGCGTCCATGTGACCATGGTTTCAAATGTATGGAGGGCAATCGTGGCATATATCCTGCAATAGCAAAATTAGACAACAATGTATACTGTGTCATTGCTTGGTAAAATATAGATTCGATATTGGAGAGAATTATTAACTCCGCTACTGGATTAACAAAAAAAAAAAACAAAAAAACAAAAACAAACAAACGAACAAACAAAGAAACAAAAACACACACACGAAACAAACAAAAAAAAAACAAACCAAACCAAAGATTAAATAAAAAGAAACAGACAAACAAAAAATTCACAGCTAAATCTCCTAGACCCCTTCTACTACTCATCCACCACCTCCTCCTCTTCCTCCTCCTCCTCCTTTTCTTCCTCCTCCTCCTTTTCCTCCTCCTCCTCCTTTTCCTCCTCCTCCTCCTCCTCTTCCTCCTCCTCCTCTTCCTCTTTTTCTTCTTCTTCATCTTCTTCTTCTTCTTCTCCTCGTCTTCATTCTACATCTTCTTCTTCTTCTTCTTCTTCTTCTTCTTCTTCTTCTTCTTCTTCTTCTTCTTCTTCTTCTTCTGCTCCTCCTCCTCCTACTACTACTACTACTACTACTACTACTACTACTACTACTACTACTACTACTACTACTACTACTACTACTACTACTACTACCACTACTACTTGATCTCTTCTTATTTTTACTAATTTCCTACTCCTATTTCCTCATTCTTGGATTGTTGCAAATAATGCCACGAACTTTATAACAACCCTCAATACAAGCAGCATCATCATAACAGCAGACACACACACACACACACACACACACACACACACACACATCAAGTATCATTAAATAATTTTACTCACGAGAATATCATAAAATTGGGGAAGTTTGTACCCATGTACTTTCCGAAAGGTCCAAGAAGCCACAGCCAATCAGGTAGCTCGTTGGGTGAAAATGTCACCATCTTTGAGGAAATCATTGAATAAAAATGCGATTCATTAATTTAACCAATTAACTGCCGTCCTATGAAAAAATTCACATTAATACTTTAAAATTTGGCCAGGAAACTTGTTCTGCTAACTGCTAACATCAATCGATTTACATGACCATCTTCCTTAAAGATCCAGGTTCGAGAGTTGTTGCCAAGATGAGGATCATTTAAATCAATCGATATTTAAAGGACGAGTTTTCTGGCCAAATTTTTAAATACTAGATTTTCCAGATTTCGCAGTTAACAAGTTAAAATTGGACAACACAAGACAACCTTTTATATGAGTCACATCAACCCACTTTGCTTTTCTCTCAATAAATTACTTTGAGCTTTTTTATATAGCGCAATATCCACTAAATATGGTCAACGCGCTTTACAAGCAACACGTAACATGTAGAACGAATCATGATACCTGTTAGGCGATATTACCATTTTTTTTCTGACAGAGACAACGCTGTCAACGGCCAGGAACTCAGTTTACACCTGAGTACGGTGAGAGAATGTGAGTAAAGAGCCTTTTCCAAGGACTCAACTATGCACCGAGCGAGGCTCGAACCCAGGACCTTCCGATCCGAAAGCGAGTGTCATTCCATAAGACCACATAGCAGCACTATGATATATAGTAGCAGGCTCAATTAGGCACTTCTAGCTTTTAATAAAAATGAATGTGACCAACAGTCCCAAAACAGTATGATATTGGAGCGAAGGACACATTTTTCAGGTCTGATAACCCAATCCATTATGGGCTCATTGTTGTAATGGAAATCTAAAAAAATATGAGTGCCTTGTGTTAACAGCGTTTTCTCTGTCCGAAAAAAAAATGTAATCTCGCCTAATAGGCGTCATGTCCCGTCCTACATGGTAAATGTTGCAGTTGGCTAGGGACCTCTTGAAAAGCACTTTGAGCACGTTTAGTGGGTATTGCTCTATATAAAGGCTGTTTCTGTTACATGTTCTCTCTCTCTCTCTCTCTCTCTCTCTCTCTCTCTCTCTCTCTCTCTCTCTCTCTCTCTCTCTCTCTCTCCTCCCCCCTTTTCCAAATGAGATGCGAGTGGAAACATTTGGTATAGTAGGAATAATAACATATTAACATAGAGAAACTTTTGTAACTTGACACGATTTTTATACGGAAACACAACACTAGATACCGCTTTATGGTAATTTGTCACGTAAGAGAGAATACGACAATATTGGACAGGCTCATGAATAATTAGATATGTATGTATGTATGTATGAAGTTTGTAAAGTAAACTGAATATCTCAGTGACTCTCCAACGAATTCAACAACCATGTTTAAAGTTAAATCAAATGTTATTTTATAAATTGGCTTTCTTTGTTTTGTTTTTAGGTGTTTAACGGCGCTTTCGACACTATTTAGGTCATTTAAGCGCCCGTTTCTGTCTTTTATCATTTTTTATCGGCCTTGAGGGGCCATAGCTGCTCAAAACGTGTACTGTTGTAATAAAATCTTTATAAAATCATAATAGTTATGTGTTGGATTTGGTATATAACTTTGATTTTCGAAGCGTGAGTACGTATAAGTTTACATTATATGCAAATATAGGCAGGTGTGTGTGTGTGTGTGTGTGTGTGTGTGATTATGTTTGGGAAGAGGGGAGGGAAGGAGGAGATTAGTGATAGACAAACCTTATAAGCAAAAATATCGGTATTGATTGCGGGTAAAGTCGATTATTTTTTTCGGATCACCCCCCCCCCCTTTCTTTCCCCTCTTCACTCTCATACGTTCCACCCAGCAGTGATTGGGTAGTTGGTTCTGCTAGATCTGGAGGAAAGTTCTTAGTGATAGACTGTAGACTTTTGATGGAATTGTAACACGAATGGTAGTTCAAACTACATTATGAGATAATAGTTGTGATCAATATGCCAAGACCTCAATAATATTGTCTATTATTCATGTGAACTGCTCGTTATTTATTACTTGAATTAAATTCTAGGGGTGCCGAAATGAGGCAACTAAGATAGAGAGAAAAGTAAAGTGAATTAATGTGACTCATGTAAAAATATTTAAAAAGGCGGGGGGGGGGGGGGGGGGTAGGGGTAGGGGAACAGGTGACGAACAACATTTCGGCCCTTGTTTTTCGTCAGAAGACAAACAATCAAGATACAAAAGATTTTTTTTTAAATAATAAGATTCTCTATATTCATCCCATAGGGGAACTTTGTCTCTAGGGTCTATTCCAAGGGAAGTCTGGAATGATCCAAGCGTCAGCCGTTGTGAAGCGCCGCAAATTGAGCTAAGGCGAGATGACTTGCTCTAGGCCACTAAAAGTAGATTACCCTAAGTGGTCGTGAAGATTAAATCGTTCGACGGGTGGCCATTCTGCAATGGGATTCAATAGTTGTAACGTCACTTCCTTCCTAATGACGCATGGTAACTTAGCAACACTGGCTCTAAACTATCGGAACAATGGCGGACGCCCGTATGAAATATTTCTCCGGCGAGCATAAAGCGTGTCCAAAGGAAAAAAACACCATAAATTTGATCATGTTTTGACTTTTACACATTCTGGTCACAAGACGTATGAAAAATTCTAGCCAGCATGAAAAATGAAAAGTAATAATTTTCTTTGTTTAGAACCAAGATCGCCGCCGTTGCCTGGCGGCGTGACATCAGACTATTGAATCGTATTGTGCATAGAGAGCCTTTAACTCTTCAACAGCGAGCTGTTGTTTTTTTATTTTTCCCCAAGACATTATTTTCCCCTTATTAGTCATCAATTCACAAGGTCTCAAAGTTGGTTTTTAAGCAAGCAGTTTGCCACATATTATGAACTTAAATCAAGGTACCACAGACTTAGGTCCCATTTTTACAACTGAGCAATTAAATGATAAATGTCCGAGCCTCAACACTATTGTTGCTGCTTTCTTGTTCAAACCTTCAAGATATGAATTCAGGTTTGGGTAAAATCGAATGGCGCCATTTAGATTTCTCCTACGTTTTTGATTATTAAGAACAAAAAGTATTTTTGATAAATCTGAAAATGTCAAGGCAAGCACTTATGTAACTGAAATACAGTAATTCATTTCTCTATAGAAGGATTCAAAAAGAAATTGTAATTAAATACTATCTTTTAAATACACACACACACACACACACACACACACACACACACACACACACAAGTTGGGACTAAAGGCCAGAGGGATGGCCAATTTATCAAATTTATATATAAAGTGTTGCTATTGGTTCTTGGTTGTATATATTAACATTTTTGTGCATTTGCATATATATATATATATATATATATATATATATATATATATATATATATATATATATATATATATATATATATATATATATATATATATATATATACATTGTCGCCATAGATTCTCAACTTTGTGTTTATACATTTTTATGCATGCCACGTCCGTAAACGAATTTCCATTTTTTGAATGAAATGAATATATTATTATTATTATTATTATTATTATTATTATTATTATTATTATTATTATTATTATTATTATTATTATTATTATTATTATTATTAAATTGACCGGAGTCTAACAGAATAAATATGAATTGATGAGATCAGGAGTAACTCAAGGAACAGTCATAAGGCCATGTCTTTTCCTATTTCACATTCAATTTCAGGTCTAAATCAGTTAGTTTCAGTTAACTAAATGCTTCTAATGAAAAGAATGAGTGAAATTTATTAAACTGCATATTATTGTATAGAGAGAACAAAATTGCCGTCACTCAGATCTTTCTTATTGTTTTTAGCCAGTCGTTTTTTATGAGTAGTTCTCACTAAATTGTTTTAATCAGACTAAATAATCGAGTAAGGTTACATATTATTGTTCTGTGTGTTGGTACATTCTATTCCGCTGGCAATGTTGTGAGTTTTGAGTTAAGCGCACAGCATCAACTGAAATGATTGAGTCTGGTGATTTTTGTTTTAGAGTCCATTTTCAGAACATATAGATCCCATGAGATAACCAGAGTTATAGGATAGAACGCCAAATTAAATGATAGAAGGAACAATCCATTTAAAAAACTTGAGCTTTTATATTGAGCAATACCCACTAAACTTGCTCAAAGCGCTTTACAAGGGTCCCTGACCAACAGCAACACGTAACATGTAGAACGAGACATGACGCCTGTTAGGGCGATATTGCAATTTTTCAAGAGTCAACGCTGTTAACGGCAACGTACTCATTTTACACCTGAGTTCGGTGAGATAATATGAGCAAAGCGTCTTTGCCAAGGACTCAACTATGCGCCGAGCGAGGGTCGAACCCAGGACCTTCCGATCCGAAAGCAAGTGTCATACCGCTTGACCACATAGCCGCACAACCACGAAGAGAGGATGCTATTCCATTCTATATTTTAAATGAATATCTACACTAAATCTAAATGGTTTATCAACAAATATATTGGGTCAAAATATGAAGAGAAAAAAATAAATATTTATTTGTTGCTGGCTGGATATCCACCTGCATTTAATTTCAACGAATATAGTAATAGACAATAAGAAGCATCAAAGAAAAAGAAAGTACTCACCCCTTGGTAAGACCAGAATACAAAAAGAATAAGTACAGGAATAGGATATGGCAGTCTAAAATAGTCACTGTTACAATTTCCTTGGGAAGTCTTCGACGCCATGTTTCAGGTTCACTCTTTTTCTTTTTTATGTCCTCACCTTCTGAAATAATTATTAAAATAATTAATCAATTATTGCTTTCCAATATCACACATTCTTTTGTGCAACTTTTCACGAATTGAATTAGAATTCAAGAGAGTTTTGTTTTTCCAAGCATCAGTTTGCATTCGTGATAGGATTATAACTGTTTAAAAAGTGGATTATTAAAAAAAAAAAAAAGCAAAAATTAAATATTGATGATTTGGTTATCGGATATATCAAGTGTTGTGTTGTGTTGGTCCAACATTGAAATATTATACATACATAAATACATACATACATACATACATTATATATATATATATGTATATATATATATATATATATATATATATATATATATATATATATATTATATCTATAATGTAGATATAAATATATATAAATATATATAACTATATATATATATATATATATATATATATATATATATATATATATATATATATATCAAGGAATTTACCCAATGGAAACCGTACGGTGCTCTTATTGGCTAACCAACCAGCGGCCTCGATGAGAAAAATATCCGCCATTTTGATGTTGGCTGGGAATCGCGTTACTATAGTAAACAAGCGCTGATCGGCCGTTCATACCTGGATACCTGGATACCTCTGTATAGAGCTTTTAGACTTGGTGTAGTCTCCTTCGCTCCTCCTCATCTATTAATGATTGGACCAATTTTTATAATTGAACTTGTTTCCTAGGGTGTTGCTTATCTCCAACTCTGCTTTGAATTTATTCAAATTTTTTGCTGATACTGTGGTTTCTTGTAGTTTATTCCAGTTATTTACAATTCTAGATGAAAAAAACTTCCTTCTTTCATTTGTTTTAAAACGTTCTTTTTTCAGTTTCTTGCTGTTTCCTCGTGTCTGAATGTTCTTGTTTGGTTTAAGGAATCCTGCCTCTACCCTGTCTATTCCCTTTACTATTTTATATGTTTGGATCATATCTCCCCTTCTTCTCCTGTAATCTAAGGTCGGGAGATTTAATTCTTTCAATCTCTCACAGTATGTTTTGTCTTTCAGGTGTGTGATAAGTTTTGTTGCTCTCCTTTGCACCCTTTCCAAACAGTCTTTGTCTCCCTCAAACTTCGGATACCATATGCAGTTAGCATATTCCAGCTTTGATCTAACCATAGTCTTGTAGATGGTAGTCATGTGTTTTGTTTTCAGATTCTTGAAATTTCTTTTCACTATTCCGAGTGTTTTACTAGCCTTAGATTGAACATCTTTAATTTGCTTCTTGAAGTTTAGCTTCCTATCAATAAATACTCCTAGGTCTTTTTCCCCATTGGATTTCTGCAGGGGTTTTTCTTTCATTATATAGTTTGCTTCTCTGTTGTTTTTTCCTAGGTGAAGAACTGCACATTTATCTACATTGAACTCCATCTGCCATATTTCGGACCATTCTTCAAGCTTTTTCAAATCTTGTTGTAAGGTGTTTCTTTCTTCTTCTGTATTAGCTACTCCATAGAGCTTAGTATCATCGGCAAAGATTTTACATTTAGATGATAGATTGTCTGGCAAGTCATTGATATAAATCAGGAAGAGAACTGGTCCCAGTACACTTCCTTGTGGAACTCCACTTGTTACCAGTCTCTCTGTTGATGCTGTTCCATTCACTATCACTTTTTGTCTTCTATCTTTGAGGAAATCTCGGACCCATTTGACTGTCTGATCATTAATTTGATACTGTTCCAATTTCCTGATTAGGCGCCAGTGTGGAACTTTGTCAAATGCCTTTCTGAAGTCGAGGTATATGACATCTAAATTGTTGCCTAATTCCAGGTCTCTCGTCCAGTCATCCATTGTTTCAAGTAGGTTTGTTACTGTAGACCTTCCCGCCATGAAACCATGTTGATCTTTGCTGAATAGTTTGTTCTTGGTCATATGATCAACCATTTCTTCTCTAATCAGCTGTTCCATGAGCTTGCAGACGACAGATGTCAGGCTCACTGGTCTGTAGTTTTCTGGATTTTTTCTGTCTCCCTTCTTGAATATGGCTGTGACGTTAGCTTCTTTCCATTCCCTTGGTAGTCTTCCTTCTTTCATCGACTGGTTAAATATCTTGGTTAGGGGTTCTACTAGCTGCTCTGCTAAGTTTTTTAGGATGTAAGGATGAAGTTTGTCAGGTCCAGGTGATTTACTCTCCTTTAGGTTTTGTAGTCTCTTCATTACTCTCTCTTCAGTAATCGGCCATTGTGTAGTATCTATATTACTTCTTTTAGCAATATCTGGCAAGTTTTTCTGGTTCTCCACTGTAAAGACACTTGCAAAGAAGAGATTTAGCACCTCTGCCTTGTCTTCATCTTCCGATGCCCAAGTGCCATCTTCTTTTTTTATGTCACAGGTTCCCTGTCTTGTCTTCATTTTACTGTTTACATAACTCCAGAATACTTTAGGATTTTCTTTCGTTTCCTCTGCTATCTTGTTCTTATACTTTTGATGCGCTTGTCGGACTATTTTAGTAGTTGCGTTTCTCACTCTTTTGTATTTGTCCCAATCCTCTTCCTTTTTGCTTCTAGAGTATCTTCTATTTACTGCCTTCTTCTTCCGTAATGCCTCTCTCACTTCCTGCGTCATCCAAGGTTGATTTCTTCTCCCAACCCGGTTCCCTCTGCTTTTCGGGATGTTTTTCTCGAAGCATTGGTTAAGTACTCTGGTAAATCTACTCCAGTTGTTTCCTACGGTGTCCTCGATTAGTATTTCCTCCCATTTGATATGCCCCAGTTCCTCTTTCATACTCTCTAGATCAGCCTTCCTATATCTGAGTGTCAGTTTTTCATCTACAGTCTCTGATGTCGCCCTCAGTTTTAGGAATATGGTCGCGTGGTCGCTTTTTCCCAGTGGGTGGCTCAGTCTTAGGTCGATTATGTCATTTTCTTCCTCCATCAATATCAAGTCCAATACGTTGGGCTTTTGGTTTTTTCTCTGTCTCGTGGGTTCTTTTATTATCTGTTGTAGGTAGCAATCTTCAATGGTTTCTATGAAACTTTCCTCCAGGCTTCCCTCTTTTGGTTCGTCCATCCCTTTCCACTCCAGTTCCGGCATGTTGAAGTCTCCCATAATAATTATCTCTGAATGCTTTTTTTGTGATGCTCTCCTTATCATCTCCAACATTCTCTCATTATTTTCTCCTGTGCTATTTGGGCTCCGATAAATCACTCCTACTAGTATCTGACTTTGTCCAGTTACTCCAATCGAGCACCAAGCGCTCTCCCTAAAGTCGTGATCTGTGAGTTCCTCTATGGGGTTAACCTTGAGGTTCTCTCTCACCAATAAGTATACTCCTCTGCCGGAAGTTTCAAAATCTCTGCTAGCTATTATAGTGTATCCCTCAATACCTAACTCTGCTATGGTTGGGTGTGTTGTTGCATTCTTTGGCTTAGCTTCTGTTATTGCTATTACATCTGGATCTTCTTCTTCTGCCATAGCCTTTAGCTCCTCTCTCTTATTCATCACACTGTCTGCATTCGTGTACATGAACTTCAGGGTATTTTTCATATTCACGTGCTGCCCCTCCTTATCATTTACTGGTACTTCTCTTTTTTGAATTTTCTTGTTGTCTTCGAGTCCTTGCTCAGAAACATTTTGGGCAATTGGACTGACACGTTTCCAATATAGTCATTCCTCATCCCAGTCCCAGTCATTTCCTCCAACATCGCTGTCTCTCTTTCTTATTTGTTCACTAAACTTTTCCCTGAAAATGACCCTTTTCTTATATATGACTACATCTTCCCCTGCTTCTCGTCTTCTCTTCAGCTCCTCTCTTAACTCCTTGGCCTGCTCTCTTTGCATAATTGTTTGGTCAGCTCCAATATACACCTTTTGTAAGCATTCCCGTTTATGGTCTTTCAACTGTTTGCTGTTCCTAAGAGCAGTGTTACGCTGATCCGTTGACATCAGACTTATTTTCATGGGTCTTGGTCTATCTTCTCTTCTGCCCAATCTGATCACTTGCTCTATAGGGTTGAGGCTGTCTTTGTTTCCATGAACCTGCAACTCTTTGAGTACCATTTGGGCTTTTCTTATATCTTCCTTGTTGTCGCCATCTTTAGCTTCTGGTATGCCATACATAATTACATTCTTCACTCTCTTAGCCCTTTCATTTCTCTCCTCTTCTAGTTCCAGGTTCTTTTTCACCATTGCCTGCTTCTTCTCCTCAGTTTCATTGATTTTCCTCATTTCATTTATATCTTGTCTTACTCTATCTGACTTTTCTTCTGTACTTCTCTTGAGTCTCTCCTTAATCTCACTCGCCTCAGACATAGGGTAGGCCTCTATCTCATCCTTTGCTGTTGATTTCACTATTTCTATCATCTCCTCTGTGAATTCACCTTTTTGAATGATATTCACACTTTTATCTACGTCTTCTACTTTTTTCCTGAGTTTATCTACTTCCTTTTCAAGCTGCATGAAATTGCCCAAGAACTTTGAGGCCACTTTGTTGCAGGACTTAGAGCAGTAGTAATGCAGAAGCGGACATTCTTTTTCTGAGTCTTTCTTCAACAGTTGATAGGTGTCATCATCTATCTTTTCACACAAAGTATGAAACCACTGGTCACAGAGCTCGCACTGTAAGCATTTCTCAATCTCTTTGCATACATATTCACATTTTCCGCAAGTCTCAGTCTCAGCTTTTGCTTTTGCCTTATTTGTACTCATCGGTGCAGGGCTTTCTTTCCTACTACTGCCACTACTAGTACTGGCACTGCCAGATCTACCTTTCCTACTACTGCTGTTTAAGCTCATCTTCTTACTTGTTAAATGACTAGATCTATCTAAGTCTAAGCTGTACTGTATCACTGTATCTTGTTGTTCACTCCAATCTGATAAGTATCTAACTAATCTCAACTAGATATCTCAAGTACACACACAAGCCGGAATCCTCTCGAAGGCAGAAATTACATAAATCCAATTCGAAAATGAACAAGTTTTGATGTCCGATATTTCATTCAAGTTTTGTGTTTCTGGTGAGGGGAGCGAGAAGATTCAATATCAATATTGAATAATAATATTGAGTACTATTGTCACTGCCTAAATATTTCTAGAATTTAGATCAAGAAGAATGAATCAGGAGAGAAATGTAAACACGTTGCTGCTCGCTCGTTTAACTCAAAATTATTCAAAACGATCTCTCTAAAATGATATAAATGTGACTTCTTAAGGTTTTCTTCACGGTCAAAACCACACAACATTCTATTAATGATTACGTAGGTCGACCGAGAGTTGAACTCGTGAGACGACAAACACCAATGCTAAGTGTAGCGAGAGTCAAGCTATTGTTTGTCTTGTCCTATTCTATATAGAGAAAAGGATAAATAGTATAGCCTCGTGTGTGAGTGGTTGCGTGTCATAGTCTTGTTTTTTAATTGTTTCTGTTGTTTATGTGTGTAGTGATGACTCTCTCACACTCAATTTCAATGCCGAAAGAGGAATTCCCGCACACAAGAAAGGGAAATTGGGGTGGTATTTGGCATACATATTGTATAGTATCTAGTTCTAAATAGATAACTGATTAGAATTATATTATGATATATAAACACAATGCCAAATACAATTCCGAAGTTTCCTTATTTCAAATGAAGTAAAGCTCCAAAACCTAATGGTAGTGATTGTAGTACTGAGTGTTAGTGAGGTGATGTGGTGTTGGTGGTGGTTGTAGTTGTAGTAGTAATAGTGATGATGATGTGGTGGTGGTGATGATTGTAGTTGTAGTAGTAGTGGTAGTGATGATGATGATGTGGTGGTGGTTGTAGTAGTAGTGGTAATGATATGGTGGTGGTGGTGGTGGTTGTAGTAGTAGTGGTCGTGATGATGATGTGGTGGTGGTGTTTGTAGTAGTAGTGATAATGATGCGGCTATGTGGTCTAGTAGTATGACACTCGCTTCCGGATCGGAAGGTCCTGGGTTCGAGCCTCGCGCTCGGCGCATAGTTGAGTCCTTGGAAAAGGCTCTTTACTCACATTCTCTCACCGTACTCAGGTGTAAAATGAGTACCTGGCCGTTAACAGAGTTGTCTTTGTCCGAAAAATTGTAATATCGCCTAACAGGCGTTATGTCCCGTCCTACATGTTAAATGTTGACCAGGGACCCCTTGTAAAGCGCTTTGAGCACATTTAGTAGATATTGCACTATATAAAGCTCAATTTAAAAAAAAAATAATATTTCAATGATGATGATATGGTGGTGGTGGTTGCAGTAGTAGTAGTGGTAGTGATGATAATGTGGTGGTGGTTGTAGTTGTAGTAGTAGTGATAGTGATGATGATGTGGTGATGGTTGTAGTAGTAGTGGTAGTGATGATGATGTGGTTGTGGTGGTTGTAGTAGTAGTTGTAATGGTGATGATATGGTGGTAGTGGTGGTTGCAGTAGTAGTGGTAGTGATGACGATGTGGTTGTGGTGGTAGTAGTAGTAGTGGTAATGGTAATGATATGGTGGTAGTGGTGGTTGTAGTAGTAGTGGTAATGGTAATGATATGGTGGTGGTTGTAGTAGTAGTGGTCGTGACGACGATGTGGTTGTGGTGGTTGTAGTAGTAGTGGTAGTGATGCTATTGTGGTGGTGGTTGTAGTAGTTGAGGTAGTGATGTGGTGGTGGTTGTAGTAGTAGTGGTGGTGGTGGTTGTGGTAGTAGTGGTAATGATGATGATATGGTGGTGGTGGTTGCAGTAGTAGTGGTAGTGATGACGATGTGGTTGTGGTGATTGTAGTAGTGGTAGTGATGATGATGTGCTGGTGGTGGTGTAGTAGTAGTGGTAGTGATAATGATGTGGGGCTGGTGGTTGTAGTAGTAGTGTTAGTGATGATATTGTGGTGGTGGTTGTAGTAGTAGATGATGTGGTGGTTGGAAAACACATTACAGGTTATTATAATACATGATTACACACATTCTCTAACTTCATTTTTTGACAGCTTCGTTGTGCCATAAATATACGCAACAGTTCTGAAACATTTTATTGTGGATTTTGATATTGTTTGTTGTTTTTCTTGTGTCGTTATGTTGACATAGATACCGAATGAATGGTAATTACTACATTCTCAGCCAACAACAAAATGGCGCTGAATGCTTTCATTGGTGGACACTTTTTAGGCTTCGTACGTATTCTCATTCGTTTAATTCTATGATATATATATATATATTATATATATATATATAATATATATATATATATATATATATATATATATATAATATATAATATATATATATATATATATATATATATATATATATATATATATATATATATATATATATATTCATATTATAATATAAATAAAATAATAATAATGAGAAGGGTAAAACGCGAGGGAAGTTCAGGGAGATGGTCCATAGGATCCATTCTAATGGAAATCGAGTTGTTGATATGGCGTTAAAGTGAAGATAATTTTTTTTTTCTACATTTCACCAATTATTTCATGAAAAATGTTAAGATTAAGAATTGACTGAGTAATAGTCTTCAACAGTCGTACTGTCACTTCCTTCCTTATGACGTATGGTAACTTAGTAACACTGGCTCTAAACTGTATCGGAACAATGGCTGACGCCGTATGAAATATTTCCCCGGCGAGCTAAAACGCGTATCCAGAGGTAAAAAACCCCATCAATTTGATCATGTTTTGACTTTTACACATTCTGATCACAAGGCATATGAAAAGGGAATGAAAAGTTCTAGCCAGCATGAAGAATAAAAAGTAATGATTTTCTTTGTTTAGAACCAAGATGGCCGCCGTTGCCGGGCGCGTGACATCAGACTATTGAATCCAATAGTAATAACTATTTGAAGTAGACAATCTGGAGAAAAGTGGTTTTGATGTTTTGCTAAATATTATTTCAATGCTTAAAGTGCCCCGGGAAAAATGTATTAAAATATTTAAAGGGCAAATTTCAATTAAAAATTCAATAGAGATAATGAATAATAATGTGAAATTGATTGTAAGATTCAATTTAGTTACAAAAACAGATGAAATGAACGTTTCGGGTTTCCCCTTTATCAACAAAACAAGATGAATGAAACACCACAGATGAATGAAATAATGTGGTAGTGGCCACTACCACATTATTTCATTCATCTGTGGTGTTTCATTCATCTTGTTTTGTTGATAAAGGGGAAACCCGAAACGTTCATTTGATCTAATTTTGGAATTAAATTGAAGCTTACAATCAATTTCACATTATTATTTGTTTCCTCGAGCTTCGAGCAGCAACATTTACATAGAATGAAGATGACGTCACTCAGGTATTTGTTATTGTTTAGTTTTTTTGGGGTTTTTTTTTTTTTTGCCATCCACGTTTATTAGTAATTCTCACTAAACTGTATTAACCAGACTATAAAGTTCATGGTTACAAAGAGATTTGTGTATTGGTCCGCTATACTTCCGAATGGCAATGTTGTGAGCATCTTAGCAAAGAGCATACTATCTATAACGCAGAAATGGACATCCGAATTTTTATTGGAAAGCTCCAAAACATCTTTTATTAGGCATAAAATCTCAAAAGCACTTCCGGTGACATGTGAATCATTTCCCCTGGGCATCTCGCAATAATCATAGATTGTCGCTCCACCACCGAACCCACTCCACAGCATCTGTGGAGCAGACTCTTAGGTCATGGTCAGTGCAGCTGGGCCCCCATCCTGGCATTCTCTAAGGATGTGCTCCATTGTCTGCTCTGGGCATCCACATGTGCACAAGATAGTCTCAGCCAGCCCCCACTTTTTCATCCTTCTAGCTGTTCTCCCAATTTTTGCTCGTGCTCTGTTCAACGTTACCTATTCATTCATGGGGAGCTCAGTTCCGTAGGGCAGTTCTTCTCTCGGATCTACGATGGCTTCATTTGCACGATTATCCCATTCCTTCCATGTGAAAGTCTGTATAAAGCTACATAGTCAGGTTTGATGCTTACTTCCGTCATGACGCTCTTTCTTGAATTCAGTCTACTTGTCGTTGGATTGGGGTGCCTTGGGTCCATTTCCTGTTTATATTTCTGGGCGTTGGAAGCAGTGGCTCTTCGAATGTGGGGAGGTGCAATGCCAGCCAGCAGATGGAGGACTGGAACTGCAGTCGGTTTCAAGTTATCAGTAATGATCCGGCAGGTGTTATGTAGCTCAGGGTCAATCTTTTTGGCATGGCAAGATCTTGTCCAGACTGGTGAGGCGCATTCAGCTGATGTATAGCAGAGGGCTAGTGCGGTTGTCCTGACTGTTTTTGGATCTGCTCACCATGTAGTGTTTGCCAGTTTTCTTAGGAGGTTGTTTCCTATGGCCATCTTGGCTTTTGTTTTCTTTGTGTGCTGAGAGAAGGACAGTGTGCGGTCTAAGGTGACACCGTGGTACACGGGGAATGTGTTGTTCTCCAGTATGTTCCCATTTCAGGAGATGTTCAGTTTCCTGTTGGCTTAGTATTTTTTTAATGGAAGACACACACTTGAGTTTTTCCTGGATTGGCATTTAGTGAGTTCTTTAAATAATACTCAGAGAGTGTCTTCAGGGCATCTGTTAATCTCTCCTCAATGGTCTTGAAATCAGAGACTCGGGATGCAAGACACGGATCATCAGCATAAAGAAACCTCCGGATGTTCTCAAATTTAGGTTGGTCGTTGGTATAATCGTTGAAAAGGATAGCTGCAAGTACCGATCCTTGAGGGAGTCCATTCTTTTCTGATCTCCATCTGCTTTTCTTCCCATCCATTTCCCCCAAAAAGCGACGGTTTGACATAAAGGATTTTAAAATTGCAACTATTTTTGTGTTGCGAGTTACCCTTGCAACCTTAAGGAACAGTTTCCTGTGATATACTGTGTCATAGATAGGCAGCTGTCAGGTCCACGAACACAGCCCCTGCAATTTGTTTGTTCTCATAGCCTTCTTCGATGTATTGTATCAAGTTCAGGAGTTGGTCGCAGCATGATCTTCCAGGGCGGAAACCAGCTTGGTCAGGTGACAGATGTTCTTCTACTGTTTGGGAAAACCTGGCTAGTACTATGCTCTCATATACTTTGTACAATATACAGAGGAGGGATATTGGTCTATAGCTCTTCTGCTATTTGGGTCTTTTCCAGGTTTAAGTAGAGCTATCACTCTTGCTTGTCGCCAAAGCTTTGGTATTGTGCACGATTCTAGACAGTTGTTGATAAGAGTTAGTAGCCATGTTTTTGTTGAGGGACCGAAATGCCTTATCACTTCTGCAGTGATGCCATCTAGACCAGCCACTTTACAAGGTTTGGAGTGTTCAAGAGCTGATTCTAATTATTCGATGCAGAAAGGGACTATTCCCTGTTCACTTCCTTGGGCGATCGTTTCCATTTCCCTTTTCATTTCTTTAAGCGTGCCCTTTTCTCTGTGTGTTGGTTTTCCATTTTTGATAAGTTGGTTTGCTACATCGTTTGGTGTCACCGCTGCAACCCTGGTTTGTCTGTTATTTTCTGTATTTAGTTTTTTAATATTGACCAGGCTTTCTTGCTGTTGTGGGTCATGTTTGTGCTGGTTATCATTTCCTTCCATCTTTCTGATTTTGTTTTGGCAATGGAAATCATTAAGGTGTCACCAAGTTGGACAGTTTCTTCAGCAGATGGATCCATTTCGTAAGCCTCCACATACTGCTTATAAAGTTCCTTGCTGTGTTGCTGTAGGCATGCTATATAGGATTTCCTTCAGCCTCTAGGTATGTGTTTTTTGGCAATTCTCCAGACAAGCTTCTGGAACTGGTCGTAGTTCTTGAGAACTGGATCGATGGTATTGATGCTGTCATTTATGTCTGACGAGAATTTTTCCCACTTTGCCTTCCGAAAATTGAATCTGGGTAGGGGTTTGCTCTCGCGGGGTCTAATGACTGGTCCTACTTCAATGGTGATAGGTCTGTATTGTGATTTTGGTATGGGGTTGCCGACAGATTTCTGAAAGTTTTGGAGATGTCTGGAAGACACAAATGCAAGGTCTGGGTTGTAGCCTCTTCTCCAGCTAGCGCTTGAAAACGTAGATTATATTGGTCAGCCCATTCCTCAACAGTATCTCCATCTTCGTTGAGATTCCGTTCCTAAAAGGATCTCACGATAATAATTATTAATGGGAAGCAAAAGTAATGACGTCACACCTTCCTCTGTTCCGGTCCAAAACTCATTGGAAGTATGTAACCAATCCTTCGAAGGACTAACAATGAATATTATGTTACATATTGAATCATAAGGTGGCATAACTATTTTCGTAGTAGGATGTATAGGCAGACTCTTATGATTAAGGAATGTTAAGGAGAGAGGATGGATGATCTTTATTGACGACTAGCATTTATGTAGTAGTCTATAAAATAAGTTACCATCACTCTGAAACCAGGAGATCAATTACAGAATGTACGTATCTATACAGTCCTGCGGAGGACTGGTTTCACACTACCAAGAAGATTGGAACCAGAATTTTGACAACACACGTTTGTTCCCTATTAGAATTAAGGGGCGGTTTGGGTCTAATTATTAGGAAAATCCTTCAAAAATTTGATTTTGAGATTTTGGTGGAAAATGATATTTTATTATCTTAGAAATAATATAATTGAAGTCCAAATACTTAAAGTAGACTATAAAGGCACGAAATGCACAGTCGAAAATGGTGCAGGTAGTAAGAAATGTGTGAAAAACCGGAAGCCATTTTGCTATTTTCTCAATATGTCATTGTTCTAAGGGTATGGGAAACTGTGTCAAACGTTTCTCAGAATCTATTCAATGAAATTGTCTGAAAATTTCCACAGTTATCACAGAGATAATGTATTATGTCACCATAGAGAGATTTGTGAATTTTAAATTATAATCCTAAATCTGAATTTTTTACATCAATTTTGTCATAACATTTTGATTCTCAACTTTGTAATGATCTAATAAAAATTCCATAAGCTAAAGCCGTAAAATCTCTCTATGGTGACACACTATGGTACAATGTTGACAAGAAGGAAGAATATGGAGATCATTCCTTCATTAGTTTTTGTGGAACATTTGCCACAAGATTGTTATATTTTTTTATGTCAGACCCCCAAATTAGATCGCAAAATGGGTATCAACACAGATAATTAAAATTTTTCACCATAAATGTTATTTTTTAAACTATATTGATGATACAGAATGATTAAAACCGCCCAATATCGGTAATTAAAATATTTTTAGAAAAGACCCAAACCGCCCCTTAAGTTAGGTTCTCGTTGTCACTTCCCTTGTAAAGCGCTTTGAGCACGTTTAGTAGATATTGCGCTATATAAAAACTCAATTTTAGACCAGACCTGCCTAGCTGAACACTTCAAAATTCGTAGTTTTAAACAAATAAAAATAGAAGTCACTATGGTTAACTTTATAGATCAATAATTTATTAACCTCACATGTATTAAAATAACACGTCCAAATCATTACAATTATGTAGTCAGGCCTCAACTTTGATTTTCATTAAGTATTAGTGGCTTAAAATGCTCCTGAACTTCTGAAATTGGAGCCAGAATTTCGTAATTCTACGATTTTTTCGTAGCACAAGGCAGGTCTGGTCTAGACTAAAATCACATTCAACAATTCACACACAATTTCAGCAACGGACGAAAGCGAATAAACTGAATTCAAACGGAAACAAGGATTAATGTATTACTGATTTGAGATTGGTCATCAAAATATCTAATTAATTATACATGCGTTTGGATTTAATCATTTTTGCACCATTTAACACACTAGGTGAGATCCTGTCCTAATATGAATATGCCACGGCTGTTGTACACGGATAGAATAATTAATTATGGTTGACTGTCGTAAGGATGATGATGATGATGATGATGATGATGATGATGATGAGGAGGAGGAGGAGGAGGAGGAAGAGGAGGAGGAGGAGGAGGAGGAGGAGGAGGAGGAGGAGGAGGAAGAACATGCCCTTACAAAGAGAACGTCAACATAGTATTGCGCATGCTCCACTCTTATCAACTGAGGAAATATATCGTTTGACCGTTTGGTTAAAGAGATAACACTAATTATATTTGAGAAATCACTTTTCAAAATGTTATTAAGTACATACTTTTATAAACTTAGTTTGAAGAAAAGTTCACCGTGCTGTGTTGCAAAGAATGAAAAATAATAAGAAATGCTAAGTACAAGGACCGCCGGGACTTATTTCGGCTCGAAAGAGGGGCACCGTCCATTATGCGCTTGAGAAAGGTATCCCCATTCCCTCTTTTGTAATCGTCTCCCATCGGACATCGGGCGGGCGGGGGGTGGATTGCTGCTGCCATTATCTGGCCCCATTCTCTAGGTGTACTTATACCCAACACTGGAAAGCAATATTCCGCGGTGAAATAGCATATTGCAAGAGCGGAAGTTCCCAGAAGCGCTTGATTAACACCCCAAGTTGTTCCCGCCATCTTCCTCAGAAGACTACGTTTCTTTCTTCCGGGCAAATCATTTGAGATGGACCCGATGGGTAAGGCTGCGATCCAGCGTAACCACCCCCCCCCCCCACCCCCAAGGCAATTCGGATTCGGTTCATATGGGAGAAGCTGGTCCCCGACGAGGACATTTAATTTACGGGTGTGCCAGCCACTGCATAGATAGAATGCTGTGGTCACGGGTTTTAAAGTATTCATCTTTAGGTACCTCTTTTCATATATCAGTGGAGTCTAATAACATTCTCACCGAGTATGCTCTCGAGAATGGTCCACACCTTACTTTGGGTATCGAGTGCCTCGCCGTCCGCGTACCACAACCTCAGGGAGAAAGTGTCACTAATGAAGACATTAAACAACATTGGCACCAGAACTGATCCCTGTGGAACTCCATTCCTCAATTTCCTGTCTTTGCTCGTGATGTCTCCTAGGGTGGCACGGAATTTTCTATCCCCTAGGGTTGAAGAGGACAACATCAAGATCTTTTTACACCTTATGATTTTTGCAAGCTTCAGCATTAACCCTTCGCAACAGACCGTATCTGTGCTGGATCGTTTTCAACCAGTTCTCAAGACATGCTCAATACAATTCAGTCTTTTCCTACTTACCACCACATGAACTGTTCCTTTTCTCTGCTCTGCCAAGTCCAGAATACTTTCATTCCTTACACGATGTGCATCACAGTAATAAACATGAGCATACAAGCCTGAGCGATTATGCATCTCAGTGGAATCCACTTCAGCGAAAATGGTCAGTGATTTAAACAAACTTGAGCTTTTATATAGCCCATGATTAACTAAACGCGCCCAAAGCACTTTACAAAGGGTCCCTCACCAACAGCAACACGTAACAAGTAGAATGAGACATGACGCCTATTAGGCAATATTATTATAATTTTTCCCCAGAGTATGGTGAGAGAATGTCAGTAAAAAGCCTTTTCCAAGGACTCAACAATGCACCAAGCGAGGCTCGAACCAAGGACTTACCGATCCGACAGCGAGTGTCACACCACAAGCAAAACACATAGCTGCTGATTTGATAGGTGACAACCCCCCAGTTGGATTTTGAAGGACCCTGCATGTCCTTGAACTTGAACACATTATTTTAGCTCACCGGCGGCGCTCGTGACACTTCGGGGTATTTCAACACAAAGAAAAAGGAAGATAATGAGGTGTAGTAAAATGTTATATGGACTAGAGAAAGCAGCTACAACAAAGAAACAAGATAAAGAAGTTGAGGTGGCAGATGAGGATGTTGAGGTGGTCACTTGGCTGGACAAGAAAAGGTAAAGTGAAAAATTAACGAATTCGAAGGTTGACTGAAGTGAAGAATGTATCAATAAATATGAGAGAAGATAGATTGAAATGATTCGGACATGTAAAGAGTTGAGAGAGGGAATACGTGGGAAGGAAAGTATTGGACTTACAAATATCGGGAAAGAGAAAAAAAGGACGCCCAAAGACTAGGTGGTGGGATAAGGTGAAGGATGATATGAAAGAACTGGGCCTGGAGGAAGATGATGCGCTGAACCGAGATGCATGGAGATGTGGCATTCATTATGGCAACCCTGCAAAATGCCGGATAAGCTGAAAGAAGAAGAAGAATGGGGTGTAGCAAGGCCGTCTATATAGAATGCCTTGGGTGTAGTAAAAACCTGGATTCCAGTGATAAAATACGCTTACTGATGAACGATAGTAAGAAGAAAAAAAACTAAAGGAGAATGACCCAAGCAGACAATCGATGTAAATCACAAAAGCAACAAATAAATAAATTGCAAAAAACATCCAGACACCTGGGTGGGGTTCGTGACCTCCCGTAGTGGGCAGGGTGGCACTTACAGTGTCTTCTATCCCCTTATAGCTTTTGTTCCAATTTGCTTTCTGTCTTTGTCTTGGAATAGGATTACTTGGTTTTCTCCTGGCCCTGGCCGGAGTCCTTGACTGTGAGGGAAACAGTCAAATGCATAGTTATTATTTTGGGAGATGATTTTTTCCCCTTGTAAACCATCTCTCTGTTATGTATTATTATATTTGTTATTTTGAATGTATAATGTAAGCATTTGAGTGTGTTCCTCTTTGTTGGGTATTGTACTTGTGTCGAGGTGAGACATCAATGATCTCAAACTAAGTACAGTGGTGGTATGCTCTTGGAATCTAAATCTGATCCCTATTTGTTTCCAGTTCCCCTTTGTCTTACTTTGTTTTTGAGTGCTTTACTTGTTATTCTAGAATTTGACTATCCCATTTTCTTCCTTTTTACTGGCGCTGTTATAACCTAAATGTGTTGCAAGCGCAATTAAGTTAAACCATGAAAAACAAAACAAAAACAAACATCCAGACACAAGTATAAAAGGAATGAAGTTAACATTATTCAGCTCTTTGTTACTGTTTTAAGAATGTCAGTTGGGTAATCATCTCTCAATAAAATATATTATGCAGACTGTAAACGTATAACGTTACACATTGTGGCTCTGTGTGTTGTTACACATTGTGGCTCTGTGTGTTGTTACACATTGTGGCTCTGTGTGTTGTAACACATTGTGGCTCTGTGTGTTGTTACATTTCATTTGTCAGACAGATGATGATAATAATCTCAAATGTAACATAATATTGATATTGATATTGTAATGAAGAGCCTTGTGGGGTAAATTCAAGTTTATCATCCGCGTAACACAATGGCGTTTTGTTTAACATTTTACAAGTTTTAATCATGATTACAAAACATAGGGTTTTGAAGGCCTGTATATAGTCGGTATTATTATATGGCTGTGAAAGTTGGACAATTACAGAAAACATTAGAAAGAAACTGGAGGCAGCGGAAATGTGGTTTCTTAGAAGGATGTTAAGAATCTCGTGGACAGAGAAGAAAATTATGAAGAAGTATAAGAGCACGCTGGAAATTAAAGGTTACTAAATCGGACAATAAGAAAAAGACAAATGCAATTTTTAGGGCACCTGAATCACATAAATGTATTGAACATCTTGCTCTCACGGGAAAGATAGAAGGTAAAAAGAGTAAAGGTAGACCAAGAAAAACATATTTGAATAGTTTGAACAGCTGGGTGACAAAGAAAGAGAAGAGTAATGTTAGTTTTTTGAGCTTATCTGATCAGAGAGATGAATGGCGTACCATGATCACCGATGTCTGGCACAGACTTGGTACTTGAAGAAGAAGAAGAATCATGATTGACGATTTACATCGATTCACACATCCAAGGAAAACCTATTCCTGAACAGCTTCCTTTCAACAGTGTCTATAAAATTATTAATTTACAGCAAATACCAAATCAAAATATTAATATATTCAAGATCTTTATTATTTTTTGAAAAAATGAATTGTGTTTTATCAAATTATAGAAGTCTATGATACAAGACTTATAGGTATCAAATTATCTTCCACAAATATCCATTTGATTATCTTCCTTGTGGTGACAATCTTAGCCAGGGCTTCATTTCATCATTGCCTTTTTCGCCCTGGGTCAGAGTATGGGCCACAGACAAACAGTTTCCATCTTTCTCTATCTGGAGCTAACTTTTTTAGGCAAAATCAAATCGTATCACTCAAAGACAAGAATAGAATGAATAATTGAGGGGCCTACAGATATAAAGGGATAGAAGAAAAAAAAAGTCACTCACACGAAAAAAAATAATATCAAACAACAACCGTTAACAAGAAACAATCAAACAATAATATATTCTCAAAAAAAAACACAGAAGAAAACAAAAACAAAAAAACAAAAAAACAAAAACAACACAAAACAAAACAAACAAAAGACAAAAGAAAAAACAAAAACAAAGAACAACTGCCGTTTCAACATATTGATTTTTAATCTTCAAACCAGTAATATAAATATAATCTCAAATAAAAATATGATGAAAAAAAAACCCCAATTCACCGGGGAAAGAATTTCTTTAGGCTCGACATTGAGGAAAGGCCAGTAAGCCCACCGGGGGCTTGGTATCTTCCTCGAGGAAAAAGCGAGATGTCCGCAATGGGGCTCAAACCCAAGTAGCGCTATTGAAAGTGCAATGCGCCATCTCAACCTCAATTCTTGAGTAGTTTTGTAATTCAGTTGTAGAATTTAAAAATCAAATCAACAGAAAAGTTCATTAATTGAATTATAAATGGGGGGTGAGAGAGAAATTTTTTGAGCAAAATAGTTCACTTGTAGAATTCAAAAGTCAGATCAATAGACAAGTTCATTTATTAAATTATAAAGAGCATAAAAATATATGATTGAAAGGAAGTTAACTGACAGTAGAGATTATATATAATGAAACTACCAATATGTATGTTGGTGACATTATATTTAGATTCAAGATGGTAAGACTAGTAACCCTGAATCAAAATAAAAATAAAAATAACAGACAGTAATATGTTTTTATCTATTTTTTTAACCCAGAGAGAGGCAGAGAGAGAGAGAGAGAGAGAGAGAGAGAGAGAGAGAGAGAGAGAGGGGGGGGGGGGGGGGAATTGTTTGATCAAATTAGGAAGGCAATCAATGGGACAGTTTTCTTATCATAGAAGAATCCCATTTACAGCAACAAGTTTTCAGTTAACATAAAACATAACAAGAAGATCCTTGGACAATAACATTAAATATAACAGTAATAATACAGTACTTGCTCAATTCTAGCACGCTCTCATGTGAAGCAAAAAAGCGTGCTTGAATCAGAGCGTGCCGAAATCCAATGCTCATGGGAGGTAACCAATACGTTTAGTCATCCAGCTCCAGTGTGTCTGTATTGAGGAGCGTGTTGGAATTTGGTGTGTTAGAATCCTGAGAGTACTGTACCCTATGTTCTTTTTAATACCGTGAACAATGCGCCGGGTAATTTTATCTTTTACTATTTACTTTTGGATTATCTTTTCAGAATAAAAATAATTATTTTGTTTAAAAAGATGAAAATAGAAATAGATTTAATAGAAATAGATTTAGACATGGAACTTTTATTTCCCTATTGAAGTTGAAGTCACTTTTCCGTGTAATATTACATTTCACAAATAAGAGCATAGCTATTACTCAAGGGTGCCCTTTATCCGGTTAAAACTGGTAAACCGGATTTTTGGAATTTTCCGGCTACAAATGTTTTTTTTTTTTTTTTTTTTTTAAAGATGAAATTATTAGTTGTTTAAAGGCAGCAGTTAAAGAGGAGCGAGATGGATAGTAATCCTTTTTTATGATTTAATAGTAATACCATTTGATGAAGAAAAACTTTAATCAAAATATTTACATATGATCTCTATGCAAACAAACAACAAACAAAAAAACAAAACAAAAATTTTTTAAATATTAAAAATCAGGCTTTTTTGTTTTTGATAAAGTACATCCCTGATTATTAGAAAGAAAAAAAAAGCAATTCATTGCAATGAATTGTCACACGTTTGGCATCACAAATATCTAGTATTAAGCCGAGATTATTATCTTACAAGACATTGAAAGTTTTCGAAATAATAATAGAACATCAATTAGGCTTCTTTGGACATATCATCAGTAAAGACAGAAATGAATTCCAAGCCATCAGTGGTAAAATTAATGGAAAAAGAGCGAGGGGAAACAAAGAAAGACCCTCTTCTAACAGATTAAAGAATTCACTCGAATGGCAGCACGACCACTCATCAACACAGCTAGAGACCGTGAGATGTGGAGAGAGGCTATAAAAGAAGCATTCAATGCCCGAGACAGGCATGGAACTGGATACTGATGATGATTATCTTTAATTGAGCAAGTTAGACATCTCTCCCTCAACATCTCTTTGTAATAGCTATATCAATCCATGATTTAAAATTCATTTTAAAAAGTTGTTATGTTTGTACTTTGCAAATGTTTTGCTCTTGTATTTTTTTTCCAGCTTGCAGAGCACTGATTTGTCACCTGTCTTTAAAGTCAACATTGATCTTTCCTGACTTTATTGTTGTTTTGTTGGGATTCAATTAGAATCTATCCAAAATTAGTTTTTAAAAAAAAACAATAACATAAAAAAGGTAGTCCCTTAGAGCCAGTAGGACCATGGAGGTGGAGTTTATCCTGGTTTCTAAAGCGTGAAATGGACAATAGCAATTGCTTGCTACCCTTTGGATAAGACACCAGTCTATCGCAAAGTACTTTCTACCAAATCTGACAGACCCAGCTACCCAATCTCTGCTGTTGGACAGGTTAGGCTGAAAATAATCTCGCCTTCCCCGGGATTGATCTCGATTTCTTTGCATGTGAAGCGAGCGCTATACCAACTGAGCCATCAAGACCCCAAAATAAAATAAATGATTCAGATTTTTTTTTTCAAGACAAGGCTTTTAGGCATTTTCAAATAATTGCAACATAGTGAACTGATTTAATTGTAAATAATCATATATAATCATCCCATAGCAAAGTATCAAAATGTTAAAGCCTCTTTTAGTAAAATTTCACATTTTGTTACTTTATGTAAGATTTCTATCTCTGATAAGGAAACAACATGGAAACCAATGGTACCATCCAAAAATAAAAACCATCTGGGACAAAACCAGCGAATAAAATTTCCTGGAGTCAGATTTCCTGCAAGTGTCTTTGGCAGCATGAGCAATTGTTCATCCTTTGGATGGTTAAATATCATCGGAGCCTTTTCACCTTTAACATCCTGATAGAGTTGGCAAAAAATAAAAGAAAAGAAAAACAAAAACAAAAATAAGTAAATGAATAACCTATAAATAAATCAACCAATCAATAAAGAGAAACCAGAAATTCTAGAAGCAAAAGAAAAGAATTATGAGAGTTCGTGCCATGTAAGCCATTCAGCACTACATTCTAGACTAGGACCAAACCAGTTCAAAATTTTCCAAGCTGCATCTAGTGTTCATCATTGTCAATCAAAAGGAAATCCAAGGAAATATCCCTGGCTAAGATCCTATGGCGATACGTGTCTGGTACTGCACGAAAAGTAAAGCCAAACATTGTTAAACTCGATGTGGTTCCTCGGGACCAAAGCACATTGGTGGTATAGCAAGTGTGCAGTATAACGAATTTGGTCAATGTGTGGTTCCTCGGGACCAAAGCACATTGGTGGTATAGCAAGTGTGCAGTATAACGAATTTGGTCAATGAGTGGTTCCTCTGGACCCAAGCACATTGGTGGTATAGCAAGTGTGCAGTATAACGAATTTGGTCAATGAGTGGTTCCTCTGGACCCAAGCACATTGGTGGTATAGCAAGTGTGCAGTATAACGAATTTGGTCAATGAGTGGTTCCTGTGGACCCAAGCACATTGGTGGTATAGCAAGTGTGCAGTATAACGAATTTGGTCAATGTGTGGTTCCTCGGGACCAAAGCACATTGGTGGTATAGCAAGTGTGCAGTATAACGAATTTGGTCAATGAGTGGTTCCTCTGGACCCAAGCACATTGGTGGTATAGCAAGTGTGCAGTATAACGAATTTGGTCAATGAGTGGTTCCTCGGGACCCAAGCACATTTGGTGGTATAGCAAGTGTGCAGTATAACGAATTTGGTCAATGAGTGGTTCCTCTGGACCCAAGCACATTGGTGGTATAGCAAGTGTGCAGTATAACGAATTTGGTCAATGTAGTATGAGATTCAACGTAATGGAAATGTTGTTGCTCGCAGCTCGAAGAAATAAACAACAATGTGAATTGAATGTAAGTTTCAATTTAATTTGTGAAAACAGATAAAATAGATGTTTCAGGTGTCCCCTTTATCAACAAAACAAGATGAATGAAACACTACAGATGAATGAATAATGTGGTAGTGGCGTTGTTAAGATGAATAAACAAAAACAATTTCTACATATACCAATATTGTTGGCGTTGATGGTATAATAATAATAATAATAATAATAATAATAATAATAATAATAATAATAATAATAATAATAATAATAATAATAATAATAATAATAATAAGCATATTTATATAACAAGTATTTTAAAATTTATCTTTAAATAAACCCTTCTTGCCAGTTGATTTGCAGGTGGAGGATGACAGTATAACGTGGTTTTTGTATTTTTATAAAGAAAAAAGATCCGTTTTCTCTGCAGTAAGGAAATCAATTTTTGAGTGATTTCTTCAATCGACATGTTGGAATATGGGTTTTTTCAAATAGTATAATTCAGAAACAAGAAATAGCAGCTAAATAAAATTTGGTGACATAATGGAGGAATAAATTGCGCACAATTTGATCTAAAGAGTACATTGTACGTTTCATACAATCAGATAGGCGTCAAGACTTTTCAGTTTCCCTTCTACCTGATTTTGTTACAACATATAGAGCTTGAAAACCTCTTTAAATATCAAAATTTATTATATTAATATATATATATATGTTGTTTGTTTGTTTTTAAGGGTTTTACGGCGCTTGCAACACATTAATGTCAAATCAGCGCCAGTAAAAAGGAAGAAAATGGGATAGTAAAAAGTTCTAGAATTACAATTAAAGCACAAAAGAAAATATAAGACAAAGGGGAATTGGTTCAAATAGGAAACAGGTGTAGATTCCAAGAGCACACTGTCAAAGTACTTAGTTTGAGATCACCTAAAAATCTCATCCAGACACAAGCACAGGTCCCAACTAAGAGGAATACACTCAAATGTTTACCAATCCTATAATATAATATGTAAACTAAACATAATACAATGCATAACAGATTTAATATATATATATATATATATAATATATATATATATATATATATATATATATATATATACACACAACGTTGTAGGCGAAAATACATAAAAGGTGAGAACATTGATGTAATTTGCGCTCCGAAAACTGTCAAGCACTCTATGGGATTCATTCTCATCAACTTCTCGCAAGCCATATATATATTATATTAGGGTTTAAAGTTCATCAATAATTTAATAGATGAGCGACAAATTAAGGAGCAGGCACGTGTTTAAGATAAAGATCTGAAAAAGTGAGTAGGAAGCAGTACTAGACAAAGCAAGAGAAAAATACGAGAAAAAAAGGATCCAAAAAATATCAACCTGACTTGACCGCCTTCCTAGTGGCTGATGTTTTGGGATTGGTTTTTATTTATTTGTATTTTTCACTCTGCTTCATCTGGAACGGTTTCAAACAGTTTTATCGATCTTTAAGAATTTAATATGAATTTTCAGCCTTTGTAATGTATAGCTTTGAGCACATGTTACATTCATTTCTTTCTTAAGAAATCAACTATAATTTGTCCTTAAAGGAGTTACAGTTTAATGATTCATAGTTTTCAATAATAGAATCATGGGAGAGTTTCTCATTTCCAAATAGTAGTTCAGAAAAGGAGTGGAGCAGTCTAATAGCAGTTATAATAACAAGAAATGAAGTGAGCAGAAAAATGCCAGAAGACAATTGAGAATAAGAACTCTGCAGTGATGAGTATTCAAACCCATGATCCAACACAATGGCAACTCCACTAGGCCATAATAGGGATGTTCTACAATCGAGGCCATCCACCAATGTGGATTACAGCAACTCCCTCTAGCCAAGGTAGATGGCATCAATTTTAGAGCGTCCCTCTTGTGGCCAGGCGGAGTTCCGTAACAGTCAGGTCGTGGCTTTGAATCTTCATCGCTGCAAAGTTTTTATTTTCAATTGTCCTCTGGCACTTTTCTACATTTCCAAATATTTACCTTCACAATAACAGCTTGTTGAGATGGATGAGGGTATGGCTCTACAATCTGCACAAGCAAAGCTACTCCTTCGCTCTCTACAAATGGCCCTGAAAAATAGATTGGACCAATTGAACTTATGATAATCCACAATTTAGATTGAAAAATACCCCCTCCCCCCCCCCCCCCCCCCCCAAACAAAAAGAAGAAAAAACAAAAAAACGGAAAAACGAAACAAACAGCAACATAATCTAATCACATACATTACAAATCATAACACAGTACAACATTGCAAGAAATCAGCTGTATTGTATTTTATTTTTCTTTCCTTTAAGAAAATTCAGTCCCAATGTAAGGGTTTATTAATTTGGGTGCACGGAAGTTTCATATTGTGTATGTGTTTTGAGGTAGATTTAAATTGTTTGGAAATTGAGAGCAGTGTGTTTGTGGTTTTGACTGCTTTGTAAAGTACTGTAAGCCTCAAACTTTTTTCATCAACGTTCTAATGTCGGTCGTCAGAGTTTGTAGAAGCATAAGAGTTCTAGCATGTTTTGAAAAAAGATACAGGGAGTGTGGGCGTATTTTAAATTTTCATTCAAAAATATAATTAAACAGAAAAAAGCAAATGCCAACTCTCAATGTTGATCACAACATACCAACATTCTAACCGGAATACAAATGAAAAGTGATTAAAATTGGTACTCTATAGTTCACTCCGTAATTTCCTTTTACTGTGCACTTGACTAATCTCAAAGATATCAAAGGCTTCAATTAAAGATGATGATGATGATGATGATGATGATGATGATGATGATGATGATGATGATGATGATGATGATAATGAGGATGATGATGATGATGATATATTAAAACCTGGTATTGATGCTCGTTAAAACTCGCATCAATACGGGTTTTAATATAACTCATATAAAAACCGTATCAAAAGACACTCATCGATTAGCAGCAATGAGTCCTCCAAGTATCAAGAAACTTTACGTCCTGGACCTCCCATAGTGGGCAGGGATATACTTGATGTTTCTTCTATACCCCTATACCTGTTTTCCAATTGCTTTCTGTCTTTGTCTTAGAATGAGATTACTTAATTTTGTCCTGACCCTGGACAGAATCCTTGGCTGGGAGAGAAACATCGAATGTATAGCTATAGTTTTGGGAGATGATATTTTTTTCATTGTAAATCATCTCTCTGTTATGTACTGTTATTTTTTTTAATATTTAACATTTGATTTGTAAACATTTGAGTGTATTCCTCTTAGTGGGATCTTGTGCTAGTGATCTCAAACTAAGTACATTGATAGTGTGCTCTTGGAATCTACATCTGTTCCATATTTGAACCAACTCTTGGGTGTTTTAATTGTAATTCTAGAACTTTTTACTATTCCATTTTCTTCCTTTTTACTGACGTTGATATGACCTAACTGTGTCGTAAGCGCCACAAAAACTCTTAAATACCTTAAATACAAAATTTACGTCTTTGAGAGACTCTCATAACTAATTTTGAGTATAAGACCTTGATAAGATAAAATTCCCTTTTAAATTCTGAAACAGAAAAGAGTTCAAAATTAGGCTAAGCCTACCAAAAATGGGATGTGGAAGAGGGGGGAAAACAATCTCTGTTGAGTTACAGCCATAGTAGTCTGCTAGGGTTTCACTTGCAAAATCCAAAACTTTTTTAAAAAATGGTAAATTTTCTGTGGACAAAGAAAACAGTAATCGTAATATGGTAAAATGCAAAAGTTTTCACAATTTTCATCTGATTATGTTTTTTGTTTTTAAGGGTTTTACGGCGCTTGCAACACATTTAGGTCATATCAGCTCCAGCAAAAAGGAAGAAAATGGGATTGTAAAAACTTATAGAATTTCAATTAAAGCAATTGGTTCAAATAGGAAACAGATATAGATTCCAAGAGCAAACTATCAAAGGACTTAGTTTCAGATAACCTAAAAGTCTCATCCAGACACAAGCATAGGTCCCCACAAAGAGGAATACACTCAACTGTTTACAAATGATATATAGTATGTAAACATAACATAATACAGTGCATAACGGAGACATGATTTACAAGACAAAAAATATCATCTCCCAAAAATCTAACTATACATTTGACTGTTTCCCTCACAGCTAGGGTATCTGGCTAGGGCTGGGACAAAACCAAGTAATCTCATCCCAAGACAAAGACAGATAGCATGTTGGAAAACAGATATAGGGGGATAGAACACATAGTAAGTGCCTCCCTGGCCACTATGGAGGGTCGGGAACCCCACCCAGTCATCGGATTCGAAAATGTGAAAATATGTGTTAAATCAATCATTTACTGAATGAGTTGTTTTGAGCGGATGCGGGGGTATTGGACGTTCATTTAGAGCAGCGTTACATGTTTGGTATTTTGTTCTTTTTTGAAGCTGTTATATTCATTTTTGTTTATTAATTTTTACAATGGAATTGTACACCGCAAGATGTTAATACAAGTATGAATGATAAACAATGATTTGAAGAATTTGTAAGTCTTTAAATAAAGGAAAATTGTGACCCATCACCTAAAAAGGGTATTACGTCAAAATAGACTATTGCCAAACATTATTTTAAAATCAAAATGATCCAAAAAAAAATAAAAAAATTATAATATCCATTTTCCTAAAAAAGGCTTAAATGTGACCCACAATCTCAAAACGGTATTATGTTGGGACGGATCAGACCATGAAAAGTGAGTTTAGAATTTAAAGAAATACAAACTTTCCAAGGTAAGAAATTATATTTAGTCTTTGCATGAAGAATAGACATTCACCCTAAGTTTCGTATCAGTGGCTAAAAGGAAGATTTTCAATACTTAATTCATTGCGACATAATAGCGCTCAAGACAATGGACCACAAATCATAACTCAAGTTCTATATTTTTTACTATAAATTTTAGTCGCATCCACGTCACCCTGACATAAGACTCGTTTGAGGCGGTGGGTGATAAAATAATTTCTCCAGTGAAGTAGTCAAGATAATCAAACATCAAGATTTACTGTAATCATAATTCTTGTCTTTATACAAATGAAACACCAATAACATCATTCCAAACATGAATACTCTTTACGATAGCAATCGTCATACTAGCAACATTATCAATCTTCCATCCTTACCATTTTTATCATCAGCATTAACGTTACTCACCACAAGAAGTTTTATGTTCAAGACGATGATTGACCATGCATCTTTCATCACAGTACACTGCTATTTCGCACTTGGAACATTTTCTCAGCTTTGAAATATGCTTCTTACAAAAATAGCAAGTTTTGCTGCTGGGGCTTCTGGGAGTTGGTGGTACATCAAATATAGGGCCGCTATATGGAGACAAAGCTACATTTCTATTCTCAGCATTTTTGTTATCCATACTTTTGGAACCTGTTCCACTGCACAGTTGACCTAAGTTAGAACAGATAAGATCACAGCATTATGAAACCAGGGACTTGAAGTCTCTGTTCCAGTCAGTCGATCCGCTTAAAATTTAAAAGTATCTGCAGGAATGTGAACTCCTGCAGAAATTGTATATAAACATTTTAAAATAACAAACATGTAACTATTATGGTTTTATAAAAATTTTATTACAATAGTACACGTTTTGAGCAGCTATGGCCCCTCAAGGCCAATAAAAATTGATAAAATCTAGAAACGGGCGCTTAAATGACCTAAATAGTGTTGAAAGCGCCGTTAAACACCTAAAAACAAACAAAAACATAAGTTTTACAAGAATAAAACATACAATCATGCTCAATCTAATTTTTTTTTAAATTTATTTTTATTTTATAAAATGATTCGACCCTGTGCAGTCACACAAATCCTGAGCCATTTTTTTTATTGATAGCTTAATATTGAGTGAATTCATCTTATTTTTCACCCGAAGGATCAAAGCAATGTTACAAAACAGTAAACAGAATCAACTTTCACTCGGTTTTTTTCAGAGTGGACACTATGAAAAGAAGTAGTAAACCTTCCCAGAATTCATTTCAAATAAACAAAGTGAATTAAATCAGTTATAGTTAGAATCTTTGTCTGTGGCCACCAAGTCAAATTGTGAGTATATTCGTTGGTAGGTTGTGGGTGTGGTTGGGTTTGTGAATATTCTCACCTGTAGGGTCAAATACAGTGAACATACAGTGGACCAAGACAAAATTGGCGGAATAGAGAATATGGTGATATAATGAATTTGGTCAAAGTTGTATAGGACTCTACCAGTATTTGGAATAATTATCTGAACTCTAATTGGAAATCATACTTTTAATAACTAAACAGCTATAATACAACAAAAAACAAACCATGAAGATAGAAAGTATCTAACAGATTTATTATTCTTTTCATTGTGATCAAAAACTTGGAAGACAATTTTGTTGAGTGGCACTATAACAGGCATTTTTTTCTATTATTTTTATATAAAGCATTCTCGCAATTGGGTTGACTGCTAGCAAATGGTGCTATAACAATAACAGGGTTTTAGGCGTTTTTATATGTAGATAAAAGATGCATTCCAGGCAAAAAGTTGGCGGTAAAAGAGGTTGGCGATATAATAGGGAGCAGTATAAAGAGGTTTGAGTGTATCTCTCATCAACCTTTCTATTTCATCTGGTGATGAAAAAGCATCTAAAGTTTACCTAAAAAAAAGAAACAAAGAAACAAAACAAAAGCACACACACACACACACACACACACACACACACACACACACATACACAGACACAACAACAAAAAACAAAAAGCATATGACAAAATTTAATTTAATCAGATATTGAAACATTTTGTTCAATTAATGACATAATGAAGATTTATTAAAACGTACCACACTGTCTTTTGTGTTGTGGCCAATGAGCTGTTTGGCATAATTTATCACAATACACAGCAGTCTTGCATCGGGCACATGCTTTCAAGTTATCATTGAGGCGATCACAGTAAAAACAAGCAGCCTGTTGACCAAACAGAAGAACATGACGAAGGAGTTTTACTTTTTACTAATTCCACTCCGACTACAACCACTACCACTACTACATACAGTGCAACCACTAGTTAAAGACACCCCTGATAACAACAACCCCAGGATAGCGACACTGGCCTCCGGTCTCGATTCGTTTGTTATTAGTAATAAAAAATCCAGAATAGTGACATACATTTTAGTAAAACTTAACGACATTGTTATAACAATAATTGGCATTCATCGTCTTTTCGTACTCTTAATCAATAAAAAATGATTCTTTTTTTTCCCTACTAATTAGATCGCTTTGTTAACGACCAATCAGAACACATGTTAACTACACTGCATGGAATTAGCACTAGTTTATATGGAACCACACTAAATGAAGTTTATCAGCAGATGGAACTCTCAAGGGTCCATTAACCTTCCGTATTAGATACCTGTCTGAGGTCAGTGGAGGTTAACTGATATCAGGCAACGCCATATCCAATTGGGGCAATTATGAATATTTATGGCCGTATAATATGTTGGAATAGCAGGGAAAGCAATTACAGCCTCTTTCATTTTATTATTTTCATATGAAAAATCAGTTATTATTCTAAACATCGGTCCAAATTTGATGTTATTGTGCTTATTGTATTTTTATTTGTTTGTTTTTAATATCATATCACAAGATGTGGATCTAATAATTTGAAGTGTTTGTAAATTTTGGGGCACTTAAATAAAAGTTTCGGTATTTAAGACTCATCAGCAGTATGGAATGGATTCTAATTAAAACTAGATGTGTGCATCTGTGTTCTTGTGTAGTTTTATCATGTTGGCACTTGATTTTCTTGATTTATTCTTAGTTTTGTTAAATGGCATGGCATGCGAGTACTATTTACGATCAAAACAATAACAAAGAAGATGACGACTACGACTACTACTACTACTATTACTACCACTACGACTTCCACCACAACTACTACGACGTTAAAGCTATATAATTCTATTCTATTCTTAATGAGGCAATATACTGCCTAATCTCAACCATGTTTGCAATAAAAAATTTTAAAAATTAAAAATAAGATATCACTTAATATAGGGATTGATAGAAATGAGTTATAAAAAAAATGATCCCTCTCCTAATTAATTAAAACGACTAATGCATTTCAGAACCATACTGTTTACCACCATTGAATAACTGAGGCTACTTTCCATGTTTAAAATTTTTTTAATGCGATAATTTATTGATCATTTATAACTTATTTCAGAGAATATTGTTGCGTAATGGACAAATTATGGAAACAAGTGCTCTAAGCATATCATCTTATATATATACCTTTTCATTGAGTTTGGTTTCCTTGCTTTTATCAACACCACTGGCTTTTCCTTGTTGTTTTTTTATTGGAAGTAGAAGAAAAAATGATCCCTCTCCTAATTAATTAAAACGACTAATGCATTTCAGAACCACATTGTTTACCACCATTGAATAACTGAGGCTACTTTCCATGTTTAAAATTTTTTTAATGCGATAAATTATTGATCATTTATAACTTATTTCAGAGAATATTGTTGCGTAATGGACAAATTATGGAAACAAGTGCTCTAAGCATATCATCTTATATATATACCTTTTCATTGAGTTTGGTTTCCTTGCTTTTATCAACACCACTGGCTTTTCCTTGTTCTTTTTTATTGGAAGTAGAAGATGAAACATCCTCATTTTGTTTTTTATTTCCTGCCAAAAAACAAAAAACAAAAAAAAAAACCCCAATGAAGCAATAAATAAATAAGTAAATGAATGAAATAGTAGATAAGTAAATACATGACTCACCATCTCAAAGCGGTATTATGCTGGGGTTACCTAGGTGGTGAAAAATGAATTTATAGCCACAAATATGAAACTTGGGGTTAATTTTGATTCGTTATTGTGGAGAATAAATACAATTTCTTACATTGCAAAAACTAAAAAATTAGAACTTCCTATTATTTCAATCCTGAAGTCACTTTTTGAGGTCCAATTCACACCAATACCATTTTAAGATGACGGGTATATATATGATGAAATAAATGTCAATTATTTTCCTCCATTTATAGTTGACAACTGTATTTATGTTTATGTATCAACCTTAATGGAGAACCCGAAATAATTGCGGGGAAATAAAGGCTATTACGAACTGGCAATTATCTATTTTTATTGTACTATTGTGGAAATTAACGTATATCAAGACAAGTTTTGAGCTGTCAACAATTAACATCGGTCTGGTATTAAAGTCTGTAGGTGCATGCAAAAAAATCTGGCAACACATCTTCCCTGTAAATTTAACTTGAAAACATTAACTCTTTAAGATTCAACCCGACAAAAACCGACAACGGCATAATATTCATGGGTGGGGTAGCCAAAACTGGCCTCAGTAAGTAAAATCCAATCGTTGTGAAGGAAATGACAGGCCCTGTCACTGCCGCAGGGTGTTTTCAGCTTTGATTTTTATAAATTTGCCGACAGAAAAGAAAATACGTTTCAGTTGGACTTTGGTGATGAAAAATGACTTTGAAGACAATTATTGTAAACTTTTAAAAATATTATGAATAATTTATAACTCCCTTATTTGTGGGTCGATTTTGTCATTCGAGGTATCAATTTTATTGTAATAAAGAGATAGGAACTTCAGAGTTATTTTTTCTGATGCGAAATTATTACTTTGGAATTTTAGCACCAAGAAAAATAGTCGGTAAATAAATTTGTTACACCTCTTTGATAGACCGCCGGGGTCCGTTCGTGTAGAATTGTGAATCAAGCGTCTCAAAGTCTTCGACCAATCACAGGCTATCTATCCAGCTGGCCGAAACAAAGACGCTTCTCCCCGTCGATGTATTACGCTATTGTTATGCAAGGAATATAACACCTTATTGAGTAGACCTAAAAGCTAAAATCTAAAAGTAAAAAATATAATTCTGGGGAATTTGAAAGTCACATTGCTGAAATCAGCTTGAAAAAAGAAGTACATTGGTCTTTGTTTCATAAAAATCGGCTGAAAACCAACTGTTTTACGAATAAATTGCTTTTGTTTATTTTAGCATTTTTTAGCAACTTTTTTATTTATCGGCCGATTTTCTTGATTTTTATATCATTCTTTATATCTCAATGAGACGAGATCAGTGATATACTTTGTTTGTTTCAAATGTAACTAGAACATAATTTGGCTTTTTTACCTATCGACCATGCCTGGATAATTTATTCAACAACGTGGCGATGTGACGCAACTATTCCATGGCCGTCTTCCACTGCCTCGACGATGATTCAATTCATTGTTGACGGCTGTTGACATGTGAGCTGCCAGAACGACCAATCGTTGAAGGGTCAAGATGCTCAGTAGCCAGTCGTTCTTCGGTCAAAAAACTTAAGAACTCACGAGAACAAAATTTTGAAATTTGGTGATGGACAGACCTATGAAATCGTTTCTGGGCGGAGTTTAGCCATGAGTGACCGTAGAAAACGAAAAGGCGACTACAGATATCAAAGAGTAGGCTTATATCATCAAAGGATGTCTACATGATTGACATGACCATATAGGGAACTCATTATCTACTCCCCCAAAAAGAATCTGAACACGAGAGGGTTAAAACACATGGGATGGATTATGAAATGGGCAAAATACAAAATTAGATGTATTACATGCGCACGCATTTATTTGTTTTAATATTTATACTATTGTGGAAATTATATTAGACTGAGACAAATCTTCTGAGCAATTAAAAGTCAGAATCGGTCCAGTAATAAACTCTGTCAGCATCCCGATTCTTCTGATTGGACAGATAAAATAGAATTAGTTCAACCATGACCTAATTTTATAAATAATCAAAGAACTGATCATCATGTCCTAGCAGATTTCATAAATAATAATTTGAGTCAACAGATGTTAGAATTACCCTTAATTTTTTTAAAAGGCTGATAAGTTACTTGGATATCAATTTGTGAAAAAGTTTTATGAATTTTAGATTTGCCAGTAATTCTGTGCTTGTTGGCAAAAATTTAACACGGACTATATGGAAAAATTTGACCCCTCACCCTATTTTAAAAAAAAGATTAGATTGATCACATATCAGTATCAGCAGCCCAAGGAACAAACAGAAGTGAATTACACATTTTTTGTTCAGACAAATCTTTCAAGTCAAAAAAAAAAAAAAAAAAAAAAAAAAAAAAAAAAGTAAAATAAAAACTTGGACGACAAATGTAATAAAATACAAGAAATGCTTCGCTTGAAATTGAAATATTTCTAATATTTCTCATTCAACCATTAGCATTAAACGAAGCAATAAACAAAATTTATTTAATTTAATTTAATATTTAATAAGGAGCAATTTTGAAAGGAAATTATTCAGAATCTAAATCCATTTTAACCAAACACATGAAAATAAAATGGAAATGCAATATGCGGGTTTTGAAATTCCAACAACAATGGTTTGCTGAAAGCTTTTCTTGGGTTGTTCAGTGGCTCAGCGGTACAGCATCCCATCTTGTCAAAAAAGTCAAGCAATGTTAATCATGATCAGTGGTCAGATGGGTGGCAGTAGTTGTGGAACATTCTTCTCCTATCCTTGGGTAAGGCACTTAACACACATTAACCCACTCCACTCAGGTGTGAATGAATCAGCGTTAGTACAGAAATAATTATAGGTGACTGGTACTGCTAGAGAGAGAGAGTGAGAGCATGGTTAATCTGTGGAAATCTGCTACCATATGTTTATTTTTATGATGATGATGATGATGATGATGATGATGATGATGATGGTGACGATGACTACGATGTTACTAGTGTGCACATGTGTGTGCATATATATCAATATATTATGTTATGTATGTTCTTTAAAATATTGTATTGTTATAGATGTGTAACCAAATGACAAATTGCCACTATTTTGAGGACAATAAAGACACAGTATAATAATAATAATAATAATAATAATAATAATAATAATAATAATAATAATAATAATAAAAATAATAATAATAATAATAATAATAATAATAATAATAATAATAATAATAATAATAATAATAATAATAATATATAATAATAATAATAATAATATATAATAATAATATAATTATTATTATTATTATTATTATTATTATTATCATTATTATCAATTTTTCCGTGTTAAAACTTCTGGACCTGTAAAAAGTATTAACCAGTAATTAAAAGAGGATATTATTTAATGAATTCTAAAAGATTAACTTACGACATATTTTTTTGTGTATTGACCAATCCTTCTTTTGACACGTTCGATCACAATAAGAAACAGTCTTACAGTCAGCACATCTTTTCAAGTCAAAGCTCTCTTTATTGCAATAGGAGCAATTGCCACAATTTGTGTCACCGCTCTTCATTTCAGCTGATTCGTTAGAATCCATGTTGTTACTATCTCTTGTAGTTAATGAATTGGAATTCTTTTCTTTCTTCTCAGGAATCTCAGATGATAGTCACTGATATCTGATATTTTAAAAAGAAAATTAAAGTTTAACAAGAAGGATTGTGGTCTATATCAGAGAAAAATTGAAAATCATTAGCAATAGATGCAATCGGGTGAAATGGCAAGGTAAGAATCATAAGAAATAAAGACATTTGTAAAATAAGGTTAAACAAATACAAATCAAATACAATCAAGACTCGATGTGTTATTAGCTTGATTCCCTCCCTTTTCACCTGGTGATAGACTCCAAAGAAAATGACGATACTGATAAAAATCCCATTGAACGTTAGATCAAGTGTGGTGAGAACTATATACCTCTCAGATTGGAGAAAAAAAAAGAAAGAGAAAAAAACGAACAAATAGGAGTGTTATGTTAAATGTATTCTATTATCTATGCCATTGACATGCTGTGTACAGCATTATGTCAAGATTACTAAAATTCACAAAAACAGCCCCCAAAAACCACAACCCCCCAAATAAAACTGAATTATTTTTGTCAAAAGCCTGAAATTTTAATGAAATTAACTCTTAAATGTGATAATAATTTCGCGACGTTGTTGGTAATTAAATTTTATGCTCTATAATGGGTGGCTTATAAATTACCATTTGCTAATCTCAATACATAGGTCTGGAATTTAGTAATGTTTATTGCTATTTGTTGTTGACTGAAGAAGGGTTTTGAGCCCGAAACGTTCTGGTTTGGGTATTTTGATATTTTTTTAAGCTGTTATATTCATTTTTGTTTATTACTTTTTACGTTAAGTGGATTTTGCCTTGTATAAAAGCTCAATTTTTTTCTCTTTTAAAAAAAATTCAATCAGTTGGAACGATGGTTCATTAAATGCAAAATAGTAAAACGTGATGGTCAACCGGGTGTGTGTTCGAACCGTTCATCTCCGAAGTATGAACAATAGAATTTACCTTATCCCCTATTTGTGTCTATTGTGACAGCCAATCTGGTGTGTGATCAAACTATTCGTCTTAGTCATCACAGAGATGTGAACAATAGAATTTACCCGTATCCCTTGTCAGTGCCAACGGCTGCCATCGTCATGTTCTAGGTCATGGGTCAGTGGCCACGATTCTAGGTTCACAGGTAAACTGACTAATGGTGCAATGGGTAAAGAGTGATGGCTTTGTTTTTTCAAGACTGTCAACATCAAAAGGTTTATTTGTTCAATAAAAAAAAAATTGAGCTTTTATTTATCCCCTAAACGTGCTCAAACCGCTTTACAAAGGGTCCCCGGCCAACAGCAACACTTTACATGTAGGACGGTACACAACGCCTGTTAGGCGATATTACAATTTTTTTTGAGACAACGCTGTTAACGGCCAGGTACTCATTTTACACCTGAGTACAGTAAGAGAATGTGACACAGCGTCATATTTTCGACTCTGAGCGCTACTTCAATCGCCTCACATCAGGCTGACCACCTGATACCTGATACCCTTGCTCTCGGGAAAAACGTAATTGACTGTGACACGATAGGTATGCAAGCCGGACGTTGGCGTGGCATGCGCGTGTGGTGCATCACTGTGATGAAATTCTTTGCTTTGAAAACCCCTCTTTTGCCCCCTTCCCCCCACCAAACCTTCAGAACGATTCATTTTATTTTCATTATTCATGTTATCACCAAGTTCAGATTTGTTTCTGTGTAATTTTTATTGTTTCTTGGTTTTCAACTTGGAAAATAATATTAGTTAAAATACGACTGCTTATCGCTCTTGGAATGATATCAGGTTTGATGTGAGTGATGTGATTAATTTAATTAATAACTCTGGTTTGGATCCATGAAGTTTTATTTTTTTTTCGTGATTCCCTATTTTGAAGTCTTTGTCTTTAATATAAGTTTTAGAATAAGTTCGCGATATGAGCGATTTAGGGATAAATGTTAAATATTCACATTTGTGCTCAAATGTATTATCTCAATGTGTTCTCGGGGAGGTGGGTAGGGGGGCCTGTGACAGGCTTGGAATGCGAAATGCTATCATGGACAATTTGGTATAGGGTGTTCAGTTGTGTGAATTTAGCTTTAATTTCCCCAGCCATGTTAATAAATTGCATGTGTGTTTGCATGTTTCTTCCACAACAAGGCCCCTCTGACTTCCGCAGTCAAATACTTGTGACAGTGGTTGCCGACAAAGGCCCGACTATGATAGGCTTGGGGTGTTATCTTGTGTCTGGCTAAAATCGCATCCAGACTCGAGCAGATTGGGCCAGATCTTGAACTGAGGGTTTCAAATCCTAATGCATTATAACTTCTTTTCAATTTTTTTTGTACGCTAGTTCGAATCTATGTCTGTCCCTTTCTGTACAACTAAGGATCAAGCACGTTTTTGTGTTTTTCAGTTGTTTTTTCAAATCCCGTCTATGACGCCAATTCTTTCCAAATATTTTCAAACTCAGCGCTCAGAGTCGAAAATATGACGCTGTGCTGTAGACAGAACCCAGTTACACAAGACACAAGAAAACATCGATAATTATCTCCACTTTTTTAGAACACACTTCACAAACATGATCATTCCAAAACAACACATACTGGAGCACCATTGCGTTCCATTCATGGCCAGATTTGGGTTTGGTCTTGGGCTCCATGGAGAGCAAGGCACTGAAGCCAGTCACCAAATCATAGGAACATTGGACAAAAGAATGTGTGGTGTTAAAAGTGACACTAAAAAAATCAAGCTCATCATGGAAGCAAATATTCTCCATACATCACCACGACTACGCAACCAAGGAAAGTCACCAAAGAAAGCAAAAAAAAAAGTAATAAGGGAAATTCTCAATTATCTTTTAAAATAAAACTTACAAACTGATGCGCACATTTTGATAAAGTTAACTATTATGTTTAAAATTTCATATTTGGATTATTGAAAATTTTTTGTATAAATTAAGATTTTATAAGATTGACAATTCCAAGATTATTGTGAAGCTAGCTTTGCAAGAAAAATTGAGGGTGAGTTATAATTGTAATAGTTTTAAGAGTAATATAAAACAAAAAAATCAGATGTCCACGGATTCATTGTCTTGTAATCGACACTTTAATTGAAAAGTGTTAATGATAATCAGTTTAAAAAATGACCTACATTTGTTTCGTTCTAACTATCATTCCATCATTCATAGACTAATGAAACTTGTCATGTCACAACCATACATCATTACTAACAGTTTCCACCTTACATGCTTTCAATGGCATGTTTTGATTTAACGGGAATGCCCAACTGTTGATTGCATACAATTACTATAACATGCATGTCCAGCAAGCGCGCCGTTCGTTTTCTCGCCGAAACTGGGTGAGTCATCACCTGGCACATCTGGCATCGCTTAACCGCGGTAGGGCTGTGGGGAGGCCGCGGTATTAAAGTATCGCAATTTGGACACTGTGGTGAGTAAAGGCCTTTTCCAAGGACTCAACTATGCGCTGAGCGAGGCTCGAACCCAGGACCTTCCGATCCGAAAGCGAGTGTCATACCACTAGACCACATAGCCGCACTGTGACTTAAATGAGATGAATGGGTAGACAATGCATTCTTAATCCATTGCTTACTAATGGAACCATGATGAGTGGCATATATTGCTCAATTTCATGACCGCCGCTTAATTAGGACAATTTGCCGGGAACCCAGCTGTCCCGAATAAACCAGCTTAAAATGTATGGAGTTTTCGTTTGGGCCGGGCTTCCATTGTTTCACAGCACTTTTATTAAATTAATTAATATTTCAGTGATTATGGAATTTAAATTAGTTGCAATGCCAAATAATTATCATTATTTAAGATACATTTAATTTTTATAAGCGTTGTAATTTTTTCTAATTTCAAAAACAATTTGCTGAGTCACTTGTCCTTTACGACCCCTGCCAACGCAATTATTACTTACTATGCTTCCCATCAGTGTTGATACTGTAAGTGATGGCAAACATTATCAGGTTATAGTATTAGTATCTCAAGTTAGGGTTGAGGGTAGGTTCCCCCCCCCCCCCCGATAAAATAAGGAGGGATGGGATTTTTAAAATCCCCTCTTTAGGTGCTGTTCAATTAGGGAAGTCCTTTCTTAGTTTGTGTGTCCAAATCGACCCTACTTACCTGAAACTGAAAGTAGAATAACACAAGTCAAACACACTAAACTAATACACTACTAATACTACACGCGTTCAAAAGTAAGTCACTGCAAAGGGGGCAGGGGGGGGGGCAAACAAATAACAAGAGAAAAAATACAAAAACAAACAAACAAAACATCTAGAAACGAACCTTTAGAAATAACGTCCGATCGTATATGGCAAAGATAAGATTGTGAGACGTAGATAATTCATTTCTCACAATTCGCAATTCAGGTTTCGGTTTTGCTTTCCAAGAAATCCCCATTGCAGTGAAGTGGTTCCTTACATTTAAATTATTATTGAAAAAAAAAAAAAAGGGGGGGTAAAAAAAAAACAATAACAAAGCAAACAAAAGATACAAAACAAAAAGAAAAAAGAACCGAGCATTTATATAGCGCGATATCCACTAAACGTGCCCAGAGCGCACTACGACGTCCCTTGCCATCAGCAACACGTGACATGTAGAACGAGACGTGACGCCTGTCAGATGATATGTATTGCAATTTTTTTCCTATAGAGACAACGCTGTCAACGACCAGGTACTCAATTTACACCTGAATATGGTGAGAGGATGTGAGTAAACAGGATTATACGCCGCTCAGAACGGGACTCGAACCTTGGATCTTCCCATTCGAAGAAAGGTGTCATATTAACTTCCTTATTTTGCGTTTAAACGATCACCGAATTTTAAATCAGATATTGATGTTATGCATTTACCTAAAAAACTCACAACATCTGCGAGCAATTTAGTGAGAACTATGAACTAGGTACTCATAAAAATGGCTGGGTAAAAACAATAACAAAGACCTTCTATAACTGTTTCCCACAAGTAAACCGTACTTACTACAAATTAATATTAACTGTGCTTTTGACGTCAATGAAGAAAGCGTCACGTCGCTGACTGCTTACCGCTATCTCGATGGAAAACTTAAAACATCTTTTTGTCAGCTGAAAATAGAACTGAATAGCTAGATAAGAATTACATCGTGATATTCGTACTGTTAAAATTCTAACGACGTGGGATGCGTCCCTGAAAAAAATTCAAATTGCTGGATGGTGCCTACCCTGTTGTATGCATGGGGTACCCATACAGACTTGGTTGGTATACATGTATTATCTGTCATAAACAAAGAAGGAAATTTTTTTTTTTCAGTGGGCATAATCCATGACTTGGATAATAACGTTTCTTCGTTAAAGTTTTAGATTGCTTGCTTGTGTTTGTTTTATAATTTTAATTGAAATAGCTAGAAAATAAAACAGGACAATTTGTTCCAAGCCTGTACATTATAGGTGTGTTCTGGTTGTAGTTCAAGGGGTTTTTCGTAGCTTGTGATACATTGTAATCGGGGGGTCTGAGGTTCGATCCCTAGTCGAGGCAAGCTGGTTTTTTGGGGTGGCTTTTCTTTCTTTCTTGATTTGTCTGCATTGTTTCATACACAATTTTTCAGGTCTTTATCTAGCACCGGGGCCTGCGCCCTAATTCGTCTCATTGTGAGTGCCAGTTGTTTTGTTTTTGTTTTTGTTTATAAGGGTTTTACGGCGCCAGCAACGCATTTAGGTTATATCAGCGCCAGTAAAAAGGAAGAGAATGGGATAGTAAAAAGTTCTAGAATTACAATCAAAGCACCCAAGAAAAAGTAAGACATAGGGGAACTGGGAACAAATAGGGATCAGATGGAAAATCACACAAACTTGCAGCCAACTATTGCCTCTCAAATAGAGCTACTGCCTGGAATGCATTTGTTATAAATAAGTTTAATTCAAAAAATATCTTTATTACACAGCTGACGTGATATCAGAGAAAAGGAAAATAATGATGTATATCAAGAGGTAACAATAAATAATAATGACCAGTTTATGAATAAAGCTCAGACTTATGGAATGAGGCAGAACAATAAATGTCTTTATCAGAGAGAGAGAGAGAGAGAGAGAGAGAGAGAGAGAGAGAGAGAGAGAGAGAGAGAGAGAGAGAGAGAGAAAGAGAGAGAGAGAGGAGAGAGAGAGAGAGAGAGAGAGAGAGAGAGAGAGAGAGAGAGAGAGAGAGAGAGAGAGAGAGAGAGAGAGAGAGAGAGAGGTTGTTTGTTTGTTTTTAAGGGTTTTACGGCGCTTGCAACACATTTAGGTTATATCAGCGCCAGTAAAAAGGAAGAAAATGGAATAGTAAAAAGTTCTAGAATTACAATTAAAGCACCCAAGAGAAAGGAAGACAAAGGGGAACTGGGAACAAATAGGGATCAGATGCAGATTCCAGAGCAAACCATCAATGTACTTAGTTTGAGATCACCTATAAGTCTCATCCGGACACAAGCACAAAATCCAACAAAGAGGAGTACACTCAAATGCTTACAGTATACATTTAAAATAACAAACATAATAATACATAACAGAGAGATGATTTACAAGGAAAAAAATATCATCTCCCAAAACAATAACTATGCATTTGACTGTTTCCCTCCCAGCTAGGACTCAGGCCAGGGCTAGGAGAAAACCAAGTAATCTCATTCCGAGACAAAGACAGAAAGCAAATTGGAAAACAGATAAAGGGGGATAGAAGACACAGTAAGTGCCTCCCTGCCCACTATGGGAGAGGTTGTTTGTTTCTACGGCGCTTGCAACACATTTAGGTTATATAAGCGCCAGTAAAAAGGAAGAAAATGGGAGAGTAAAAAAAATTCTAGAATTACAATTAAAGCACCCAAGAAAAAGTAAGACAAAGGGGAACTGGGAACCAATAGGAATCAGATGTAGATTCCAAGAGCACACCACCAATGTACTTAGTTTGAGATCACCTATGTCTCATCCGGACACAAGCACAAAATCCAACAAAGAGGAATACACTCAAATGCTTACATTATACATTTAAAAAAAAAACAAATATAAATAATACATAACAGAGATGATTTACAAGGAAAAGAATATCACCGCTCAAAACAATAACTATGCATTTGACCGTTTCCCTCCCAGCTAGGGCTCCGCCAGGGCCAGGACAAAACCAAGTAATCTCATTCCAAGACAAAGACAGAAAGCATGTTGGAAAACAGATATAAGGGGATAGAAGACACAGTATGTACCCCCCTGCCCACTATGGGAGGTCATGAACCCCACCCAGAGACACACCCAGAGAGAGAGAGAGAGAGAGAGAGAGAGAGAGAGAGAGAGAGGGAGAGAGAGAGAGAGAGAGAGAGAGAGAGAGAGAGAGAGAGAGAGAGAGAGAGAGAGAGAGAGAGAAAGAGAGAAACAGAGAGAGTAAGGTGATGCTGATGATGAATAAATGAATGAAACAATGAAATGTGGGATACAATAACATTTTGACATAAAGTGATGTAACACAACAAATAAATGGATATATTTATAAATATAAACATTGATGTATTTTACATTTCTAAGGATTAAACATACTCAAAGTGCCTCAAAATGCTCAACTCATTCCCAAACAGGCCATTTGGAATCAAAGTCCCATTTCATACCGCACAAGCACCTGTTAGGCGTCCTTTTTTATATTAGATCTCTTACAATATCCATCCCTATCACTATCAGTAGTCATTTCTCAATCATAGTTGAACATCACATGACTATAAAAATTCATTCGCCTTCACAACTCCATCCTCTCATCTCTCATTCGTCTTTGATGCCTCATTCATCGTGTTGTGTTGGCAAAAGGAAAACTCAAAATGTCCACATCATTTGTCTTCGTCAATCAAATTCAAGCTTCTATTCCATTTTATTATCGTGTAATTATTCTTCAAGCAGCAACATCTGCATTAATTTGAGAACTAGGACATAAAGCCGTATTGATGCTTTGCATTTTGGTAAAGCAAATGTCTATCTTTGAGACGAGAAACGGTATTATTATTATTACTATATTCAACATCATTGTTGTCATTCAATATGTTGAAAAAAGAAGCACAATAATCCGCACCACTGTATCACAATTGAGCATGTTGTTGTTGTTTGTTGTTTGTTGCTTTAGGTCTCTTCCAACACAATTGAGGTTATATGAGAGACCGCTGAAACAAAAAAACAAGCAATCTAACAAAAATAGTACAAATGTAAATCAAAATCATAACCTAAAGATATCATAAGCTAAATTATAAATAACCAAGAACAAACAGGCAGAAGATTTACAGAAAAAAAATATCCCCTGTCAAAAAAACAATCACAAACCAAAGAAGCAGGATAGGCTAGTAAAGAGAAGAAGAAACGACATTACTATCGGATCGTACACCCATGCGAACATCATAGGTATATGATTCAAGGGTGATGCTCCCATTTAACCACCCGCACAATTGAGCATCAACTCATTCAATCCTAGAGATTTTTGATACTTTTCGAAATTGGAAAAAAATGTATTAAAAATTAGCATGTACATAGATTGTTTGGTTCAACTATCATTAACATTAGCTTTGATATCACCCCTATAATTTGTCTCAGAAAAATGTAATTAATAGGCACGGGGTAAATGTAACCTGGGTAAACTACGGATTTAGTTCAGAAAAATGTTTAGCAGAGTTCAGAAAAATCCTTAAAGTAAACACATAGCATATGTTTGTAACGTTGAACAGCCTTAGATAATTGTAGATTAAGGTCATCCTTCTTTCCTCTTTATTTAAAATAAATATCAATTGTCATTGAAAATATTTAAAGATGATCAATATCACAAGACATAAATAAAAATATAAATCCCTTTATTCATATCCAGGGAAAAAGTTGTCTCTAGCATCTGATCCAATGAAAGACTGGAATAAACAAGGCATCAGCCGCAGTGCAGTGCTGGTCTGTGAGCTACGGCAAGGTGACTTCCTCAAACCCATATAGCATGATATTCAAGGAAGAAAAGCCACATCAAAGGAGACAACAAACATAGGGGGATAGACCAGAGCAATGACCATACAATAGGCACTCATCCCTAATAATAATTAAAATAATGAAGTTTGTTTATATTGCGCCCAATCCGCAATACAATAAAGCTCTAGGCGCAAAACAGCAATATAATCAATCCAGTCAAATCTCTCTTTCCACCTTCATGCCTTTCTCTCTCTATGCATATATATATATACACACACATGTCTCTCCCTTCCTTCTCCGTCCTCTCTCTCTCTCTTACCTCCCACCTTCCAACTATCCACCTATACAACATACATCCATTCATCTCACTGTGAAATGAAAAGAAAGAGAGTATTATTATATTAATAACAATATCAATAATTAGGTGACTATGACCCGCTCAAATAACATAACTAATAGATTTTAAATTCCTGACTTATACCAGTTTTTAAGTGCTTCCCGAAAGCATCACTTTTGATTTTGATGAGATGCAGTACATTTTGATAATTTCAATTCCTGAGTAATGTTATATTTTCATCAATTATTCCATTTCAGTTGGAACATCCTGATGAGTCAGAGCCCCTATGCCAGTATATATGTAGTAGATTATATAAACCTATTGCAATGCGTTCAGAGCCTCTGTCCATTGATGGTAGATGTGCAGTATAAATATTTATCATTATTATTATTATACTCAAAGACAGAAATAAATAAATAAATAAAACCATCTGGTACATTGCAATTTCTATTAAGCTCTTTTCTTTGGTATAATATAGAAGACCCGTGTTCAAGCTCTCTTTAAAGCAATTCAGGAGCATGAAAAATGAACATAACTTTGTGTCACCCCAAATGACAACAAAAATCTCGATTTAATCACATGAAAATGGGCTGAAAACTTAAGGACATAATTCTGAATAAATAAAAATTTAATTGCTTCTCTTTGTCATTTCAAAACTTAAGGACATAATTCTGAATAAATAAAAATTGAATTGCTTCTCTTTGTCATTTCAAGACAATATTGAGTCGCTCTAGAGTAATGGTCCACATGTCACTGGAAGTACTTTTGAGATACCATGGCTGATAAAAAGCAATGCTGCCAACCAAAACCCATAAAAATGCATTCATGGGAGAGCTAAAATGAGTAAAATTTTGAAAAAATGCTGACAATCATGAAAAAAAATAATTAAACAAACAAAAAACCAATAACGAGTGTGAATTCCAATGATGGGCAATTAAAAAAAATAAAAAATTCCCTATATTCATCCCATAGCCGCAAATTGAGCTAGGGCCAGGCCATATAGCGCAGTGGTGGGTGATCGAAGTTGGTAACTTTCGGGTATAAAGCAACGACCATACCGCTGAGCCACGCTGCCTCCATATTAGACCATACTACTGATATTATAAATGATATTTAAGATAATGAATATAAACAGTATCGACCTCCAGAATCCACATATAAATCCAAAATGACCCAACCAAATAATATTTTATTGAACTTCCAACATGAACTTCTGGGTTGTGAAACAAACTAAAGACTTTAATACACACAAAAAAGTGTTTGATATCTTTTTTTTCTCCCCTATAAATAATAAAAACTGAATAGTGTGTGCTATCCTCAGAATATTGCTTATACTTATAATGAACATAAATGCTTAAGAATACACATTTTTTACATAAGGTTGGCAGTGCTGAAAAGTTGTTTTGGGACTTTCCGATGGAAATTGGAACTCCTCATTAATTCCATTAACGGATACTTTCACAAAATCTTAAAGTAAAATTTGTGCATTACTCATTCTAGTTTAATATTTTTCCAAAGACATTTAAACGTTTAAATGAGAAACAGTACTCTTTGAAGCAATTTTTCTCAAAACATTTTCTATACGGATTGTCACCGTAAATACATTTAAAAAAAAAAGAAGAAATAAATGACAACATGTAGAAATTTCAGTGTTGACAATTCAAGAGGCAAACATAGACCAACCCCTTTCTGAGTTCTGAACTCCAATAAAAAGAGATTATGTACTTTTTCCACCCACTTGGAAAATATACTGAGGCTTTATGACATACTGAATCAAAGGATGCATTCAAGAATTGACGAAGCGACAGACAACATTCCCATAAAATCAATCGTAAAGGGGGCACCTTCAACAACTAGACTCAAATCGAGAAGACCGCTCCACCTAACAAAAATGGCAGACTTTTTTTTTTTTTTTTTTTGTTTGTTGCTTTAGGTCTCTTCCAACACAATTGAGGTTATATGAGAGACCGCTGAAACAAAAAAACAAGCAATCTAACAAAAATAGTACAAATGTAAATCAAAATCATAACCTAAAAGATATCATAAGCTAAATTATAAATAACCAAGAACAAACAGGCAGAAGATTTACAGAAAAAAAAATATCCCCTGTCAAAAATACAATCACAAACCAAAGAAGCAGGATAGGCTAGTAAAGAGAAGAAGAAACGACATCACTATCGGATCGTACACCCATGCGAACATCATAGGTATATGATTCAAGGGTGATGCTCCCATCCAACCACCCGCAATGGCAGACTTCAGTGTAGAGGAAAACTGGAGAGAAATGTGGAACAGGGAAATACCAAGAGGAGGAAACATCATTAAAGATCCAACCAAAAGAGTGCCTGCATCTCAATAATGCAGAAAATACAGGACTTCCTCAAATCGCCTTTAACTGACATGGCAGAACTGCATCAAATATGTGCAATGGAACTTCGAAACAGTGATACTGCCAGAAATTCAGCAGCCCTAGAACCACGATAACATCGTCCCATGCCCAGTCACTAAACTTGAAGTGTGATACAAAACCGTCCTAGGGCGTAGAAGACTTTAGAACTGGGTTGATAATAAATTTGAGTGAAGCCAATCACTACTACTACATACTGAATTTCGTAAATATATGGAAAATTGGCAACCTTGTAATTTGTCTAATCTTTGACACCGCACCAATAACTCACATTCCTTAACCCTCACCTTATCAATCGTTTTCAGTTCCCCCCCCCCCCCCCCCCCCAAAATGCCACATCTACCCAACACAAAAACTTGATTTTTTATACTCAAAAACTCATGAGAATTTTATTGTGTGGCATCAGATGCTTTACAAAATAAAGATTTTTCATAAAATTTTGTGACCCAAACAAATCTGAATTAAGAAAATGTTATTTGTATCATTACATATGTAAAGATTTTTTCTGTAGTTTGTAAGGAGAGGGTTAAATTGTAACATATGAACCATTTCCTTAGAGTGCCTCACAATAATTTTCAAGCACTGTTCTACAATAAAGCCTTTTTCTGAAACAAACAAACAAATAAGAAATCCAAAATCCTTCATGCTTATGTGAATCATTGCCTCTATTAAAGATCGTAGTCACTGTTTCACTGTTCTTTCAGCCACTGCCCAATGGTGTTACTGATCTCTGTTCTAGCAGCAGTGAGTTCTGGAAGGTCATGGGGAGATGTGGGATACATGTTGGCGCAATGGGCAGTTCCTATGGATCAGAAATAAAACAGAAAATTAATTTATCATGCCTTTAACCAGTCTTTTCTTTCTTTTTCTCTTTTCTTCATAGCGAAAACAGGCATGTGCATAACAGTCAATTGTTCAAAGAGCTAAATCAGGACACCCCAACACTAACTTACAATAATTAATAATAATAAACTTCTTAAAAACCAAGTTTTGTTTCCAGAGTGAGTACATAAAGACGTTTAAAGCTCTAATTCCAAGTATTAACAGGGTTGCCAACTTGGGAGGCAAAAATTTACTGAACTTTGACACAAACACATTGACTGACCCCTTTCCTGAGAGCTGAACTCCAGTAAAAAGACATTATGTACTTACTTATTTCAGTTTAGAAGGTGATTAGAAAATATACTGAGGGTTTATAACATAAATATACAGAATATTGGCAACCTTGTATTAAGGAGAAATTGGTAATCTAGAGCTTTATTGTTTAGAGGATTGGGTGCAATATAAATAAACTTCATTATTATGTGTGTTTGTGAGTAATATATTTATGTACAGTGTGTGTATATGGATGTGTATGTGTGTGTGTGTGTGTAATTTGATGCGCGTGAGCTTTTGTTCATATGTCTGAATCTGCAGTGTGTAATGTTTTTTACGAATGGTCAATGTGAAGCGCTTCGAAGCTTTGGCATAAGCGCTATATAAATGTACAATTATTATTATTATTATGGATGAGTGTCTATTGTATGGTCAATGCTCTGGTCAATTCCCCTATGTTTGTTGTTCCTTTTCATGTGGCTTTTCTTTCTTGAATACCACGCTATGTGGGTGTGAGCAAATCATCTTGCCCTAATTCTCAGTCCAGCACGTTGCTATAATGTCTACTATGTTATTTGGAGAGTTCTTAATACAACGAATTACGAGCTGTTTTAATGAGATTAAATCTTGGATGTACCACAATAAGTTAAAATTAAATGATAGTAAAACTGAGATTTTAATGTGTGGAAAGCCGAGTATCCTTAACCAGGCAAATAAATCACCTATTACTCTCGGAAATAGCACAATAGAATTTTCATATAAAGCAAAAAACCTTGGCGTCATCATTGATAAAGATCTTTCCATGACAAGCCATGTGAATAACACCATACAATCTATGTACATAGAAATGAAAAAAATAAGCAAAATTCGTAATTTAATACGAAGCATATAACAGAACTTTTAATTAATTCCCTGGTTTTATCTAAATTGGACTATTGTAACTCCCTTTGGGCGAATTTAGCTAAAGACAAAATTAGCAAACTTCAGGTTGCTCAAAATAACGCAGCCAGACTCATTGTACGCAATAACAAAAAATACCCATCAGCAACTCTTCTTCTCCGTGAGTTACATTGGCTTCCTGTGGAAAAAAGAGTTGCCTATAAGATTTGTACTGTTGTCTACAAATCCCTGAGCACGAACAGTCCCTCCTATATTAAAGACCTTCTAAACATATATGTCCCCAATAGAAACTTGAGGTCAAGCAATGACCAATCAATCCTTGTCAAACCTAAGCCATTGCGTAAAATAGGTGAACAGTCTTTTCAATTTTCGGCCCCCCATTTTTGGAACTCTCTCCCATCACAGTGAGATGCTCGGATTAGTTGACAACGTTCAAATCTCGCTTAAAGTTTTATCTTTTTACGTCATAATGTTGCAATATTATTTTCATATTTTGTTGTTGTTAAATTGAATTCGTATCACGTTTCCTTCACACTTGTCTCACTGTAATATGTTTTGTTTTATATCACTGTAAAGCGCTTAGAGCCTGTGACAATGGGGTAAAGCGCTATATAAATGCCATTTATTATTAACCTCTGAAAACTACGAAATTTCCCAATTTCAAATTGCCACGTCTGGCATAAGGATAGCTTATGAAGATGCATGATTGCATCGTTAATCGCCCCTTACCTTTAATATAGATGGCTCTGGCTTCAGGGCTGAGATCTTTAAGAATGGACAGAGCATGCCATGGATCAATGGAGCCATTAGGGAACAGTACACGTGTCAGTTTGAGACCAAGTCCTCCATAATTGGTGTTAGTCCTCTTCACACCAGCGCTAATGACAGCCTCTGTAAATTCGGGGCCATAAATCTCTGTACATTGATCAATGGAAAACCTGGATAAGAAATAAAGGTTTGGAGAGAAATATATTTAGAAAATCTGGACAAAAAAATAGAGGTTTGGAGAGAAAAATATTTAGAAAACCTGGACTAGAGACAGAGGTTTGGAGAGAAAAAAATTAGAAAATCTGGACAATAAGCAGAGGTTTGGAGAGAAACATTTTTAGAAAATCTGGACAAGAGACAGAGGTTTCGAGAGAAAAAAAATGTATAAAATCTGGACAAAAAAAACCCAGAGGTTTGGAGAGTAATTTTTTTTAGAAAATATGGACAAGAAACAGAGGTTTGGAGAGAATTTTTTTTAGAAAATTGGACAAGAAACGGAGGTTTGGAGAGAAATTATCTTTTAGAAAATCTGGACAAGGAACAAAGATTAGACGGGAAAAAAATATTGATAAATGGAAATTCTGGACAAGAAAACAGAGGTTTGGGGAACATTGTACATTGATAAAAACATTGATAAATGGAAAATCTGGACAAAAAACAGATTTGAAAAGAAATATGATCAATGGAAAGTCCTGGCCATGGCTCAGAGATTTGGAGAGAAAATACATTGATCAATGGAAAGTCTTGGCCATGAAACAGAGATTTGGAGAGAAAATATATTGATCAATGGAAAGTCTTGGCCATGAAACAGAGATTTGGAGAGAAAATATATTGATCAATGGAAAGTCTTGGCCATGAAACAGAGATTTGGAGAGAAAATATATTGATCAACGGAAAATCTTGGCCATGAAATAGAAACGTCCATTTTATGTTTTCGTATATTAAATTGAAGCTTACAATCATTTTCACATTTATCCCTTGAAAGCAAAGCAAGGAAAACATATAAAAACTCACTGCAATGGAAAATATGATCCAAAAGGCTGGGATTTAGAATCTGAGGACTGGAAGAAAGCAAACTCTGTGCACGTTTGATACACCCACTGGCGACCTGGGAGGAGAAAACGTAAAGGTTAAGAATACAACCTGTTATAAATACAGGAGAAAAAAAAATCAAAATATAACCAATTTTTCCTAATTCCTAATCTGTAATTAACAGATTTGACCTTTATTGAATTTTCGAACCAAAGGATGATCAGGCTCATGTCCCATCCTAAATGCTAAATGTTGCTGTTGGCCAGGGACCTCTTGTAAAACGCTTTGAGTACATTTAGCGGATATTGCGCTATATAAAAGCTAATTTTTAATTTTTTAACATTTATCACTGCCAAAATCATCCTGATAAGCTTGGTTTCCCAGTTTGCTAAGGAGTTCGGGATTACAGATGTACCATTAACTTTGGAGTACCAAAGTCCTTTGGTCAGATCTCAGCAATCTCTCTTGAGTGACAACAGGTGATACTCACAGATGAATTGAATGCACATAGTTGTCAACATCTTTAACAAAATGATGTACCATTAAAATTGAGGTTTTATAAAATGTGAGATTTTATATAGCGCAATATCCACTAAACGTGCTCAAAGCGCTTTACAAGGGGTTCCTGGCCAACAGCAACATTTCACACGAAGGATGGGAGTTGACGCCTGTTAGGCAATATTACATTTTTGGACAGAGATAATGCTGTAAACAGCCAGGTATACATTTTACACCAGAGTACGGTGAGAGAATGTGAGTAAAGAGCCTTCTCCAAGGACTCAACTATGCACTGAGTGAGCCTCGAACCCAGGACCGTCCAATCCGAAAGCGAGTGTCATACCACAAAACCACATAGCCGCACATTGATTATTCGGACTAAGCACTAGCTCCACCATCACCCCGTTATTTGTCATGCCTGATGAGGCAAGCAATGATGATGCAGGCATAGACTTGGGTCAACACATCACCTGGCACCCTTTGAATTTGTCCATAAATGTATGAGACTCATTGAGTTGGTTGTTAAATGAGATAGAGGGCAAGATGGCAAAGTGGATAAAAGCATTGCACTTACACCTGAAAGACCTGGGTTTGAGCCCCATTGCCAGCATCTTAATTTTTCTTTTCTTGAGCAAGAAAATTAGCACTTGTAGCATTGCAGCTGATGCTTTGGTTATCTTGGTCTTCTCTTGAGAAAGACTCGAAAGAAAAATTTGCCCCCAAGAATGAACAAAGAGAATTTATTCGTAAATGTTATAAATCCCAGTCAAAAGTGAGATATTATGTTCATGATAAGGAAGAACGCTAAATTAATATCAATATCCCACAGTGGCCAACTTTTCAAAGAGCTAGAATGGCACAGCCTAATGCACAATACCGTCATGACCCAAAACAGCAGTATGTTTGGACTATTATATAATTTAATATATCATAGACTGGGACTATTATATAATATAATATATCATAGACTGGGACTATTATATAATATAATATATCATAGACTGGGACTATTATATAATATATCATAGACTGGGACTATTATATAATATAATATATCATAGACTGGGACTTATATAATATATAATCATAAGGACTATTATAATTAATTCATAGACTGGGACTATTATATAATATATCCTAGACTGGGACTATTATATAGACTGGGACTATTATATAATATAATATATCATAGACTGACAGCTTTTTCTGTTCCATAATCCTGGGACCTGTAAGGTTCACTTCCACACATGTAAACAGTCTCAATTTTGGTTTTCATCTTTCTCCAGATTGCAAAATCAGGACAGTCGGCCACTATGAGATCCTCTTTTGTATTAGAGAAAACCCAGTTGACTGTAGCATAAAAGCAAGAATATGAATAGCCCCTTTTATTCTTTGTAGAAAAAAATAAAAAAATAGCGGGATTTCAAAATTTATTTTCTTCTCTTGTAAGTATCCGGATTAATTAAAAATAGATTTAGACGCATAATGATACCTTCACAACAACGATAATTCACAAATCGTTTAATTTGAGGACCAATGCTTGTCAAAAAAAAAAAAAAAAAAAAGAAGAAAAAAGAATACATCTTGATAAGAAATGATATAGATGAGGTCATTGCAGGGTATAATGATAGGAATTTTGATCTTCTGCAATCGAAATTCTGAATTTGTTCCTAACAAGCGCTATCAAGGTCGCACAACACATTGATCTTCGAAATTTCAAAAGGCGGAAATTCAAGAATCTTATAGTCATAAATCTATTCCACAACGTGAGTGTCAGAACTATAAACTCTACCTCCTTCAGCAGCAGAGCTGTCCCAAGAAACGTTTTTCATGTCCTTGATCATGGAGTTATAATTAAACTCAAGACACTTTTCTCCATGGACTTTCAACATCATAGAATTTATCTGAAATTCATACAAAAAATGAGTAAACAAATCAATGTTTTGAGCTTGCTAAAGTTTTATTATAACATTTTTCTTAAATTGATTCTGGATGACTTGAAGTGTTTCTTTTGAGAAAATCTGGGACGAACTCAGTTACTTACATTTGTTTATATTGTTCTATCCAAGGAATATTGATGCAATGATCACTCCCAGGTATTTTATTATTATTATCATTATTATTATTATTATTATTATTATTATTATTATTATTATTATTATTATTATTATTATTATTATTATATTATTATTATTATTTATATTATTAATTAACTCATATATATCATTATATACTATATTACTATTATCATTAAAGGCAAAGGTGATTACTTACATCAACATAGTTTTTCACTATAGACCCCTGAGATTGGTTGGTCATCATGTTGCAGAGAGTATCAATCGTAATCCCAGTATCCTTAGCACCCTGTAATATCAAGACCAATAAAGTAAGATATATATGTATATAAATATATATATATATATATATAATTATTTAAAATATTTACACAATGTTTGGGGCAGTCTACATCGATGTTTCAGGCTTAATTTGCCATCTTCAGGACTGAGTTGTTTTGTTGACAATAAATATATTGTGAGAAACTGTTCTGAGAATCTGTTGTTGTTGATTTCCTTTTTAAGAGTTTTACAGTTTTACGGCGCTTGCGACACATTTAGGCCATTTCAGTGCCAGTAAAAAAGAAGAAAATGGGACAGTGAAAAAATTATAGAATTGCAAGTAAAAGTATGTAAGAAAGGCAGATAAAGGGGAATGGTTCAAACAGGGAACAGATGTAGAATCCAGGAGAGCACTATCAGTGTACTCAGTTTGAGATCACCTAAAGTCTCAACACAACACCAGCACAGGATCCCAATAAGAAGAATACACTCAAATGTTTACAGAATACATAACTAACAATACATAACACAAAGAAAAAAAAAATAGCTTCCAAAATTAATTCTCAACAATAGACTGTTTTCTTCTCAGCTAAGAACTGAGGAAAGTGCCAGGACAAACCCAAGCAATCCTATTCCAGGACAAAGACAAAAAGCAAATCAGATCAAAAACTAATATAAGGAGATAGAAGACATTGCAAGTGACCTCCTGTCCACCATGTGAGGTCAAAGGACTCACCCTGGACCCGAGAATTGGCGATGGCTCTCATTCATGGCCAGGGCAAAACTGAGTTCCATTTGAAGGCAAGAAGGAAAAAATTATCTTAAAATAAACTCTACTTCACAAAGTTGTGGTAATTGAGAGTTATTCACTTTTCTCAGGACAAACATAAAAAAAAAATAAAATTACAAAAAATTTCATTTAATCACAAACTCTTCTTTCAGCTCTATGTTGAAAAAATGTGAGATAACACAAGCATCAACCGCAGTGCGGTGTCACAAAGTGAGCAGTTAGGACTAAGTTTCTTGCTAAAGGGGAAAAAAAAAAGATGCAGACACTTGGGCACAAACCATTGTCAGCAAAACGAAAAAAAAAAATAAGATCCTAGCCTCAATGTTTTACAGTTGAATAAAATCCAAACATGAATCACAAAGTCAAATCGTGTTTGCAGACAGTTGTATAAAGTGGATAGTCCTATCAGCGATGGAGAGCACCTGCCTTACATAATCTGTATTCTTGAGCCTGGTTTGAACTATTTTTTATATAGCGCAATATCCACTAAAATTGCTCAAAGCACTTAACAAGGGGTCCCTAGCCAACAGCAACACTTAACATGTGGGACGAGCTGTATTATTTGTTTGGCAAAATTATATTTCTTTTTAGACCGAGACAACTCTGTTAACGAAAGGTACTTATTTTACACCTGAGTACCGTGAGAGAATGTGAGTAAAGAGCCTCTTCCAAGGACTCAACAATATGCTACTCAGAACAGGGATTCAAACCCAGGACCATCCGATCCAAAGGCAAGTGTCCAACCACTAATCAAGATAGCTGCACAAAATAAATTCTTTAATCTCAAAGCATTGTGCACATTATTCCATACCTCAAAGGCCCTGTTGTCCTTATTGTACTGAACGACACCAAGAAAGTTGTTAGCTATGGTGCTAAAGAAATTCTCTACATCCTTCGGGTTAGAAATATCAATATCTGTGCACAAGCTGAAAAATCAAACAAAAGTTGTTATTACGGTAACAACAAATAACTTGAAAACTTTATTTGTGATATATATGGCCATAAAAATAAAAATTGGCCGTGATCGTAGAATGATATTCCAGGGTTCTGGTCCCAGAGCCTAGTGGAATATTGTCAAATTAAGAAATTAAGGAGCAGAAACTGGTATAAGATAAAGATCTGAACAAATGTGTATGAAAGGTGCCAGGCAAAGCTAGAAAGAAAAATACAAGAAAAAAAAAAACAACTCAAAAATCAGTCGACCTCGACTGTTTTTTTTTGGGATGTTTTATTTCTTGTATTTTTCTTTCTTGCTTTATCTGAAATATTGTCCTGGTGTCTCCTCCAACACATTTGTATACCAGGTGTCTACGGAATATTTTGCCCTAACAAAATTAGAAATGAAACTCTAAGAAAAAAGATAGATACAATGAGCATAGATAAAATGATGCAGATGGCGATGGCTTGGACATGTTGTCAGAGTGGAGGCTAGGCAAATGCTCTGCCAAGAATAAGAAGAAATGAAGTGAGTAGGAAAGTGCCAGAAGACAATAGAGAATAAAAATTTGGTGGCAGGGTAGGGGGCTGAACCCAATCTTACTTGTATGACAATTCCACCTGGCTGAGGAGAACATGACTCTACCGAGCTATCCTCAGACACATTTGTATACCCTCCTATTCAATATAACTTTATCAAATATACGATATACATTTCAATCTCTCTAGACAAGCTGCAAACAACATCCTTTAAACGGGTACAACGTGACTTACCCAGACCTGCCAGCTAGAAAAGTTTAAAATTTGTAATTATTTCAGGAGAAAAAAAATTGTAGTTGCTATTAAATGTTAACTTTAAAAATCAAAATTTTACGCCACAAGGATTAAATAACACCTCAAAATCCTTAAAATTATGTAGTTTGGCGTCAACTTTCGTTTTTAATAAATTTTAATGACTTAGAGATGCTTATTCATTTTTTAAATGTTGGTTGGATTTTTTAATCACACACAAACACAGAGAGAGAGAGAGAGAGAGAGAGAGAGAGAGAGAGAGAGAGAGAGAGAGAGAGAGAGAGAGAGAGAGAGAGAGAGAGAGAGAGAGAGAGAGAGAGACAGAGAGACAGAGACAGAGAGAGAGAGAGAGAGAGAGAGAGAGAGAGTTGAAAATGTATGGGATAGCCTTCTTGTCTATTTGTACAACTTACTTGAACATCTTCTTCAGTTCGCTCTGTCCTTTTGACTTGACTGTATTGGAAATAATGGTTGTGGCATATCTAATGTTGTCTGTACATTTGTCAGAATCACCATAAGTGTTCAATGCATCATTTACCACCTCCAAATACTCTGTGATGATAAAGAATAATTTTAATGATTAATGACTATCCAAAATAATATTGGGATATCAGATTTTTAGTAACCCATGGTTCCTTATATAGTGAACCAAACATCAAGAAATTTGCAATTGCCATGAAGATATTTCAGTGGATTATGAGATTGATAAAAGAAATTAAATTTCCTTTGTGGGAAAATATAATACTACCAATCATTATACTAAAGATCATTATAACCAATTTAATATCAGAGGGGCTTTGCAACAATCTGTCTCCAAAATTACACACTTGCTTGCATCCAGGGGTAAATCACTCCCAAGCATTAAAAAAATTGTTATTGTCCATTGAGTGATAAATGAATTTTGATTTATCATGTCTTCATGAGCCTTACTGCTTTTCTACTACTTTGTAAATTAAGTCTAAAATCCATTTATTTTTTACCTTTAAAATCTAGCCTGGCTAGCACAGGAGCACTGCTTGCGATGGAGCCATGGGCCAGATGAGGGTATTTCATTCGGAACCAGGCGGACAAAGCACCTGAAAAAGTATGGTGACATTGATACAAATAAATAAATAAATCTATAAATATGGGTGGATATCTCAATAAAAATTGACAACCTTGTTCAATGATATTAAATTTTCTTTTCACTATTAGAAGGGGAAGTTTAATGAATATAAATTTAATGAAAATGTAATTTTTATTGTCTAAAACTAGAACTGATTTTGATTAGAAAGTAAATATATTTTCAGAATAATAAAATGGAATAGAAGCTTTAATTTAATTTACGAAGACAGATGATGTGGATGTTTCAGGTTTCCCCTTTGTCAACAAAACGCAATGAATGAAACATGAGAGGATCGTATTGATACAACATTGTTGCAATGGCCTCAACAATGCCCTTCTCTCATCTCAATCCCATTGGCAACTGCGAAAAATTTGGTCAATTTTACTATAATTCATTAATGATTTTAGGACACATGTTAAATTGTAATTTCCATACATTTCTATAAAGACAAAAACCAAATCGTTACATAAACGGATTGCTTTTGCAGGATCCAAGTTATAAAATTTTCCAACCACTGAAAATTAGTGTGTCGTGGAATGAGAGGGAATTTTTGCTTCCATAATTCATCCATTATAGTTATTAAATATTTAAAAACAAGGTATCACTGAATCCACAGACATAACTGAAACTACAGAATTCAGCGGAGCCACGGTAAACATGGATATCTGCTTTTGAATGAAATCAGCTTCTAAAAATCACGAGCAGCAGGCTTAACCATGCACACAGCATCTATCCACTGATTTATCAAAAGTTTAAGTTATTGTTTTGTTTGTTTTTAAGGGTTTTACAGCGCTTGCAACACATTAAGGTAAGGGTCATATCAGTGCCATTAAAAAGGAAGAAATCGGGATAGTAGAAAATTCTAGAATTAAAATTAAAGCACCCAAGAAAAAGTCAGACAAAGGGGACTTAATTCAAATGGGGAATGGATGTAGATTCCAAGAGCGCATTATCAGTATACTTAGTTTGAGATCCCCTAAAAGTTTCTCATCCAGACACAAGCAGAGGTCCCAACTAAGAGGAATGCACTCAAATGTTTACACATATATAATATATAAACAAAACATAATACAGTGCATAACTGAGAGATGATTTACAAGACAAAAAATACCATCTCCCAAATCTCAAACTATACATTTGACTGTTTCCCTCCCAGCTAGGGTATCCGGCCAGGGCCAAGACAAAACCAAGTAATCTCATCCCAAGACAAAGACAGAAAGCATGTTGGAAAACAGATATAGGGGGAAAGAGACACAGTAAGTGCCTCCCTACCCACTATGGGAGGTCAAGAACCCCACAAGAACTTGGATCTCAGCTTTTGAATGAAATCAGCTTCTAAAAACCCAGAATGGTGGGAGAAAACATGTACAAATCAATCACTGGTCTATCAATATTTCAAGTTGGGAATCGCAAGACAGTTTTAGAATCACTAGTTTAAACAAAATGCGACGTGTAAAAGACTCACCAGAATAGGACCCTCCAAAGACTATGACTTTAGCTCCGTTCATTTCATCCTTCAAATATGACACAATGTTGGCCAAATCAGCAAGGGCTTGCTCACTGCTTAAATATTTCAAGTTTTGAGTTGACATGTCTCTGAAATTGATTTTAAAAAAGTCGAGCCAAGAAAACACTTAAAGAATGTTCAACAAAATATTTAATTCAATAAAAACAGGATGACATTTTTGCATTTTAATAATTAAACTTATTTAAAAATCAATTAATTATAATTAATTCTAAAGTTAAAAGTGAAATAGAGTTAGAGGCATAGTGTCTATATTGACAAAATAAAGTTGCTGAAACACTATTTGATGGATGAAGTTCAAAGTTAGTTGCAGAACCCCTTCATATTCAAGGAGGTCTGTACTAGGGATATCTTTGTAGACTCGATAAGAAAACATATACTAGATGTGAAAAAGCTGTGCCAATTGATGGGTGAAGAGTGACAAGGCAGGGTCGTGATGTTATCATCCTTTAATGAACACAAAAAAATACGTGATGTTAATTGTTGATTATTAACTATTATAAAAAACAGATCACTATCTCAATGGCGAAAATAAAAAAAAACAAAACAAAAAAAACAACAAAACAAACAAACGAACAAATGAATAAAGTCAAGTCGATATTAATAATGATCTACTAGAGAACAAACAATCCTTACGGAGTAGGGTGACTGTCACCATAATATCTGTGCTCCACCATTACACAATAAGCATTGTATTTCTTGGCATAATCCACCCATGCTCCGTTTGTCATCCATATTGGATTTGCTTTACCCTCTCCACCAATCTGTACAAAGATTGGACCACCTTCTTTGTAGAATTCCTTATTAACAAAGTATTTCTGAGAAAAAATAGAAGGCATAATAGGCAATTTTCTTACAAATATTATTTTTCCACAATGATAAACTAAAAATGATTGGAATTTTTTGTGGGCAAAAATTATTACACGTTTTAGGAAGAGACAAATAATTCAAGCAAAGAAAGCAGTGCTTTACTGATTCTCAAATACAATGAAACTCACATGAAGACGGCCACAAACAACACCAACTACTCATTGAAGATTCACTTTTTAAAATGTGACATATATCTGGAGCAAAAGTTTAAAAGCCTGTAGATGCCAGACTATAAACGACACAAGTCTGAAAATTTACCACGAAGAAACCCTTTTATTAAAATATATGTACACAATTTTTCAAGAAAATATATTGAAAAATCTTTAACTCTTTGTCTTTATTTGTTTTTATAAATGAAATGAAAGTTTGCCATATCAAAGATTTAGGACGTAATTTTCAAATTTTGACGTCATGTGTAGATCTCCTATTTTGCTTTATGGCCTTTTCCTCTGTGATCCAATTGATTTTCTAATATCTTTAATTGTAATTTAAGCCCATACATTTTAAATTGACTCTTTTTAAAGTCTGCTACTGTGTAAAACGCTGCCCAACACTTGTAGACCAAATGCTGTAGTCTATTGGATTCAAGTCATCACTTATTGAAGGCCCTTTATATTTAGAAATAAATCGAATGTGATTTCTATTTTGTATTGAAGATTGTGAAAAGAAAAAATTATTCCAGACTATATCCAGGCATTAAAGAAAAAGAAACAAGACAGGTCCAAGACAGGTCAACTTCCTAACTAGTCACACGACACTGCATAACAAATAAACTGCAAAAACAAGTTGTCAGTCACTTTTGATATCGTTATTTTTGTAAGAATTTGAAATCCACCACAACTCCATTCCTTGACGTTGAGCGCCTTGCATGATCCAGAGAGCTAAACCAACAGGTCCAACCATACTGGGAAGGTCAAAGGGTAGAGGCCAGACAAATATGTACAGGACAGATAGTGTCCACAGCCTTGGATGGCAGACTATCTATGAGAAGAAACTCAGACAAGAAAATCAATGCCAAAGACGGACGTGCTGGGCCTCTGGCGCCTAACGGCAGCACAACGCTTTACGCTCAATGATGGTAAGACTTTGATATAAATGGCATAGTCTCTTAACAAGTAAAGGATCTGAAATTAAACTTGGCTAGAATTAACTTAAAGGCTTGTTCTTGTTACTTGTAAATTTTCAAATCTTTCTGATTTCCGCATCATACTTTTTTCCATTGTGTTTTTCTTGCAACCCATATAATGGCATCACCAAATAGTTGAAAACTTTTGAGATGCACTACAAAAAAAAATTAAAAAGAATTGAGATCTTTAACACAAGAGATGAATACCAAATACTGCAACGTTTGATGTCCTGGCAAGTGGAGCATTAAGTCTGCGAGTCACGTAAACCCTTACCCAATTTATAAAAATGTTTAAGAAAGATAGTATTATACATACAGGTTTTATTTTTCAGAAGAATGAGAAGCTATAAAACAAAAACAGTAAGTTTAGTCAAGTGAAAAAAATGTCCCACACATCTCTCTTCTAGGAGAGGACTATGCCGGAGATTTTTTTTTTGGGGGGGGGGGGGGGGGGGGGGGGGGGGTGTAACAATTTACGGTTAGGGATCATATGACCCAATATATCAGTCAGGAATTTGACTCATCTATTTTTGCTGTTGGCTAAGGTCCCCTTATAAAGCCATTTGATCACATTTAATGGATATTGCGATATATAAAAGCTCAATCTTTTTTTTTTTTTTTAAAGAACTGTGACAAGGCTGCGAATACTCGAAAAAATGCTAAAAATCTTCCGAGGCAATGCTACTCCATTTGCAGTCTGGCACAGCAATATGGTTTTTACTATGTTTCCAAAAGGTACAGAGTTTTGACTTCCAACCTAGCTGTGTGCCTTGAGGAAGTCACCTCACCCTAGCTCATTTCGCAGCGCTGCACTGTGGCTAATGTCTGTGTCATTCAAGCCTTCCATTGGAAAGACCCAAAAGACAAATGTCTCCTTGGGGTTGAAAAATTTGGGAATTTTATTAATTGACAGATCGTACCTGTTTCCATGACCTGGTGTCCGACGAATCAAAATGATTCAATCTCTGTACAAACCACTCTTCTGATACAGCTTTCAGGTTAGTAAATAGTCTTGGACCACCTATAAATAAATTTGAACAAACCTTACCATAATATTTGACTAATAATAATAATAATAATAATATTGATGATGATGATGATAATAATAAGAATAATAATAATGATAAAAATAAGAACAATAATCACAGCAACAAATAAATACATAATAAAATGAAATTTTAATAAATCGATAATAAAAATTTAAAAGACTCACAAAACAAACTCCAAATAGACAAACAAACAAAAGCAACCCAATTTATCGAAGTCAGTGAATTGACAGTGAATTTAAAACAAAAATTTATATACATACAGTCAAACTTGTGTTCATGACCACTAATATAAGGAGGCCGGCCATCATTTTTCTCTCTATTTTGTTACTGCATAAGGCGGCCAATCCATTATGAAGCAGCCGCCACTTATTTCTGGAGGAAAAAAGGTCTTGGATTTGTGTAAGACAGCAAGCAGGATGATAAATCTAATTTACAAAATTAAACTCGTTATATTATTGATGCTTAAAGGAGTGTTACTCGTGCCATGAAACTCTCCAAAACAAATAAACCTCTTCTTCACGCCACCTGCTTGTTTTTACAACGATCAGACACAATTAATCAATCTTAAATTTTAAAATGACACGGTAGGTAGGTACTATCTGCCCATACCCAACACAAACTTTTATTTATGCGGGAAAAGGACTTTTGAAGAAAAATAGCGCCTTTTTGTTTTGCCAATGTGATCTTGTCAACAATCGGGTAACCAAGGACTTTCAATTGTGTCATATAATGAAAAAAATCAATTGTACAAGAAGGCCGCCTACAGTGAAGCCGAAAAGCAAACGTTTAATGGCCACTACAATTCATTGTCCCTATTTTGTATGCCCTTACATTTCCACAATGAGAATTTGACTTGAGTATAGTATATCTCTATCCCCAATTGAAAATTTACTGTATTCTTATCCACTAGACCCTAGAAGATCATAGCCGTAGGCTAAATGATGTGCTAGTACAATGCGTTGGTAAATAAGGTACCTGTACAAATTGTGTTGCAGAATCCTTATGTCAATTCACAAATCAAAGACCAAGGGTTATTTTGGATTAAAAGCAGACGTTTATTAGAGGCAAACAACAGTTTAGATGATCATCATAAACTAAATTGGAATTAGACATGCCATAAATGTGACTGGAGATCCCGCTAGCTCATTGGTAAAAGCGCTCGCTTCACCCATAAAAGAAATGAGAATGATCCTGGATAAGGCTGAGATTTTTTTTTTCTCCTGTAGAGTAGACTGTAGATACTAACCTGGATTTCCAAGAAAACCACCTCTTGGTCGTCCATTGAGAAAACGAGGGATGTAGCCATTTACAAACGGCACAACGGCAAGGAACAAGCAGAGCAGAGACCTCATTCTCTAATTACTTAGGGAACAAATAAATAGCTTTTTATTTGGTTGTGTTTTGTCCTTTCAATGTCTTCTTCAAGTTCAATGAGGTGTCTTTTCTTCTTTTTTTTTTTTTCACGGTTGAGCGATGCGGAGGTGAGCTTCTCTATCACATGACATGCCTATCACATGGTGTTGTAAATATTAGTAAAGCCACGTGACTCGGGACTTGCCAAAAGTGATCGACAGCGCTCGGTGTTCGAGACACGAATTTGTGGCGAGATTCTATGCAAAAACATCTTGATATGAAAGTATGAACTAATTCGTCGATTAAGTCCGCTGACAAAACCTAGATAGGACACCAGTAGAAGATAAAATAACACAATGTGAAAACAAAGTTCTTTTTATTAAGTCTCAAAGGGATTTTTTTCTCTGTCATGTCACTGACCCAAGGGAAGACTGGAATAAGCCAGGCTTCAGCCGCAGCGCAGCCCCGCAAGGTAAGCGAGAGCGGGGTGACTTCCTCAAGGCCATGCGGCGCAGCGCGGCGGACATTCAAACTCGCACCTTATCAGTACGAAGCAAAGGCTACAGCAGATGTGCCAGCTAAGGTAACAACCCCCCCCCCCCCCCGCCCCAAAAAAAATAATCTAAAAAGAAATTACAGTCGATAAACATTTACTAATAATGAAACTAATTTCATTGATGCAGATCGAAGTATAAGATATAATAATAAGAGAATCTGGATGTTATCGATATCATTAATGAACATTTTATTGGGCACCATGTAGTCTGAATCCTAATGATAGACGTTTACAGTGGGCAGAGATAATCATAGAGATATTACAATCATCGGCGGTAGCTGTCAACCATGCAAATCATTTAACATTGAGTCCCGAGCTTGTGTAGCACCTACACTACCAATTTTTTAAAGAAGATTTGTCTATAGACCTCCTGAAATGATTATGGTAGGGTACTCGTTTTCTCTAGATCTTGTACAGCAAACCTGCCTAGCACTACGGAAAATTGGTAGAAATACGAAATTTTGGCTCCAGCTACAGAGCTGCAAAGGCCTTTTTTACTCAATAACTTTTGTTGAAAAGGAAAGTTTAGCTCCTTAGGACATATATTCTGGATTTTGGAGCATTTCTGGATCATGCTGAGAGCAAATTGTTTATTTGTAAAGCTATTGTAAAGTGAATTTTTCTTCCCCCTCCCCCCTTGGAAATTACGAATTTTTAACATTCCAGTACGCAGCTGCTCTGTGTAAATGATACCGTGCCACATCACGACCTTGCTGACGGAAAAGGATGAGGACTTTAATGTGTTCCGTTTGTGGCAGGTGCTATGCCTTCAACTGGACACAATGTTGGCTCTGTCCGTCTTTTTAGACTTTGAGTAGAAAATGTATCAGCGATTCCAATTTCCCAGTTTGCCACTCTTAGGAAAAGACTCCAGACAGGACCTTGTAAAAATACCGTGAAATCTCATAAGAAAATAAAGACACGAAGCCACAGGAAAAATATTATAATTAATAGAAGTATAAGGGAATGAAGAGATGCAAGGTTATGGATAATATAATGAATGAATTTATAAAGCGCCTCGATCCACAATGTGCTCAGAGGCGCTTTACAATGCAAATAAAACACAACAATAAATCGATAATTTAATTTATAAAATCTATCATATTGGAATAGCATTAATCAATTTGTAATTTAATTACCACGCACTGTGCTACAAGATGAAAATTTAGGATATCTATAACATGTAGGCCTAATAGAAATGTTAAACATCAAATGATTTCCTAAAGAGATGTGTTTTGAGTTTCTTTTTAAAGTTTTCGAAAGTTGAACATTTTTTGAGGGATGAAGGCAGTTGGTTCCATAAGACGGGTGCCGACTGGCTAAAAGATCTCTCACTAAAAGACGATCTACAGCGAGGAACCTGGAAGAGATCATAACCACTGGATCTAAGTTCTCTCTCCGGCACATAGAGATTAACCATGTTTTGTAAGTAAACAGGAGCTGTCTTATTAAAATATTTAAAAGCATAGCATAAAATTTTGAATAAAATTCGGTTGTCAACAGGGAGCCAATGCAAAGATATGAAAATCGGAGTTACATGCATTTCATCCCACAACCAGTCACCATTCTAGCAGCTCTATTTTCCACTTTCTGAAGCTGTCTAATTATATATTTTGGTGACGATTGTAGGATACGTTTAGAAACAACTGGCAATGCGCCACTGCCCTAAAGGAAATTCCACTCAATAATCCAACAAAATAACTTGTGAGTGGATATTCATTTTTTAGTATATTATTATAAGGACAGTTTTGATTGGTAATTTCTTTATTATTGAGCTTTGATATCGCGCAATATCTACTAAAAGTGCTCAGAGCGCTTTACAAGGGGTGGCCAACAGCAACACTTTACATTTAAGACAGGAACAGGACATGACGCCTGTTAGGCGATATTACATTTTTTTTTCGGAGAGAAACAACGCTGGTACTCATTTTACACCCGAGTATGGTGAGAGAAAGTGAGTAAAGAGCCATTTCCAAGGACTCGACTATGTGCCGAGCGAAGCTCGAACCCAGGACCTTCCGATTCTAAAGCGAGTGTCATACCACAAGATCATGTAGCCGCACAATTGGTAAGAGATCTGGTTTTCTTTTTTCATTTCAAAACAAAAATATATTAATGTGTCACTGGAAAAATAAATTTGATTTCAAAGGTGTAGGTGTAGTAATAGTAGTAGTAGTAGTAGCAGTAGTAGTAGTAGTAGTAGTAGTAGTAGTAGTAGTAGTAGTAGTAGTAGTAGTAGTAGTAGTAGTAGTAGTAGTAGTAGTAATAGTAGTAGTAGTAGTAGCAGTAGTAGTAGTAGTAGTAGTAGTAGTAGTAGTAGTAGTAGTAGTAGTAGTAGTAGTAGCGTATGGCTCTACACCCCCACATTAATTTGTTTCATCAACCCAGCTTCAGAAGTCTTCCTCCACCCTAAGAACTGTCTCATAGCCACCTGCAAGACCCGTTGATGGATAGTGGAGGACGATTTCAAAGGTAATTTGCAGAAATAAGACTTAATTAGACGATTTTTTAACTATCGGGTAGCAATAGCTTCAGAGACACTCGACATAAAACGTATTGGTCTCGGTGGATTAATACTGCTTTATTCTGTTGCTGATTGGTTTATTTTGTCTCTAAGTATTTCAGAAACATCAAATTATTTAATAATTTACATTTTGGTGTCTCTTCCCACTAAGAATGAAATTTAATTATGATTTTGGAGATCAAAACGCACGTCGTCGCCATGTTTGTTTGTGTGTGTGTGTGTGTGTGCGTGTGTGTGTATGCGTGTTTGATGGTGGGGATTCAAGGGGGGGGGGGGGGGTTATGTGACACAACAAAATATTTTATGAATGTATATACATATTATATATGTATGCATGTGTGTGTGTGTGTGTGTGTGTGTGCGCGCGCGTGTGTGTATGTGCATGCAAAATGGGTCAACAAAGGCGTTTTTGAATGGAAAGCAAACATTGTTTATTACATCAACTGATATGGTGAATGCCTAAAAATAAAATAACACAGAACAGAACAAGTTAACTGTTTATAAAAAAGAAATACAACAAACCAGCAATTATTATAATCATAATAGTTGGTAAATCAAAGGGGGGGGGGGGGGGGGGGGGGGGGGGGGGGGGGGAGCAGTAACAAAATCAACAAATAAAAGAGCACTAAAATAGCAATATACTTTTGCATCTTATAACGGAACAACAAATAAAAGAGCACTAAAATAGCACTATCCTTTTGCATCTTATAACGGAACAACAAATAAAAGAGCACGCAAATAGCAATATACTTCTGCATCTTATAACGGAACAACAAATAAAAGAGCATTCAAATAGCAATATACTTCTGCATCTTATAATGGAACAACAACAAAAAGTGCATTCAAATAGCAATATACTTTTGCATCTTATAACGGAACAACAAATAAAAGAGCACTAAAATAGCAATATCCTTTTGCATCTCATAACGGAACAACAAATAAAAGAGCACGCAAATAGCAATATAGGGCCTACTTTTGCATCTTATAACGGAACAACAAATAAAAGAGCACTAAAATAGCAATATACTTTTGCATCTTATAACGGAACAACAAATAAAAGAGCACGCAAATAGCAATATCCTTTTGCATCTTATAACGGAACAACAAATAAAAGAGCATTCAAATAGCAATATACTTTTGCATCTTATAACGGAACAACAAATAAAAGAGCCCTAAAATAGCAATATCCTTTTGCATCTTATAACGGAACAACAAATAAAAGAGCACTAAAATAGCAATATCCTTTTGCATCTCATAACGGAACAACAAATAAAAGAGCACGCAAATAGCAATATACTTTTGCATCTTATAACGGAACAACAAATAAAAGAGCATTCAAATAGCAATATACTTTTGCATCTTATAATGGAACAACAAATAAAAGTGCATTCAAATAGCAATATACTTTTGCATCTTATAACGGAACAACAAATAAAAGAGCACTAAAATAGCAATATCCTTTTGCATCTTATAACGGAACAACAAATAAAAGAGCATTCAAATAACAATATACTTTTGCATCTTATAATGGAACAACAAATAAAAGTGAGCCTTTTAAAAAATAATATACGAGGAAGTGACTATCCCACACCGACATAGAAAATGAGTTAATAAAATTCTTACTGTTAGACACCTTGAGCTGTTTGTATATATGGAATAGGCGCGGTATAAATTATCATTATTATTATTATTATTATTATTATTATTATTATTATTATTATTATTATTATTATTATTATAATTATTATTTTTATTATTATTACTATTATTATTATTATTGTCATTATTATTATCTTTCAATCTATTAGACATCTTGGAATCACCCTGGAAAACCTGAACAACAAAACACTCATGTATTTCTCTATAACTATAAGGAAAAGAAAACAATTATTTTCCTCTTTAAACCACTAAATAATGACCCCATAAAATAGCAACTCTCTCTAAATGATGAAAAAGAGACTCAGCAGGATTTCAAAGTTCCCTTCTAGAGTATTTATATAGCGCAATATCCACCAAACGTGCTCACAGTGCTTCACAAAGGGTCCCAGCCAACAATAACACTTAACATGTAGGACGAGATATAACAATATTTTCCCCACAGAAACAATAATTGTTCACGGCCAGATACTCATTTTACACCAAAGGTGACCCTCCGCCTCGAAACGGTATTAAGTCGGGTTTTTCAATTTTGGGTTTTTGGTACCCAATCATAGCTTATTTTATGCTTTAAAATTTGATACCAAATTTATACAATTCTGATCATTCATTGCCGAGATATGACCGTTTGAAGTAGGGGGAGTGTGAAAACCAAATTTTGAGAAAATCGACTTTGAAGTGAGGCACCGTATTCACGCACAGTCAAATCAATGGGCAAAGATAACTCCTTAGATACGGGCATCAAAAATTTGACGAGAATAATGAAATTTGGCATGAGCTTAGATTATACATCTAATAATGTACATACAAATTTTTGAAACAATCCAATAATTACTTTTGTAGTTATTCATTATTATGTAAGATGTTCTTAAACAAATAAAACACTGGAATAAAAATGCCGACAATTGCTCACTTTTTCAAGAATTTTTGATATTTGAATAAAGAATCAATGAAATAATGTATTATTAATGTGATATTAATGTGAAATTTTGTCTTATTTAATAGAGAAAATACGATTTCAAAATGCCAAAAGTTAAAGAAGGTTTTATAATTTGAAAGTACAGTTTTGAAACTACGTGAAGCCGGATGGACAGGGAAAGAATTATCAAGAAAGAGAATTAGAGAGGAAGAGATAGAATGAGAGAGTAAAATACACACACACACTCGCACGCACACACACACACACACATGTGTGTGTGTGTGTGTGTGAGAGAGAGAGAGAGAGAGAGAGAGAGAGAGAGAGAGAGAGAGAGAGAGAGAGAAAGAAAGAAAGAGAGAGATATAGAGAAAAAGAGGAGCGAGAGGGGGAGGGGAGAGAGACTACTTGTGCATTAAGAGGACGCGAGGGAAATAGAATAAAGATTGAAACCTGTATAATTGTATGTGTTTGTGTGTGTGTGCGTTTGTGTGTGTATGTATGTGTGTGTGTATGTGTGTGTGTGTGAAAGAAACAAAAGGGAGACGGAGAGAGTGAGGTAGACATGAAGAAAGGGATGGAGGCGGAGCAAAGAATTGTAGGGATAGTTTAAAGAAAGCATTTTGTTACAAAGTAACTCATAGTCAATCAACTGGAAACATATTGACCAATGAGATTGCAATTAAAGAAATGGGCTGGTCAAATCAATCATTGCATTGTTTCCATTTTGAGTCAGATGACAGCTTGAGGAGGAGGGGTGGGGCTTATTGTGTAGTGACTTACATGAAAACATGTTATTGAATCTCTCAAGTTGTCCTTAGCGTTCACCCACATTGTTCATTGTCTAAAAAGACCCCCCCCCCCCCCACCTCCTTTCTTTCAGTATACAAAGAAACCACGACAAAACGAACATCTCTCTCTCTCTCTCTCTCTGTGTTTGTCTCTCTCCCCTCTTCATCTATCTATCTATATCTATCTATCTATCTATCTATCTCTCTCCCCTCTTCATCTATCTATCTATATCTATCTATCTATCTATCTATCTATCTATCTATCTATCTATCTACCTATCTATTTATCCATTTATAGGTTTATCTTTCTGTCTGTTTATCTATCCATCCATTTCTTTTTTTAGTTACACGTATTTCCATCGGGAGTTCATTAATTATTGAAGGTTCTATTTATTGTTCTGCTTTTGTTCTTAAAATTAAATGTTTATTCTACAACAATCTCTGTAAGTGTAAGATTAGGCAACTGTTGTCCTATTAAGTCTTAGCATGTCCTATAATTTCATGAATAAAAAAAGAGGGACAAAGGAGGACGATCACCTCGATGCAGCTAGACAAAGAAATAAAAGCACGTGGTGTGTATCAAAATGCACAAACACACACATATGTAACACACGCATGCTGACATCATGAAGCATCGCCCGAGCATTATGGTCTACAGCCACAGCGCATGTGATGAGCGTTGACCAATCAGAATCATTCATTTGTAAGGTTGTCAGGGAAAACCTAGACTTGTTTACAGTTTTTAAAGTTCATTATTGGTTGAACCATGAAATTGTGAAAACAGTCATGCTTTCTCAGAGATAGATAAAGACACGCCCTTTGCTGTGATATCTTACATCTTATTGGTGGAGAAAAAGACTCGGTATTACTAAGCCTTGGAAAGGGTGGCTCTCTGAGAGAAAGTCAACTCTCGTTTTGAATGCGTCACTGATAGTTGCATTTTTAAACTTGAAATTTATATAACTTATCGTCATTGTTTATGTTGAATTATTATGTTTTCATTTAGAAAAATGATTGTAGTTTCTGAAACAACCAAAACCTGAAATTTGATAATTTTGACCATTTCCACTTTAAAATCGGTTTTCTTCGTTTTCCAAATCCCGACTTAATACCGCTTCGAGGCGGAGGGTCACCAGATGAGAGAATGCGAGTAAAGAGTATTTTCCAAGGTCTCAACTATGCACCGCTCGGAGTGGGACTTGAACCCCAAACCTTCCGAAGTGAAGGCAAATGTCATACTGCTAGACCACATAGCTACACTCCTCAAATCATAAATGTGACATTCTGGTACAAAACAGTGTTTTTAAAAAAGTAGTCCTTCAGAGCCATTAGGCCCATGGAGTCAGAGTTTATCTCTATTTCTATAGCATGAAACGGACAATAGCAATTGCTTGCTATCCTTAGGATAGGACACGAGTCTATCGCAAAGTACTTTCCACTAGGTCTAAGAGATCCAGCTACCCACTCACTGCTGGGTAGACAAGTGGTCAGAAAAAAAATCTCGACCGCACCCGGGATCGATCTTGGTCCCTTTGTGCGAGTGCTCTAACAACTGAGCTATCGGGAAAATGGTATTATGTCAGGATATAAATAGGACCCCCAAATGTGAATTTAGAAATACAATGATGAAAAACAGGTTTTTCTAAGGTTTTTTTTCAATGCAAATACAATGATGAAAAATAGGATCTTGTAAGGTTTTTTTGCAATGCAAATACAATGATGAAAAATAGGATCTTGTAAGTTTTTATTGCAATGCAAATACAATGATGAAAAATAGGATCTTCTAAGGTTTTTTTTCAATGCAAATACAATGATGACAAATAGGATCTTCTGAGTTTATTTTGCAATGCAAAAAATACTATTTATTCTAGACAATTATTATGTACAGAAATTAACCACAAGTTTTATATTTGTTTCTATAAATTCAATTATCAACACCTTATTCATCCCCAAAACACTAAAACACCAATCTACAAACTCAAAACATCTTCAAATATTCATTTGCACCCAGCACTATCAAAGACTGGAGAACTCTTCCCGAATCATGTGTGAACACAAAAGATTTAGAATCCTTTAAGCGAAAATTATAAAAAAAATTTCAGTCTTAACACCGACAATTGTTGTCACATTCGACAACTCTCTCTGCCCTCAAATACAAATACTCAGAATTGAGTTGACTTTGAGTAAAATTCAGATTCAGAATCAGAAAACTCTCCACCCTCGAATACAAATACTCAGAATTGAGTCGACTTTGAGTAAAATTCAGAACCCTTTCCGCCTTCGCCTTGAATACAAATACTCAGAATTGAGTAAGTAAGTAGATGCAGAAATCGACAACAATCCACATTATTGATTTCTTTGGTTATTAGCATAGCAAAAGTATGATTTAATGATGAGTGAAGTTGAAAGCACAGGGAAAACCTTTTTATAATTATACAGTGGAACTCATGTTAACAGGCCCAGATAAAACAGGGACCCTGTTAAAACAGGGTTTTAAAAAAATCCCAACTGTTTTCATTGAATCAGCTGAAGAGAAGAAAGGTCTTTAAAAAATGTAATTTTGAACATAGAAATTAAATAAAATACAAAAACCAAATCATATAAATATGAACAGTTATATTATGCATTACTATGGATTTACCATACTCAATTCGCTTCACAATGTTTCATTTATTCCCCCAGCAGGCCATATGGAATCATATTTCCATTTCATATTGTGCCATTCACCAGTTAGGCATCCAATACTAACACTCTTATAATATCCGTCACTGCCAATAGCCAGGTATTCATTCACACCTTAGTCGAGTGGGGTAATGTGTGTTAAGTGACTTACCTAAGGGACAGGACCAGAATTTTCCATCATCACCCATCCAGTCAATTGACCACACTTAACATTGCCTGAGTTTTGTGACGGGATGAGTCACTGGGTTGCTATGCCATGAGCCACACTGAGTATTGAATATGCTTGTAGACATGAATTGATTCAATAAACACTGAAAGGAACCAGAGAGAATCCTAGAAAAAATGAATGAAACCTTTAAAAAAAACAGGATAAATAAAAAACAAAAAACAAAACAGAAACATGTTGATATATATGCAATTACAAACATGGCGGTGGAATAATATTTTTACTGATGGGCAAAACTATCTTTCTCTCCCATCATATCATATCATAGCTTATCACGAAGAGGGTTTTAAAATGGACTGAGTGTGCCTTAAATGCCCTTAAAACATAAATTGACAATAATATATTGTACATAACACATTGCATATTCTTTGAGATAAAAATATTAAAAAGGGAAAAACCCAATAAAAGTGTAGAAGAAAATCTAAAACAAAATTTTAAAAACAAAGAAAGAAACAAAACAAACAAAACCAAAAAAAAAAAAAATACCCCATTCTCTCTTTATTATCAACATTCACCCGGGCAATGTTTCCTCGAACTCCTCAGGACATATTCAAAAGTTCAAGGAAATTGTAGTTTGAGGAAACCGTGTCTTGCTAAAACGACTTTCACATAGTCTGGGTGAAATTAGTTCGAGGAAACCGTGTTTGAGGAGGGAATGGAATGATAACAAAGAATAATAAGGGAAAAATTTGGGAAAATGGAAAGAGTTCGATAAAACCATGTGTTTGAGAAAACCATACTAAAGTGGATTATGAATGCTCAGTCATATGTATTTAAAGCAAAAGTTCCCTATCAAGGGCATTTTAAAATTTATGAATATTTTAATAACTCACTCTGGCCACAGCCTGGTTATGTTGTCATCTAAGGAGTGCTTGTTAAATGGTGACAATTGTATCAATGAGAGATGATCATTTTTCTCTTTTGTATAGATGAAATTTCATTATCTTTAAAAATAAACATACTTAATCACTTTGACAATTAACATAGAAATATTTTTTCTCACAAAATATAGGATTGTTCAGAATTCAAAATTTAAAAAGCTTCCTTTTTTTACAAATGAATTCCATCTCATGCAAGCTATCAATGCGAAATCCAATTTCCCCATCGGCAAAAAGGTGCCATCTTGGATAAAACCAATGAATGAAATTCCCTGGCTCTAGGACATTTTTAAGTGATGCAGGCATTAAGAAAATCTCTTCATCTGAATTGTGGTGGAACAGCATATGAATTGTCTCACCCTTAACATCCTGATGACAGAAAAAGTTTTCAGAGATATTGTATTAGAATTTCAGAAATAAATGTGAAATTCAGATATAAACAAACAAATATATATATATATATATATATATATATATATATTATATATATATATAAATATATATATATATATATAATATATATATATAATAATAATAATAATATAATAATAATAATAATAATAATAATAATAATATAATATAATAAATAATAATAATAATAATAATAAAATAATAATAATAATAATAATAATAAAATAATCTCTCTCTTTCTCTCCTTCCCAATTCTTATAGTATCTTTATCAATCACAGTGGAATAAATGAAATCCTTTGGCTAAATGTAACTTGTTCTAAGTTGAGATAATTTGAAAGAAATCAGTTACTTGCACATAATTTTTACTGTTCAATCTGTAATAAATTTATTGAGTACCAAACATTGGTATTCAATACAATCTTTCATAATTTTGTTTCCATGAATGAGTTTTAGTATTCAATACACTCTTTCATAATTTTTTTTTTCATTGATGAATTTCAGTATTCAACAGAATCTTTCATAATTTTGTTTCCATTAATGAATTTAAGTATGCAATACAATCTTCAATTTAAATTATTGAGTTTGCTTATTCAATATTGGATTTCAAGAAGCAATTGTGATTAACCCTTTGCTAAAATCAAAAAAGCCTAAAAATATTTAATGGAATTACTCTTAAATCATAGAAAAGGATGCATATCCATCTGGCTTACCCTTAACTGTTACCTTTCAACAACCAAAACTTTCATCTTTAAAAAGAACCAAACCAACTCATCAATACTGACCAAGATCAATTGGAAGATTTCAAAAAGCTGGTTTTCCGGCTATAGCTGGAAAAAGGGCATCCCTGCTGTTTGTTTTTTGTTTTTAAGGGTATTACGGCGCTTGCAACACATTTAGGTCATATCAGTGCCAGTAAAAAGGAAGAAAATTGTATTGTGAAAAGATTCTAGATAAACAATGAAAAGAACTTGAGGAAAAAGTTAAATAGGGAACAGATGTAGATTCCAAGAGCACACTATCAATGTACTTTTTAATTCAGAAAAGTGAGTGGAGCAGGCACTTATGTTGGTAACAACAAGATATGAAGTGAGTAGAAAAGTGCCAGAAGACAATAGAGAATAAACATTTTTTTTCCCGCGGCGGTGGTGGGGTTTGAACCTGCAACCTTATTGGTACGACAACTCCGCCTGGCAGGTGAGAGCGCGGCTCTACCGTGTGAGCCATCCACGAACACAAAAATATTCGTTTCAAACCCAAAGTCATTTCTAGATCCCTCTCTCACTCACTTCTTGAGATCGCCGATTCGTTCACCACCATCGCGAAGTAATTTTGACCAGCAGTTAAGCCTAATAGCCAACATTCTCATCACAAACATATAACATAGAAACGATTGAGACATTGAGTATGCTCCGGTGTATGGGGTGAATTTTTAATTCAGAAAAGTGAGTGGAGCAGGCACTTATGTTGGTAACAACAAGATATGAAGTGAGTAGAAAAGTGCCAGAAGACAATAGAGAATAAAAATTTTTTTTCCGCGGCGGTGGTGGGGTTTGAACCTGCGACCTTATTGGTACGACAACTCCGCCTGGCAGGTGAGAGCGCGGCTCTACCGTGTGAGCCATCCACGAACACAAAAATATTCGTTTCAAACCCAAAGTCATTTCTAGATCCCTCTCTCACCCACTTCTTGAGATCGCCGATTCGTTCACCACCATCGCGAAGTAATTTTGACCAGCAGTTAAGCCTAATAGCCAACATTCTCATCACAAACATATAACATAGAAACGATTGAGACATTGAGTATGCTCCGGTGTATGGGGTGAATTTTTAATTCAGAAAAGTGAGTGGAGCAGGCACTTATGTTGGTAACAACAAGATATGAAGTGAGTAGAAAAGTGCCAGAAGACAATAGAGAATAAAAAAAATTTTTCCGCGGCGGTGGTGGGGTTAGAAACGATTGAGACATTGAGTATGCTCCGGTGTATGGGGTGAATTTTTAATTCAGAAAAGTGAGTGGTGCAGGCACTTATGTTGGTAACAACAAGATATGAAGTGAGTAGAAAAGTGCCAGAAGACAATAGAGAATAAAAAAATAAATTTTTTGCTCCACTCACTTTTCTGAATTAAAAATTCACCCCATACACCGGAGCATACTCAATGTCTCAATCGTTTCTATGTTATATGTTTGTGATGAGAATGTTGGCTATTAGGCTTAACTGCTGGTCAAAATTACTTCGCGATGGTGGTGAACGAATCGGCGATCTCAAGAAGTGGGTGAGAGAGGGATCTAGAAATGACTTTGGGTTTGAAACGAATATTTTTGTGTTCGTGGATGGCTCACACGGTAGAGCCGCGCTCTCACCTGCCAGGCGGAGTTGTCGTACCAATAAGGTCGCAGGTTCAAACCCCACCACCGCTGCGGAAAAAAAATTTTTATTCTCTATTGTCTTCTGGCACTTTTCTACTCACTTCATATCTTGTTGTTACCAACATAAGTGCCTGCTCCACTCACTTTTCTGAATTAAAAATTCACCCCATACACCGGAGCATACTCAATGTCTCAATCGTTTCTATGTTATATGTTTGTGATGAGAATGTTGGCTATTAGGCTTAACTGCTGGTCAAAATTACTTCGCGATGGTGGTGAACGAATCGGCGATCTCAAGAAGTGGGTGAGAGAGGGATCTAGAAATGACTTTGGGTTTGAAACGAATATTTTTGTGTTCGTGGATGGCTCACACGGTAGAGCCGCGCTCTCACCTGCCAGGCGGAGTTGTCGTACCAATAAGGTCGCAGGTTCAAACCCCACCACCGCCGCGGAAAAATTTTTTTTATTCTCTATTGTCTTCTGGCACTTTTCTACTCACTTCATATCTTGTTGTTACCAACATAAGTGCCTGCTCCACTCACTTTTCTGAATTAAAAATTCACCCCATACACCGGAGCATACTCAATGTCTCAATCGTTTCTATGTTATATGTTTGTGATGAGAATGTTGGCTATTAGGCTTAACTGCTGGTCAAAATTACTTCGCGATGGTGGTGAACGAATCGGCGATCTCAAGAAGTGGGTGAGAGAGGGATCTAGAAATGACTTTGGGTTTGAAACGAATATTTTTGTGTTCGTGGATGGCTCACACGGTAGAGCCGCGCTCTCACCTGCCAGGCGGAGTTGTCGTACCAATAAGGTCGCAGGTTCAAACCCCACCACCGCCGCGGAAAAAAAATTTTTTATTCTCTATTGTCTTCTGGCACTTTTCTACTCACTTCATATCTTGTTACTATCAATGTACTTAGTTTGAGATCACCTAAATGTCTCACCCAGACACCAGCACAAGATCCCGCTAAGATGAATACACTCAAATGTTTACATTATACATTCAAATTGATAAACATAACAATACATAACAGAGAGATGATTTACAAGGGAAAAAAATATCATCTTCCAAAACAATAACTATGCATTTGGTTGCTTCCATCCCAGCCAAACACTATGGCCAGGGCCAGGGCAAAACCAAGTAATCTCATTCCAAGACAAAGACAGAAAGCAAATTGGAAAACAGATTTAAGGGGATAGAAGACACAGTATTACCCCCCCCCCCTGCCCACTATGGGAGGCCAGGAACACCACCAAGGGAATCCCTGTAAGCTTAATTCAAATGTAAGGAGTGAATGTCTTGAAAACCTTATTAAGTACAATTTGTATATTGTATAAAAAGCATTATTAATTGACTCAATTAAAAAGCATAATTCCAAAAGATACAGGTCATCATCATCATAGCTTGTCGCTCCAACACTGACCCACTCCACAGCATCTGAGGAGCAGATTCTTAGATCATGATCAGTGCAGCTGGGCCCGTCATGGCGGTCTCTAAGGATGTGATCCATTGTCTTCTCTGGGCATTCACATGTACATAAGCTGGTCTCAGTCAGCCTCCACTTTTTCATGTTCTCCCAAGTTTGCTCTGTTCGGTGTTACCCATTCATTCCTGGGGAGCTCAGTTCCGTAGGGCAGTTCTTCTCTCAGATCTTCAACAGCTTCATTTGCATCATTCTCCCATTCCCTCTAAGTGGAAAGTCTGTAGACAGCTCCATGGTTAGAGTTGATGCTTTCTTCTGTCATGAAGCTCTTTTTCTATTTCAGTCTACTTGGGTTGTGGTCATGAAGGGGGTGCCTTGAGTCCATTTCTTGTTTATATTTCTGGGCTTTGGAAGCAGTGGATCTTTGAATGTGAATAGGTTCAATGCCAGCCAGCCGATCAAGGACTGGAACTGCAGTCGGTTTCAAGTTACCAGTAATGATCTGGCTGGTGTTATCTAGCTCAAGTGAGGCTTATTCGGCTAGTTGTCTTGACTGTTTTTGGATCTGCTCCCCATGTAGCATTTGCCAGTTTTCTTAGGAAGTGTTTCTTGTGGCCACCTTTGCTTTTGTTTACTGAGAGAAGGACAGTATGCGGTCAAAGGTGACACTGAGGTACACAGGGAATGTGTTATTCTCCAATATGTTCCCATTCCAGGAGATGTTTATTTTCCTGTTGGCTTGGCATTTTTTTAAAAATGGAAGGCGCACTCTTGAGTTTTTCCTGGGTTGGCATTAAATGAATTCTTCAAATAGTACCCAAAGAGTGTCTTCAGGGCATTTGTTAGTCTGTCCTCAATGGTCTTGAAATCATACGCCTGGGATGCAAGACACAGATCATTTGCAGATAGAAACCTCTGGATGTTCTCAAACTCAAGTTGGTCGTTGATATAAATGTTGAAAAGGTTGGGATAATAGTAATGAGAATTTTATTTAACTTATCTATTTATGTGTTCATTTCCAATAAAATGAATAAGAACAACTTACTTGCACGTAAACTCCTAATCTACAAAAATGGTGGAAAGGAGCAACGATTTCTAGCAACACACCTTTATTTCCTGAGTTCTCAAAGAGACCTGTAAAACAGAGATTAACAAATTAAATATCAATTTATGACATTTTCTCCTGAATTTATACCTATCCAATTGAGCCAAAAAATTGTTTGATTCACTCAAATGAGCGTCTTATTGGAAAACAAATTGATTAAAGGTTGATAACAAGTAATAAATGCTTAAGGACAGCAGTAATTATTCTCTTATAAAACCAAGTCAACTCATTTCAATGAATAGATAACACTCAGGCCTGTAAATGGCTGGTGAAAAAATTGTCTAAACTTTTCGAGGATGCAAAAATAGACCAACCAAACCAAAAAAGTGGATTAACAACACATGATTCGGCATGCCTTGCGAAAAGACTTTCCTATCAATCCATAAATAAGACAACGTTGGCAATAAATACAAAATGCCATTCCCGGTACCTCAATTTTCCTCACATAGCAAGAGAAGAAATCGCCGTTGGTGTCTTGTTCTTCAAGTCAAGACCATTTAAATTTATTTTTAACACCTTTTTCTAAGGTAAGTAAGTCGCAACTGCAATCTAAAAATACTTCAGGAATATTGAATAGATATTGAATAGGAAGAATAATTGAATTAATAAATAACTGAAAAACTACGGTCGTACGAGAATAGAGGAAAAGAGAATCGGTCGTATGCCAAAGGAGAGAAAACTTCCGATATAAGCATTCATTCACCTTTTCATTCGAAGAAAAATATTTATTTCGCATTCATATTTTTCCGGTTCACTTCAACCGGATAGAGATAATGAATGGACCTGAAAAATGAAGAACGGAACGATGTGTGTGTGTCAGTAGCAAAATAGAAAGAAACGGACCAGCCCCCAACACGCTATGTGTGTTAGTTGATGAAGCCATGCATGACCCTCCTCCCCCTAAAGTATCACATCTCGTAGTCAAAAAGGGAAAAAAAAAGGGGATGAAAGAAAGTCAAAATCTTTGGTTTGTAATACAGAAGGGCTTTATTCCTGTTTAAATTCGGAGTATGAAAGTACAAGTTCTGCTGTAATGATAATGTAAGTGTAATTAAAACAAGTTGTAGTGTATATGTATGTCTTGTCTTTAAAAGCGATTTTCTCGGATTATTAATTTCTGACCTCCTCAATTCAAATGTGAAAAACTTCGATCCTAATTAAAATACTACAAAATTCAAACTGCATTATGTCCACAAATGGTACCTTTATTCGAATATGTTATCATAATTTACACGACTTTTATCAACATCTAATGGGTTTAGCCAGATCATCACACATATAAAAGCCTTTTCAATGGGTTTAAGGTAGAACATCAATTTAAAAATACACCAAAGAATTTAAAATACTCAAAAAAGAAAAAAGTAAAGTGTTCATAATTACCCCATAGAGGAGAATAACGACGTGGAGGGTACTCCATCTTTGTTGCTCCACGATCATGAAGGCTTGAGAGAAGGGGGTTTGCTAACGCCAAAGTCTCAACAAATTTGGGATAGTTACCTGTTGAGTAGAGGTTACCAAACGTATCATGTTTTTTTTTTTTTACTTATCAATATTTCTTTATCCTGACAACAACATAAAAATCAAGAAAGATAATAATAACACATTATATTTTTCTCGAAGAAAATAATGACTTGAGAGTATTTCCTGAAAAGTCGGGCCAGATCTTTTTGCTTGTATACTGAGGAGTTTAAAAAGACTGCCAAAATCAATCTACAGTAAAATCTTATAATACTGCCATGGCTGCAACATTAGAAAAAAAAAGGCAAGTCATGACTTTATCATTATCATCATCATATATATCATACATATATCATCATCATCACATATAATAATACTATAACAATAATAATAATAATAATAATAATAATAATAATAATAATAAATAATAATATAATAATAATAATAATAATAATAATAAAAATAATACTAAAAATAATAATAATAATAATAATAATAATAATAATAATAATAATATAATAAATAATAATAATAATAATAAAATAATAATAATAATAATAATAATAATAATAATAATAATAATAATAATAATAATAATAATAATAATAATAATAAACAATAATAATCAATAATAATAATAATATAATAACAATAATAATATGATAATAATAATAATAATAACAATAATAACAATAATAATAATAATAATAATAACAATAATAATAATGATAATAATAATAATAATAATAATAATAATAATAATAATAAAATAATATAATAATAATAATAATAATAATAATAATAATAATAATAATAATAATAATAATAATAATAATAATAATAATAATAATAATAATAATAATAAATAATAATAATAAAAGTAATAACAATAATAATATCATTACTATTATTATATATCGTTATCATTAATCCTATATTAATCTAAAAAACTGGAATCGGAACACCTTATGAAAAAATATCTATTTTGACCTACCACATGAAAGTCTGTGCTTAGAGAAGTCATTCCTTTGACAGACTGCATTGCAATAGTAAGCAAACTGACATTTTGTACACTTTGTTGCACTTTGATTTTTCTTTTTGCACGAGAAACACTGAATGTTGTTTTCATGCGTCTCCGTAGGCACTTCCTGAACATGTTGTTCAGTCTTGTCAAATAATTTTGATGTATTGTCACGTTCTCTGTTGCTGCTGTGACCTGTTAAAATAGATTTAACAAATTAAACTTCATTTTACCATTTGGTAACAAGAGGAAGACTGTCAATGATAACGATAAAATGAATAAGATAGCAAATGTTGACAGAGGAATTTGTAATGGGTGTTCAATGATTGTATTTGTGACGGATAAAATAAAATGTTTGATCTGAGCTCCGCCAATATACAGTCCACTCCGGATAATCTCAACACCTTGGGACAAGTGAAAATGTTGCGATTAACCAAAGTTGCGATTAACCGAAGTTGAGTTTCCTGTCCACTATTGCTAATTTTGCCTCTGAGTACACGATCTTGGGACCGTCCATATCTACGGTATCTTTGGTCGATTTCAGATAAAATGATACTGTTACACTTTGGACTGCTGCTACGCACTTTGTCGTTCAGATAATGATGGCACGTCACCACCAATGTTGTAAGTTTTTATAACAATTTGGATTTGTCCACTGATCAGTTTCATACCATATATGGTAAACTCAAGCCAGTGGTTGTAAACATTGTTTTTAGTCCACAACAGACTGAGCAATTTGATTAAAATAAAAACCAAGCAAATGCAGCTTTGATGCAAGCCAACATCTTAATTAGATTAGATTAACTTTCACTCTTTTGTTCTCAATATTTGTAAGAGTCAAAGAGAATAGCTGTGATGAGAGACAATAAGCTCTCACCAAACCCATATGCACAGATGTCAATCCTAAAACAAAGGATACCGCTCACTTTCTCCTTACAAATATCATTGTCTACCTGTTGTCTAGACTATGCCTAGCCCTCCTATCTAATGGTCACAGATAAACTAATTCTGCAATGCCCAGCCCTTTCGAGTCTAATAGAGTGGTGACACACTACTTTAGCCTTAAACCCCGATTGATTTCTTGAATTTGCCACTTTTTGAGGTTGAAAATTTGTTGCGATTAACCAAAGTTTGTTGTGATTAACCAGTAACTTTTATATAGAATTAATTCCATTTCTTGAGCAATGTTGAGATTAACCGAGTTACGATTATCCAGAGTGGATTATATATATACACACACGCACATTATATATATATATATATATATATATATATATATATATATATATATATATATATTATATATATATATATAATATGTTTATAAATAGCTCCTTTTATCCTAAAGTTGAGCACTAATATTTCATGTTTTTGTTTTTATAATTTATATATATATATATATATATATATATATATATATATATTATATATATATATATATATTATATATATATATATATATATATATATATATATATATATATATATATATATATATATATATGTGTGTGTGTGTGTGTGTGTCTGTATATGTAATTGGATGTGTGTGAGCTTGTGTTCGTATGTCCAAATCTGCAGTATGTAATGACTTTTACTGACGGTTAATGTGAAGCGCTTGAATTTCCGGCATAAGCATTGTATGAATGTACAGTTATTATTATCATTATTATTATTATTATTATTATTATTATTATTATTATTATTATTATTATTATTATTATTATTATTATTATATTATTATTATTATTATTATTTTATATTATTATTATTATTATTTTATATTATTATTATTATTATTATTATATACCATATAACTTTTTAATGGTAATAAGAAGTACATTGAAACACTAAATCTGAAGGATGATATGGTATGCCATAAATATAAGTCATCATTTTTTAAAATATTGAGCTTGAGCGTTTAAAAAAAATATATAGCACAATATCCACTAAACTTGTTCAAAGCGCTTTACAAGGGGTCCCTAGCCAACAGCAACACTTAACATGCAGGATGAGACATGACGCCTATTGGGCAATCTTTTTTTTCTCTTTCTCGTAAAGAGATAATGCTGTTAAGAGGCAGGTACTCGTTTTACACCTGGGCACGATGAGAGAATGTGAGTAAAGGGCCTTTTCCAAGGACTCAACGATGCACCGCTCAGAGCTGGACTCAAACTCATGACCCTCTCATTCGAAGGTGAGTGTCATACAACCAGACCACATTGCCACAGCGTATGCATCTACTTCCACTCCTCTATAATCTAATACAGCAGCAAGAGCTGTGTCAAGGTTTCAGTTGAGTGATGCTTATCCATACTCACCACACACTTCACCACACACTTCTTTATGTTGGGGCCAATGTATTTTCTGACATTCTGCATTACAATAATAAACGGCTATACATTTGGAACACTTCTTTGCTTCAGGGTTAACTTTTTCACAGGATGAACATTTGATTATATCCTCAAATGCTTTTGAAGAGTCTGCCCGATGAGAAAAAGAAAATTGGTGGGAAAACATATCAAACTGTAGTGAATGTCATGTTATGCTAAAGGTTATAGAAAAGCTTTACCATAAACTAGAATTCTAACAGGAAGATAATTCAGAAAAGTGAGTGGAGCAGGCACTTATGTTGGTAACAACAAGATATGAAGTGAATAGAAAAGTGCCAGAAGACAATAGAGAATAAAAAATTTTTCGCGGCGGTGGTGGGGTTTGAACCTGCGACCTTATTGGTACGACAACTCCGCCTGGCAGGTGAGAGCGTGGCTCTACCGTGTGAGCTATCCACGAACACAAAAATATTCGTTTCAAACTCAAAGTCATTACTAGATCCCTCTCTCACCCACTTCTTGAGACCGCCGATTCGTTCGTACACCACCATCGCGAATAATTTTGACCAGCAGTTAAGCTTAATAGCCAATATTCTCAACACAAACATATAACATAGAAACGATTGAGACATTGAGTATGCTCCGGTGTATGGGGTGAATTTTTAATTCAGAAAAGTGAGTGTCTTCTGGCACTTTTCTATTCACTTCATATCTTGTTGTTACCAACATAAGTGCCTGCTCCACTCACTTTTCTGAATTAAAAATTCACCCCATACACCGGAGCATACTCAATGTCTCAATCGTTTCTATGTTATATGTTTGTGTTGAGAATATTGGCTATTAAGCTTAACTGCTGGTCAAAATTATTCGCGATGGTGGTGTACGAACGAATCGGCGTCTCAAGAAGTGGGTGAGAGAGGGATCTAGTAATGACTTTGAGTTTGAAACGAATATTTTTGTGTTCGTGGATAGCTCACACGGTAGAGCCACGCTCTCACCTGCCAGGCGGAGTTGTCGTACCAATAAGGTCGCAGGTTCAAACCCCACCACCGCCGCGAAAATTTTTTTATTCTCTATTGTCTTCTGGCACTTTTCTATTCACTTCATATCTTGTTGTTAACAGGAAGATAGCAGGTGATAGTTACTATCCGTTTAATGTTACAGAAAACTGGGATAAACTCAAACTTTATTGGCCTTATGGCTCTGGAAGACAACTAATAATGTGCTTGCAACACACAAAAAAACCCCCAAAGAAACAAAACAAAAAAAGCAACAACAAAAAAACCAACAAAACAAAACAAACAAAAAAAAAGAAACGAACCACCCCCCCCCCCCCCCTCCACCCAAAAAAAAAAAAAAAGAAAGAAAAAAAAGCAATGCCTTTTTCTGATTTAAATGACAGAGATGTTGAATATTAAAAAAAAGATATATAAAATTCTGTTTCAAAGAGCAGAGTATGAATTATGCCAGATTCACTCACTCGATATCTTAATACAAGTCAAGAAATACGCATCAACATACCACACACTTTTTTGTGAAGAGGCCAGTGCTTTCTTTGACACTCCTCATCACAATAGAAAACAGTTTTACACTTGGAGCATTTTTTGGGATTTAAATTGGCTTTCTCACACATGGCACAGATCTTGTCTTGAGATGTCTTTGATTCATCCTTCTTCAACGTTCCTTCTCTTGGCCCGTCAGCTGTGGTAGGTTGTGACTGAGATCCATTGTCACTTCCTGTTGATGCAGTCATTCCTTTGCAAATAAGTTCTGTAGGTTGGATCAATGTTCATATAATGAAGAAGGGTAAGCCAGGTTGTAATGCTTTCATAAATTATTATTGTTAGAGTTACACTTTATGAATTTTAATATTGCGAACCACAATTTTGACCTTTGTGACTGATTTTACTTTGTTCAATAACAAAAAATAAAGAGAAAAGTCTTCAAGTTGTAACTAGAGAATGAAAAGCCTGTGTTTGAGGTTAGTTATTATTGTTTATATCTTAATCTAACCTTATCAATTACCATCTACCGACAACAATGTACAGGGCATATGTTACTGGAGGAATGTTGTTACATCCAATTCCCATGAATCAACTCGATTCTAATTAAAAATTAATTTGTGCATTGAACAGACTGTGACGTATTTTCCTTGAGTCCTCGTTATATATACTTACAAATGATTTTTAATCTGTTGAGGAATTTTTCGAATTTCTTTAGAGGTTTTCACCAATCTTTGTATTAATCTCAAATATATGATTGAACTTCATTCAGTCCTCTTTCCTTCTACGTGAGTGTAGCCACACCTGTCGTCACAAGAGTTATCCTCAAAAGAAAATATGAATTCTGGTATTCTTCTAATGTTAAACAAAGCAAAATGTTGTGCTGCAGACAGAAAATATCAAAAATTGGGATTTACAATCCGCATTCAAATCAAAGCAAATAATTTAAGCTTATATCCGTATATTACATTAGTTTTAGTTTTAGTTTTTTAAGATTGACATTTGTATCTCTTTAATTTTATTGTATAAAAATGGCTACACTGTGGCTACTCCATAATAATAAAGAAAAAGAATAAACATGTCACACTGCCATTTTGAACACTCCCCTGGTTGCCAGGAATTATATATATATATATATAATATATATATATATATATATATATATATATATATATATATAATATATATAAAGATTGTTGATTTACGTTTTAATCATGGCAACAAAACGGCATCCTCCTAATTATCAAACCTTTGATATCCTTAAGATCCAGTAATCAATTTCTTTGTGTACCTGAAAAAAGCTCTAAAACATATTTACTGATAGAGCAGTTTCTCATACTGCCCTGAATGTCTGGAAGTCATTTTCATTGAATAATAGAAAAGCAAAGTATTTTAAATATGTGGTGACATTTTTAAAAATTACCTTAAAACACACCTTATGAATTCTTATTTGACTGAATAATGTTATGTCTAGAAATTTTAAGGCCATCTCTATTTTGTGTAATTGTTAGGTGTAGCATGTAAGAGTTCTTCTCTTTTCAATATGCGTCTAGAGCTGCGCCAACGCTGGATTGGCGTATTATAAATATATTATAATATTCTAAAGTGGGACCTCAAAATTGAGAACGTCTCCAATTGGGAAACCCAGCAAATTGGGGCAAAATTCCAAGGAATGTAATTCCCTAATTCGGAAAAGGTCTCCTGCAAATTGGGACTAATTCGTCTGAGCCTGACATTCATATTGACAATTTGATTGCAACTTTTCCAAAATCTCCATCTCAAAATATCATATGAACAATGTAAACAGAGCAGGAAGACCCAATCAAAAGTAATCAATATCCTGAAACAGCCACATCAACGAAGGGTCATCGTCATTGCCTTTTTCACCCTGGGTCAGGGTATGGGCCAAAGACAAACAGTTTCCATCCTTCTCTATCCTGAGCTAACTTTTTTTTATCTCATTCCAGGTCTTACCACTTCTCTGTATATCAGCTTCTTTAATTCTTCTCCATGTTCCTCGTGGCCTTCCCCTTGATCTTCTGCCCTGAGGGTTCCAGTCCAATACTTTCTTTGTTATAGTGGAGTCATTCTTTCTAAGCGTGTGTCCATTATCTTCTTTCTAATTCCTCTCCCACTGGTTTCTGCTGTGTTCTTTTCCATACTTCTTCATTTTTTATTCTATCCATCCATTTTATTCTGAGTAGCTTACGTATGCACCTGTTTACGAAAATCTGCACCCTCCTTATACATGCCTGTGATGCATTCCAAGTTTCACATCCATACAGTAGGACAGACTTCACGTTTGAGTTGAAAAGTCTTAGCTTTCGTCGAAGGGTGCTCAAGGTGAATTAGTTGGAGTCTGTGTGATTGTCTTTTGTTTTCATCAAGTGAGAAAGGAATTTCATACAATGACAGTCAAATTCAAAAGGGGGGGGGGGGGGGGGGGGTTGGACAATGTTTTAACCTTATCTTATCTTATCTTATCTTACTAAAGGCTTAATAGGAATTATCCTTTTAATAATTACAGAATCTCATATAGCTTGCATTGTATCATTCACAGACAGTTTTACACAACTTTGAATGTCAGGAAAAAGTCTAAGTCTAGCTTGCATCAGCGTCATTACTTGTCCAGTTCTTGTTACATCAGCCTTTCAAGTAAAGGGGCTAAAAAAGGGTGTGGGGATAATGTTTTATGTGAAAATTGATAGTGCATGCATTATTTTATTAAAGGTGTTGATGACTACTACATGTTTATCTTGTTGACATTGCTTTGGATGTCTTCAGCTACTGTCAAAGTTATTAGAATAAATCAAGTGCCAACAAAGATACAAATACACAAATAAGACACCATTGTGGTTTTCACTAGGTCAATGGTTTGATTGGACGAATGGTTTGATTGGACGAATGGTTTGATGGCGATTTGAGAGGTACCATCATATTATTTCAATAATAGAATTGTAGACCCTGTGATTTAGTAAAACCTCAAGACTGACAGGTTTCTGAGCAATTATTCTGTAGTACAGTGCCAGACAAAACAAAAAGAAAAATATAAGAAAAAAAAAAACAAAAAAAACCCTGATCTGTTATTTACAAACAATTCGAATCAGACTTGTGGTGACAAATAAAGCAATTATTAATCTGATCCATAACTCATCACCACCACCTGTCTATCATAATAATAATTGAGCTTTACATAGCGCAATATCCACTAAATGTACTCAAAGCGCTTTACAAGGGGTCCCTGGTCAACAGCAACACTTAACATGTAGGATGGGACATGTTGCCTGTTAGGTGATATTACTATTTTTCGGGCAAAGACAACGCTGTTAACGGCCAGGTACTCATTTTACAGTGGTGAGAGAATGTGAGTAAAGAGCCTTTTCGAAAACTATGCGTCGAGCACGAGGCTCGAACCCAAGACCTTCCGATCTGAAAGCAAGTGTCAAACCACTAGACCACATAGCCGCACTATCATGTAACTCATGTCAGTTTTGGACCATTTTACTTTATCAAATTATTCATTTATCCTCTAAATACATCCAAATGAAGCTTTGCAACTTACTGCATTTATTTTTGTGTTCAGGCCAGTGTTTTCTTTGACAATCAGGATCGCAGTATCTGGCAGATTTGCACTTAGAGCAAGTCCTTAATTGTGGGCAAAATCTTTTGCAAGAGGAACACTGTAACGATTGGTCAACTTCATCATCCTTAGGTGTCATCACTTCCACATCATGGTTTTTTTTCCCCTTAGTCCAGCCCTTTTTATTGGGTTTGTATTCTCCAGTATTTGAAGAGGATGTAGTTGTGACAAGCGTACTGCTGCGATTATTTTGCTTAAACTGCTTGAATTGATCTGTGTTATAATAATAAAAAAAATAAAAGAAACAACAATGACAAAATGTGCAAAACAAAATGAAATATAGATCAATGCATGAAAACCATAAGTTTATGCAAATCAAATAATTGTCAAATATATTTCTATAATCAATTTTAATTAATATTTTTTGTAATTTCTATCTTTTTGCTCACTTGTCTGTCTGCCGATTTAGCAACTCTCTACACCAATCAATTAAGTCATTTAGTTACTAAACAAGTCTCTTGTTGCTAGAATTTGATTTTTCTACTTTCTATACATTCATGGTATGTGCAATCCGAACCCTCTCTGTAATTTTACTGAAAGTTCGAATTACATTAGGTTTTTTTTTTCATTTGTTATGAGGAGTTGGTATTATATATTTATAATCATATGAATCTTGGGGCTTCAGTTTTAAATAGGAAAGGATTTCAGTTTGTCGATTTTTCAGCTAAGACTTGTTATTTGAACTGAGATATTGCCAAGTTTAGTTAGAAGGTCAATGAGTTCTTGTCATAAATGATTATATCAACCCTTTTTGGACATTCGGAAAATATCAAAGCTTAAATTCACTTCTAAATATTTTTTTTACAGCTAGTTAAGTTGAAAAAGTATGAAATTTGAGAAAAGTTGCTGGATAGCTTTCCCATACATCTGACTATAACTTCATGGAAAATCACCCGATTTATTTCAAATAAAGATTAAATTAAATGTTCTGTGAGTATA
>NC_088369.1:22278466-22298466 GCF_034508935.2 Berghia stephanieae
ACAAATGTAAATCAAAATCATAACCTAAAGATATCATAAGCTAAATTATAAATAACCAAGAACAAACAGGCAGAAGATTTACAGAAAAAAAAAAATATCCCCTGTCAAAAATACAATCACAAACCAAAGAAGCAGGATAGGCTAGTAAAGAGAAGAAGAAACGACATCACTATCGGATCGTACACCCATGCGAACATCATAGATATATGATTCAAGGGTGATGCTCCCATCCAACCACCCGCTCTGCATATCATTAAAGCCTGACGACAGGGGTACTGTTATATAGGAAAAAAACGAACGGCCCCGTAGGATTTAGTATGGGGGCGGGGACTAGTCCTATATATGAAGTCCTAGGGTCTATCGCATCACCAAATAGCCGTACATACCGCAGTCGCATCTGTATACGAATGTGGTAATGAATGGATTGCCTGGTTAGGTCGAAACACCATTGTAGTGTGACACCATAGGCTACGGTCAAGCTCGATGAGTGAGGGAGCGAATTGTTTGTTTGTTTTTATGGGTTTTACGGCGCTTGCGACACATTTAATTTAAGTCATATCAGCGCCAGTAAAAAGAAGATAATGGAATAGTCAAAATATTATAGATTTACAATCAACAAAGCACCCAAGAAAAAGTAAGACAAAGGGGAATGGTACAACCTGGGAACATGTAGATTCCAAGAGCACACTATCAAAGTACTTAGTTTGAGGTCACCTAAAAGTCTCATCCAGGCACAAGCACAGGTCCCAACTAAGAGGGATACACTCAAATCTATACAAATCATATATAATATCTCAACAAAACAATACAGTGCATAACAGATAGATGATTTACAAAGATAAAAATATCATCTCCCAAAGCTCCAACTCTGTACGTTTGACTGTTTCCCTCCCAGCTAGGGCCTGGACAAAACCAAGTAATCTCATAGAAGACATAGTAAGTGCTCCCCTGCCCACTTTGGGAGGTCAGAAACCCCACCCAGTAACAGGGATAATTTCCCATGAAAAAAAAAATATCATCTCTGTCTCAAACCAAAAAAGGAGAAAAGAAGAAAAAACCTTGAGCTTTCATATAGCACAATGTCCACTAAACGTGCTCAAAGCGATTTACAAAGGTCCCTTGCCAACAGCAACACGTAACACACATGTAGAACGAGACATGACGCCTGTTTGGCGTTTTTTAACATTTTTTTTCGGACAGACAACGCTGTTAATGGCAAAGTACTCATTTTACACCTGAGTTTATAGCGCAATATCGTAATGCTCAAGCGCTTTACAGAAGACGAATTTTTGCTGTTTCAGAGTTACGCGCTTGCACACTTAAGTCATACAAGCAGTAAAAGGGAGAAATGAATAGTAAAGTTCTAGATGACATTAAGCACTCAGGAAAGGTAAGACAAAGGAATTTATTCAAATGGAAACAGATGTATCTAGATTTCAAAGCACAATATGTATTAGAGAGAAGAAGAAGAAGAGAAGAAGAAGAAGAAAAGAAGATAGAAAGAAGAAGAGAAGAGAAGAAGAAGAAGAAGAAGAGAAGAAGAAGAAGAAGATAGAAGAAGAAGAAGAAGAAGAAGAAAGAAGAAGAAGAAGAAGAAGAAGAAGAAGAAAGAAGAAGAAGAAGAAGAAAGAAGAAGAAGAAGAAGAAGAAGAGAAGAGAAGAAGAAGAAGAAGAAGAAGAAGAAGAAGAAGAAGAAGAAGAAGAAGAAGAAGAAGAAGAAGAAGAAGAAGAAGAAGAAGAAGAAGAAGAAGAAGAAGAAGAAGAAGAAGAAGAGAAGAAGAAAGAAGAAGAAGAAGAAGAAGAAGAAGAAGAAGAAGAAGAAGAAGAAGAGAGAAGAAGAAGAGAAGAAGAAGAAGAAGAAGAAGAAGAAAGAAGAAGAAGAAGAAGAAGAAGAAGAAGAAGAAGAGAAGAAGAAGAGAAGAAGAAGAAGAAGAAGAAGAAGAAGAAGAAGAGAGAAGAAGAAGAAGAAGAAGAAGAGAAGAAGAAGGAAGAAGAAGAAGAAGAAGAAGAAGAAGAGAAGAAGAAGAAGAAGAAGAAGAAGAAGAAGAAGAAGAAGAAGAAGAAGAAGAAGAAGAAGAAGAGAAGAAGAAGAAGAAGAGAAGAAGAAGAAGAAGAAGAAGAAGAAGAAGAAGAAGAAGAAGAAGAAGAAGAAGAAGAAGAAGAAGAAGAAGAAGAAGAAGAAGAGAAGAAGAAGAAGAAGAAGAAGAGAAGAAAGAAGAAGAAGAAGAAGAAGAAGAAGAAGAAGAAGAAGAAGAAAGAAGAAGAAGAAGAAGAAGAAGAAGAAGAAGAAGAAGAAGAAAAGAAGAAGAAGAAGAAGAAGAAGAAGAAGAAGAAGAAGAAGAAGAAGAAGAAGAAGAAGAAGAAGAAGAAGAAGAAAGAAGAAGAAGAAGAAGAAGAAGAAGAAGAAGAAGAAGAAGAAGAAGAAGAAGAAGAAGAAGAAGAAGAAGAAGAAGAAGAAGAAGAAGAAGAAGAAGAAGAAGAAGAAAGAAGAAGAAAGAAGAAGAAGAAGAAGAAGAAGAAGAAGAAGAAGAAGAAGAAGAAGAAGAAGAAGAAAGAAGAAGAAGAAGAAGAAGAAGAAGAAGAGAAGAAAGAAGAAGAAGAAGAAGAAGAAGAAGAAGAAGAAGAAGAAGAAGAAGAAGAAGAAGAAGAAGAGAGAAGAAGAAGAAGAAGAAGAAGAAGAAGAAGAGGGAAGAAGAAGAAGAAGAAGAAGAAGAGAAGAAGAAGAAGAAGAAGAAGAAGAAGAAGAAGAAGAAGAAGAAGAAGAAGAAGAAGAAGAAGAAGAAGAAGAAGAAGAAGAAGAAGAAGAAGAAGAAGAAGAAGAAGAAGAAGAAGAAGAATTAATTGAGCCTGTTATACAGTGCAATATCCGATAAACGTGCTCAAAGCGCTTTGTAAGAAGATTTGTTTTGTTTTGTTTTGTTTTAAAGGGTTTTACGGCTCTTGCAACACATTAAGGTCATATCAGCGCCAGTAAAAAGAAAGAAAATGGGACAGTAAAAGTTATAGAATTACAATTAAAGCACAAAAGAAAAGATAAGACAAAGGGGAATTTGTTCAAATAGGGAACAGATGTAGATTCCAAGAGCACACCGCCAAAGTACTTTGAGATAACCTAAAGGTTTCATCCAAACACAAGCACAGGCCCCAACTAAGAGGAATACACTCACATGTTTACCAATCATAAAATATAATATGTAAACTAAACATAATACAATGCATAACAGAGAGATGATTTACAAGGAAAAAAATATCATCTCCCAAAACTATAACTATACATTCGACTGTTTCCCTCCCAGCCAAGGAACTCCGGCAAGGATCAGGACAAAACTAAGTAATCTCATTCCAAGACAATGACAATGACAGGAAACAATTAGAAAACGGTTATGGGGGGGATAGAAGACACAGCATGTACCTCTCTGCCCACTATGGGAGGTCAGAATCCCCATCAAGGCAAGAAGAAGAAGAAGAAGAAGAAGAAGAAGAAGAAGAAGAAGAAGAAGAAGAAGAAGAAGAAGAAGAAGAAGAAGAACAACAACAACAACAATAACAAGCAAATAATCAACGTAAAACGAGCGTCTTCCAGTAAATCACTGCAGGTGACATTTTATTATTTTTATTTTCATTCAAACCATTAAAAAAACGACTTCCTTACCGTCACCCATCCTGCCTAGCGTTCACTGTTCACTCGTCGTAGTATGATGATGAATGAAATGACGTCATATAACTATAGAGCAGTATAATTAGGTGCCCCAAACGTAAACAAAGGTCTAGAAGCACATGGCAAACCACATGTTCCTGTCTTGACAGCTCAAATTCCAATGTAAATTATAGAAAAAAAATAACCTTTAAAATTTGGCTGTTAGGTGGCAAAAGAAACACATATTCATAAATACTCGATCATGCATCAAATAATATCTAGATATGGATATTTTATGGAACAAAAGGTAAAATTTATCAAAAGCAGGGCCTTCTAAAAATAGTATCTCTTTTGGTCGCCTCGATCAAAAGTTACAGTCTATCTATTTTTAGACCAGAGCAAATTATTGCGCTGGTGTGAACAAAACGAGAATTATTCGGAGCCTGATTTTCTGAATAATTTAGTCTTATATTATTATTTCTGCAACTGTTAGCTTTTATGTAAACATATTTTCAATACTGAAAGTGTATTGCCTACAAATCAAACTACAAAATTGGGAGACCTATATTGTGCGTAAATTTTTCCGGTCCCTAACGAAAATCACTAGCAACTTGTTATTGTTTACGTTTGGGGCATCTAATTATACTGCTCTATAACACAATGGCAATAGGGAATGAGATCAGCGGAAGAGTAGCGTCCCTTGATTGGACGTCACCCATAGTCTGTGACGTCACCGGCGGAAAAGTTATTAGAGAGAGAACGTCATGTTGGTTGTGCGCATGCGTCTCTCTTCCGCTAATCTCATTCCCTATACAATAAGTTATAATCCGTGAGGGATACAAAGCGTTTTCAATGACATATTATGTGACATGTCGTCTCTAAACGGTAAAAAATCGTCATTCAGTAGTCATTAGGAGGCCTTATTCAGTCGGAGTTTATTCCGGTCTCTATAGCGTGAAACGGACAATAGAAATCTCTTGATATCCTTTGGATAAGACGCTAGTTCATTGCAACATTCTTTCGGCCAGATCTAACAGACCCAGCTACCCAATCATTGCTGGGTGGACAGGGGGTTCAGATTTTTTTGATTTTTTTACTTCACCCGGGATCGATCTCCGCCCCTTTGCGTGTGAAGCAAGCGCTCTACCAACTGAGGTATCGTGACCCCCTAGTGTATCGGTGTGAATCAGGTACCCATATGTGAATTTAAAGTAGATAATAAGAACCACGAAATTCTAGTTTTTGCCGCCTTGAAAAACTATATCTAGACATGGTGGTTCATATTTTTTGGATTATTAATTCAACTATTCCTATATGATCTCAGGGGTCTGATAGCTCAGTTGGTAGAGCACTCGTTTCACTCGCAAAGGGACCCAAGATCGATCCCGGGTGCAGTCGAGATTTTTTTCTGACCCCCGTGTCCAACCGGCAGTGAATGGGTAGCCGAGTCTGTTAAATTTGGCGGAAAGTACTTTGCGATAGACTAGCGTCCTATCCAAGGGATAGCAAGCAATTGCTATTGTCTCGTTTTACGCTGTAGAAACCTGGATTAAACTACGGCTCCATGGGCCGATGGCTCTGAGGAACTACGTTAAAAAAATATCTGATCGAAGTGGTCCGGACTTAGATAATACCGTTTCGAGGCGATGCGTTACAAACAGATGATAGTGATAGTGGTACGTATATGAGTACGGATACAAGCTAATGTTAGGTTCCTTTATTTATCTTTTTAGAGAATAATATAGGCGTTTTAGACACTTGAAGGTCATGCTAGCGCCGGGACAATGAAGATCAAATTGCAGATAACCAGCTAACTACTGTATTCCGGAAAAACACATATTTAAAAATTTGCCCAGAAAACTCGTCCTTTCAATCAATCGCTATTTGAAGGAAGGGTGTGGCCAAATTTTTCCACAGTAGACAGAAGTTAACTGGTTTTGAGAGAGAGAGAGAGAGAGAGAGAGAGAGAGAGAGAGAGAGAGAGAGAGGAGAGGAGAGAGAGGAGAAGAGAGAGAGGAGAGTAGATGAGAGAGAGAAGAGAGAGAGATAGATAGATAGATAAAGAGAGAGAGTGAGAGAGAGAGAGAGAGAGAGAGAGAGGGGGGGGGGGGAATGAGAATTCATTGATGATAAGTTTATATTAAAATCGTCATTTAATGAGTCGATAGTCTGAGGTGCCCGATGTGTTTTGCATCTTGAGGATGATTACTTTTTGCACCAATGGAGCCCAGCTGTGTCGCCCACTCGCAGTCCGTGCAGTAGCAACATGAATTACACAGTGTCTGGTGAAACACTGCATTGGCGACACCGCTCGAAGATTTCAGGATGGTGCATGAGACATAATACTAAAAGGATCTATAATATAGGACCATCTTCCTAATAGTGTAGTAGGGTGTAAACCATCAAAGGTTATTGCTAAAACAAGAGACACTCCGATGGTTTCAAATATTATACCATAACAACAACAACATCATACTTCAAAGAAAAAAGAAACATTTTTGACAGCCTCCCTCATGGAGAATAATCCTAGCAGAATACTGAGCAGAACAAAGTCTGTGTATAACGTGAAAAAAAGACAGACGGGAAGGAAAATAGTGGGGGGAGGGGGGGGAATAGATAACAAAGAACCTACCAGGAACGCTTATCTAACGTCTGCAAGGGCTGCTTGCATAGTTGAAACCAAAAAAAAAAAAAAATGCGATTAAGGGCTGAATCAATAATGTATATAATATACGAAAGCGACCTTTAAAGGAAAGCTTTACAAAGAGAGAATATAAATAATAATAATTGTAAAAAAATAAAATACATTCAATTGGGGTAACTTGACCTCAAGGGGAAGCTTTGCCTCTTGAATTTTGGACCAACAAGAGATTAATTTGTTTTATGGAAATTATTTCTTTTGATAAAAAGTCAAGTCTTTTAACGGGTATAATTATTGCAACAGAGCTGTGCTTATTCAAAAAGCTCCAAATTCACAGAGGCGAAGTTTCCCCTAGAGTCAAAATTACCCCAGTTCACGGTATTCATCAATATACATTCTTTGGAGGTGATGAAATAAATGGAATACAATAATGGAGGTAACAAGACTATAAATAATACCGATTGGGGGCTGTGAGCCATTTAATAAACAAACAAACAAACAAACAAACAAATCATGTACAATAATAATTCTGTTATCCTCAGAAGTTTGTATTCATTCCTGAGACATCATTGAGTCAACTTGTTTACATGACACAATATTACAGTTCTCTGAAAAAAAAAAAAAAAAAAAACACCAAAAAAACAAAACAAAACAAAACAAAATCATTTTTAAAAAAAGTTTAAAAATTTGGCCAGAAAACTCGTCTATTGAATATCAAACGATTCCATAACTCGAGTTCAAATGAATGAAAAATCAACCAAATTTATTCGATTTTCGATGATGGTGACAATTGAAACGATCCTCGTCTAGTCAAACTGAGACTTGAACAATAATGACTCCCCCCCCCCCACCCCCACCCCCTTCCATCTTGTCAAAAACTCTCAAATCTAGGACTTTATTATTGAAGTCCCAGGTTTGAAAGTTTTTGAAAAGATGAGGGTCATTTTATTTGATCAATATTTAAAGGACGAGTTTTCTGGCTAAAATTTTTATTTTATAAACGTGGGTTTTTTCCAGAGTATATCAGATTAATGGTTATGGCGATATCATGACTAGCTTCAATCAGTATAAATGCAACTCTCTCTCTCTCTCTCTCTCTTTCTCTCGCTCTCTCTCTCTCGCTCTCTCTCTCTCTCTCTCTCTCTCTCTCTCTCTCACCGCAAAAATAATTATAAAACAGAAAAAAAGTGTTTATATTTTTCATGAAAATAATACCAATAGCTCTGCCATTTCTGTTCAAACGTCAGATATGTAGGTTTAGAATTGTGAAATCAACAAAAAGTAAAAAAACAAACACACAAAAAATAAAACAAACCCAACACCCCCGCCCCCCAAAAAACCCCCAAAAAACCAAAAACACTCACAACAAAAAAAACAAAATAATAATAATAATAAACAACAAAAGAAAAAAAAAAATAAACTGAAAAAAAGTTAAAGAAAGACAATTAAATCACCCAAGAAAAGGTAAGCCAAAGGGAAATTGGTTCAAATAGGAAACACATGTAGATTCCAAGAGCACACTATCAAAGTAGTTAGTTTGACATCATCTAAAAGTCTCATCCAGACACAAGCACAAGCCCCCACTAAGAGGAATACATTCAAATGTTTACAAATCATAAATAATATGTAAAAACAAAAAAAACAAAACATAATACAGTGCATAACAGAGAGGTGATTTACAAGAAGAAAAATATCATCTCCCAAAATAAACCATTCATTTGACTGTTTCCCTCCTAGCCAGGGAATCCGGCCAGGGTTACAATAAAACCAAGTAATCTCATCCCAAAACAAAGACAGAAAAGCAAGTTGGAAAACAGACAAAGGGTGTTAGGAGTCACAGTAGGTACCTCCCTGCCCACTATGGGAGGTCGGGAACCCCGCCCAATAAAATATCTTTAAAAAGCCGCGAGTAGCAGAAAATAGAAGCCTTCATTCATGAATAACACTGGGTAGTGTAAATGTTGCTGCTCGAAGCTCTCGAAGAAATAAATAATAACGTGAAGTTGAATGTAAGCTTCAATCTAATTACAAAAACAGATCAAATGAACGTTTCGGGTTTCCCCTTTATCAACAAAACAGGATGACTGAAACACACCAAGTAATTGAAGTACACCACTACCACATCATCTCATTCATCTGTGGTGTTTCAATCATCCTGTTTTGTTGATAAAGGGGAAACCTGAAACGTCCATTTTATCTGTTTTCGTATATCAAATTGAAGCATACATATTCAATTTCACATTGTTATTTAACATTGGATTAATGCATTCGCGTACTGCTTTAAGTCCATTGATCCATAGGGAGCGGGTACCTCAAGTATTGACAAATTGATACAGTGATACACTGGAGAGAAGGCACGAGTGTAAGCGAGAATCATAAAAGACTGGGTCAAGATGATATGTTGGGGCTGCTTCTTTTCTTGTTTTTGTTTTTGTTTTTTTTGTTTTGTTTTTTTTGGGGGGGGGGGGGGGGTGTTGATAAAGGGGAAACCCGAAAAGTTCATTTGATCTGTTTTTGTAATTAAATGGAAGCTTACATTCAACTTCACGTTATTATTTATTCATTCATGAATAACACCGACACTGAAGTGCTCAAGACATTGAATGACGACGGAATAAATCATGGGATGGGCATACTACAGAGTTCTGGTCAACTATTAATAAATACAATCAGTTTTGTTAGACGGTATGTATTTACAAGCCACTCCTTTACAGGATGATGATGATGATAAAAATAATAATATTAATGTCAATAACAAATGATAATTATAACAATAATAATAATAATAATAATAATAATAATAATAATAACAATAATAATAATAATCTAAACCAAGTTGGTGCCCAAGCTCTGAAGAATATCCTTCATATGTATACATCCACCAAAAAAATCCCCCCAAACCACCACCACCTCCCTTCCCCCCCCCCCCTCATAGCGGTTATGATAATTATTTAAGACTACACTTTACTCTATAGACTGCTGTGTAGTGTAATGTAATGAAAATATTTTTTTCCTTTTCTGGTAAGATCTGAAATCTCTAATCAGAGACGTATTAGAAAAATAGCAACCCATAGTATAGAAGATGGAATCATCAACAGCAGGGCTATTAAATTAGTCGTAATGCAGAATTACAAGAGTTTTAAAGTTAAATGGCTGCTTGAACACATGACAAGTTATTTAAAAGGTAGTATCATTATTCTGAAGTCACATAGAATATAAGATCTGTTCTATTGTTTTTAAATCACTGCACTCTGATTGTCCTGGATACATTAATGACATGCTTCAATTCTACCTCCCATCCAGAAATCTGAGATCAAAGTCTGATAATCACATACTTGTGAAGCCAAAAATGACTCGCAAAAATTGGCGAGCATGCGTTTAAATATTCGGCACCCCTGATCTGGAACTCCCTTCCAAGATATATCAGAGACAGTAATGATGCAGAATTCTTTAAAAAAGATATTAAAACGTTTTTTTTTTTTTACTATGTAGCACTGTAGAATTACATTGCTTTGTTTCATATTACATGTTTGACTGGTTGTATGTTTGAGTGATAGTAGCAGTACGTTACTGTTAATGACTTTGAGCTTGTTGATGTACTGGGTAAGGTGCTATATAAAAATCATATATTCTTACTTTGCAATAAGATAGGATAGAGACCAAGGGGACTAAGTCAACTGTAAGTCAAGGAGGTATAACATTAAACCTAATTGTTTACACTAAGGCAGTAATCAAAACAGCTTCGTATACAAAAGGAAACGAGTTCGACAAACCACTGCACTGTTTTGACCCTTGACTTTGCAATAGAATAAGATAGAGACCAAGGGGACTAAGTCAACTGTAAGTCAAGGAGGTAGAACATTAAACCTAATTGTTTACACTAAGGCAGCAATCAAAACAGCTTCGTATACAAAAGGAAACGAGTTCGACAAACCACTGCACTGTTTTGACCCTTGACTTTGCAATAAGATAGGATAGAGACAAAGGGGACTAAGTCAACTGTAAGTCAAGGAGGTAGAACATTAAACCTAATTGTTTACACTAAGGCAGCAATCAAAACAGCTTCGTACACGAAAGGAAAAGAGTTCGACAAACCACTGCACTGTTTTGACCCTTGAGCAAGTCATCTCGCCCTTAGTTTACTTTAAGGCGCAGCACTGTTGTGGCTGATGGGGGTCCCAATAGCTCAGTTGGTAGAGCACTCACTTCACAATCAAAGGGGCCGAGATTGATCCTGGGTGCAGTTGAGATTTTTTTCTACCAACCCCCCACCCCCTGGTCCACCCAGTAGTGATTGGGTAGAAAGATCCGGTGGAAAGTACTTTGAAATATACTAGTGTCCTATCCAAAAGGTAGCAAGCAATTGCTATTGTCCGTTTCATGCTAAAGAAACCGGGATGAACTCTGGCTCTACTGTGGCTGATGCCTGGGTAATTTCGTCTTTCCTTGGAACAGACCCTAAAGACAAATTTCCCCTATGGGATATATAAGGAGAATTTTATTTTTAACAGCAATGAGACTCGGACCTCACAGAGTAACCAACAAAAAATATTTAACACAACTTGTTTCATAACAAATCTTTCTCAATAATACATCCTCTTAGTTGCATTTCAGTTGATGATGAATATGAAAATTATGAATATTTGAGATTTATTTATAATGTGATATGTACTTTGTTGAGACATATGCAGCATACGGGGTGCTATGATGATGTGAAATAATATAATTCCTTTCAATGTCCAACCAACAAAATAAATTCATCCATTTTCACTTTGACCCTTACAATTAACTTTCTGGTTAAAAAATATGATTAACTCACTCAACCCTAACTTTGACTATATCCGTAGTTTACCAGGGGTTACTTTTACCCCATGCCTATTTATTACATTTTTCTTAGACAAAATATAGGCTAATAAATGTTTTTAGATTTTACATGTTATGATAGTTGAATAAAACTATGTAATGCTCATTTTTAATACATTTTTTTTTCCAATTTTGAAATGTAGCAAGAACCTCTAGGATTGAGTGAGCTAAAAGATAAATATTTGTAAAAGAAGGGAGAAACTTTAGTTAAGCTAACAAAAGTATGATCAACAGGTTATTTTTGGACCCTACTATAACAAAACAAAGAAATTGACAGACTGAAGAATTTAAACCTCCTATCATTTGGGTGACAAGGTAGGTCAACTTGCATCGCCTTTGAAAAGACACAAGGAAAATAAAATGATATGAATCATCTTTAATGCTGGTGGGTTTTCATTTTATTCTAGCTCTACCAGAAGCAACAAAAACAAAAAAGTAATTATTTCTTTGTAAACCATCAGCATTTCACGAGGAAAATCTGCATATTCTTTGAAATTGTTAAGTTTCTGGATAAAACCTGTATATTCTTTGCAATAATCAGATCTTCAGATAAAAAACCTAAATTAACAAACACACAAACAAAATGTAAAATCTTTGCAAAAATTGGAATATCGATAATTTAAAAAAAAAATATCTACAACTCTAATATGTGATATTCCCAGATATTCCCATGGGCTTTACTTTACTATCAAGAGCTTTCAAACATCAGAAAAAACAGACAGTAGGAAGATCTTCCCACCAAAATAAGAGGAGTGGTTGAAGCCGGGAAGTGGGTTGACTTTGAAAGCGGAAAGCTTCAAGTCAGTAAGTCGAGTAATTTTACTCTTAACTTTAAAAACTTTGAAACACGTCGTGTAACTCCAAGTTGAAAGCAAATACGATAAGGATGAAAACAAAAATATTTCCATCAATTCCATTTCAAAATTCTGACCAAAAAATCTTGAGTCTTTTCAGGGAAAATATTTGAAACCTGCACTAACACTTGAAATAAAACACACACACACCTGATTTGTTTGTTCAAAAAACGAATTATTAATTTCAACTCTTTACGTGACGTGTCTGTTTTTAAGGGTTTTACGGCGCTTGCAACACATTTAGGTTATATCAGCGCCAGTAAAAAGGAAGAAAATGGGATAGTAAAAAGTTCTAGAATTACAATTAAAGCACCCAAGAAAAAGTAAGACAAAGGGGAATTGAGAACAAATAGGGATCAGATGTAGATTCCAAGAGCATACCACCAATGTACTTAGTTTGAAATCACCTACAAGTCTCATCCAGACACAAGCACAAAATCCAACAAAGAGGAACACACTCAAATGCTTACATTATACATTCAAAATAAAAATAATAATACATAACAGAGAGATGATTTACAAGGAAAAAAATATCATCTCCCAAAACAATAACTGCATTTGACTGTTTCCCTCCCAGCTTGGATTCCGGCCAGTGCCAGGACAAAACCAAGTAATCTCATTCCGAGACAAAGACAGAAAGCAAGTTGGATAACAGATATAAGGGGATAGAAGACACAGTATGTACCTCCCTGCCCGCTATGGGAGGTCAGGATCCCCACCCACGACGTGTCTGTAATTATTCATGCAAAATTGAAACCTGGTCCTACTCCTACATGATAAAATAATTCATCTGCTTCAAAAACAGATTATCCACACACGTGTTTTACAACAATGAAGTTGTAAAAAGACTTTTTTTTAAAATATCTTCCCCACAACCCTTCCAACAAAAAAAAAAGTAAACAAAAAAAATAAATCAGTGATTGCATTGGATAATTGTAAAGTATAAAATTTAACAAAATGTCAATATTAATTTGAATTGAAATTTGTCACACGATTTCAACTATAATTAAAATAAAAGTATAAAAATAGTAATAAATAAACAAGAAAACATAATTTAAAAATAATTGACAAAGTTAAAATTTAAAAAAAAACAAAAAAACTGATACTATAAATAAATTGAAGTCAATATCTTGAATAGAAAATACGTGATCTATGAAACCAAGCACCCAACAACCAATAAGCAAATGAAACAATATTCTGTGTCATGGTCCATTGTCGACCTTGTTACACGTAAGAAATAAATCATAGATAACACATTATGCCTTATATATATAAAGTGCAAATTGGCAACAATCAGCTCACAATGTATGCGATCTGCATCAGAGATAAAATGAAAGCATAGCAATGAATAGTCGCGTTCATATCAGAAAAATCACGTCATGAAATAGCTGCATGATCAATCAGAATCCATCAACAATTTTTTTAAAAAGGACCCAAAAAAAAAAAAAAAAGATTTCACATCCACACAGACACAAACAAATGTCAAAAAAAATCAAAAGCAAGAAATGAAGTGAGTAGAAAAGTGAAAGAAGACAATAGAGAATAAACACTTTGTGACAATAAGAAAATCGAACCCAAGACCCGACTGTTATGGCAACTCTGCCTGGCCACAAGATGGATGCTCTCCAATCAAGGAATGGTGGATGACGTTGATTATAGAACGTCTCTCTCAAGGCCCAGGCAGAGTTGCTGTAACAGTCGGATCGTCGTATTGAATCCTCATTGCCCCAACGTTTTTATTCTCAATTGTCTTCTGACACTTTTCTACTCAATTCATTTCTTGTTATTATCAACATAAGTGTCTGCTCCACTCACTTTTCTCTATTATTCAACCAATCTTATGAAAAAAAAAGGTTGGGGAAAAAGCAAAATCATATCATTTGACAACTATCACAAAATAAATCATAGATCAACTTCTAAATGCCATTGATAATACTACTCTCTCTCTCTCTCTCTCTCTCTCTCTCTCTCTCTCTCTCTCTCTCTCTCTCTCTACCTAACATTCTATCTTTTTTCTCACTTTCACGACACTTTTCTCTTTTCCCTTTTACACTCCATTGTTTTCGGCCTCCCATGTTTAGTTTTTAGAAAAAATTACTTCGATTCGTCAGACAAAAATTCCTAGTTAACAAAAATGAAAAAGAATTAAAAAAAGAAAAAAACAAAAAGATCTTCCACTGTTTTTTAGATTCATCTTTAGCAAACCATTTTCCCATTTGCCCAACATTTGACGTCATACAAAACTTGCACCATCCAACCTCATTCCATTCAATGATGTAATCAATACTATACTACACAACCACAAAATTATCTGGAATGTGAAAGTTTCTCTGACTGTGTCGGGACCTCCTCAATTCGTTCCTGAAATATTCCACCGTTTTGTTCAAGCCGACTAACAATGGTACCTGAAATGAGATGGAATTTGTATGTGGTTTACGTTAAAACCTAATGTAGGATACGACTAAAAGGCTCAAAGCAGCAGTACAATGTCTTGTCTTGTCACAATAGTCAAACAATGTTAAGCATGATCAGTGGCTCAATGGGTGACAGTTATCTTATAAAAAAATCAGGTCCTGATGTAGTTTCCTTGGGTAAGCCCCTTTACACAAATTACCCTACTAAACCTAGGTGTGGATGGTATATTTGAAGATAAAACTGACTCAACCCTAACAATGACTATCTCAGTATTTTTCAATGGCTACTTTTATACGATCATTATTAGCATTTTTTCTGAGACAAATGATACGAATATTAGTCCTACGACTGTTTTTAATCTTAATTAGTTTTAATTATTTGAAAATGACTATGTGCTTGCTCATTTTCTTGAAGATTGATTAACTAAGTAATAATTTTATTTTTTTTTTCAATTTTGAAAAGTATAAAAAAATCTCTCTGAGAGTGGACAACACGAAGGCAGAGGGCTAGGGTTGGGTGAGTTAAGCTTTGATATAGCATGACATCAACTTAATGTGCTCAAAGTGCCTTACAGGTGCGTCTCAAGCCAGCAGCAACATTGATCATGTGAGACAAGACCTAACTCTCAGCCTCAATTATTTATTTATTATCATTTAATTTTCCACAGAGGCATGGCCAATACATACCAAGTACTCACTTTACGCCTGAGTACGGTGAGAAAATGCGACTTTGCACTGTTCCAAATGGGGCTTAAATCCATGACCTACAGGTCATAAGCCGAGTAACATGCCACTCAACCACAAAATGCATAAAAAACCTGCACAATTTAAAAGAGGGAATAAAAGTGTAGATTTAGTTTTAGATATTTATAAATAAAGGGACATAACAAGAAAAAAATATTGATCCATCAAATAATAATATAATTACTTCCCTTTGATCATAGATCTGCCTATCACATCTCAATGACTGAGAAGCTCCATTTCTCATCTCATGATTGTCAAACTATGATCAAAGGGAAGTAATTATATTATTATTTGATGGATCAATATTTTTTCCTGTTATGTCCCTTTATTTATAAATATCTAAAACTAAATCTTCCCCCCTAGAACTATAAGAACTAGACAGCGAATCGTGTTAATAAGGAAAGAGTGAATATGGAGAGGCTTCGGGCAGCCCCAACCGTTCTCTGAATAACCATCTTTTCTGTCTTTCAATATTCAAAGAGTAATGGTTACCTTAGGCTTCCAGGCAAGGTACTTCATAGCTTTAGTAATGTCGGGTTTCCGTCTCTGAGGGTCGTCTTGCATCGCCTTCTTCTTCATGATCTGGCTACTACCACCTTTACAAATGACAAAAGGCAAAAAAATAAATAAAAATAAAAGATTAATAAGGGAAAATTATCACTACAAAAACCCGAGCACGAAATGTTTGACCTCAAAACCCTTCTTCAACCAAAAAAAAAACAAAAACTCCAACAAACCAGACGTGCCTAATACTTTTTGCAATTTTTCTTTAAGGTTATTAGCTGAAGAAGGATTTTGATCCTAAATCTTCCCACATTTGGTATTTTATTCTCTTCTGAAGCTGCTATATTCATTTTTGTACATCACTTTTTATAATCCATAACTCATAACACAGTAAAATTCAAGCCCTTGTATCGGCTGTATCAGGGTGGGGGTGTGTTTAAGGAGGTTGAGTGGTTAAGACATTGTACAATGATCTGGAAAGTCCAAGGTTCGGGACCCGCACCAGGCACTTTTGTTTGTATTTTACTTTTTACTTGACAATATTATCAACGCCCAAATTTTCTCACTTCGGACAAAACAAATGATTCCTTTTGACGTCAGAATTTTGTTTGAAGGATTATCTAGATCCCATCATGGAATGCTGGGCAATGATTCTAGCAATAATGTTAATGTGTAATTTTTTAATTTTTACTTTTAAAAACCTTCTATATAATAATATGATAATTGCGAAGAGCCAGACACCCACCCACTAAACCCTTGATGATTTGTGCAAACTCCATAATGGTGTGTTCCTCTGGATTGCCCAGGTTGACGGGGAGAGAGTAGTTATTGTTCATGAGTGCTATTAGCCCCTCCACTAGATCGCTGACGTACTGGAATGACCTCGTTTGCTCTCCTTCTCCATATACCTGCAGTGGAAGTAGTATTATAAAATGTATTACTAAAAACAATAAGTATAATAGTAATAATAATAGAAGGAATAATAATAATAATAATAATAATAATAATAATAATAATAATAATAAAATAATAAATAATAATAAATAATAATATAATATAATAATAATAATAATAATAATATAATAATAATAATAATAATAATAATAATAATAATAATAATAATAATAATAATAATAATAATAATACAATAATAATATATTAATAATAATAATAACAACAACAATATATGGTATTTAAATAGCACATAACCTTAACTACATAACCTTAACTACATAACCTTAACCACATAACCTTAACTACATAACCTTAACTACATAACCTTAACCACATAACCTTAACCACATAACCTTAACTACATAACCTTAACCACATAACCTTAACCACATAACCTTAACTACATAACCTTAACTACATAACCTTAACCACATAACCTTAACCACATAACCTTAACCACATAACCTTAACTATATAACTACATATTACCAGTATCCAAGAGGTCTGAGGCAGGGTTGATTTCTTGGAGAGATTTTTTTTTCTTGTATTTTTCCTTCTGCTTTATTTGATACTGTTTCAAACATATCTTTTCAGAATTTATTTTATAAAATATATACATTACTTACAGTAATTGACTCATTCTGCAACGCCTGTAAAATAAAGTTGCTGACCACTCTTCCGTCATTCATGTGCATTCTTGGACCAAAGGTATTGAATATACGAGCCACTCTCACCTCTGTGTGCTCCTGTGAGAGAAAATATAGTTTTGTATGAGAGAAAGAGAGAAAATACGTTTGGTATGATATAAAAACAGTTTTGCATTAGAAATAAAAGTTTTGTATGAGAGAAATTGAAAAAAAAAGTTTTGTATGAGAGAAATTGAAAAAAAAAAGTTTTGTATGAGAGAAAAACAAGTTTTGTGTAATAGAATAAAAAAGATTTGAACGAGAAAATAAAAGTTTGTGTAGGAGAAAAAAAAGCTTGTATGAGAGAAAATGATTATTTTGCACAAACTTATATGCTAGCTGACACAGGAAATTAAGCTGTAGGTGGGAAATCATCATTTGTCATAAAGTGCATTTTCGTCTACAAACTCATTTTCTACTTTTCGGGATACACAGACTGGCCATTGATTGGCCATATGTCAGCTTCTAGCCATGATAATTGCTTAAAATAAAGTTCAAAATACACTGAAAAGTGTATAGATATAGAAAAGTTAAAACTCACAAACTAAACAAATGGTCCTTCTGACTGATTTTCCTGCTTTACAAAATATGTTCCTTTATCCAATGATCAAGAGATGGAACTTCCATGCACGTAAACAACCTCCAGGTATATATAATGTAATATCTTCTGACTCAGACTGAGAAAGTAGCCGTTCTGCATGCTATCATTACAATGGCCACTTACTTGTTTGGCATAAGCTTATCTTCTGACTCAAACTGAGAAAGTAGCCGTTCTGCATGCTATCATTACAATGGCCACTTACTTGTTTGGCATAAGCATAACACATGGTCTCAGCCACCCTCTTCCCCTCGTCGTAGCAGGCCCTGGGCCCGATGGGGTTGACATGACCCCAGTACTCCTCTATCTGAGGGTGGGACTCTGGGTCTGGAGATGGCAAGAAAGGCGTGTTTCTCAGGTAAGAAATATTCATGCATTGTAAATGTCAAACTGTTTTAAGGCCATGTGGCCTGTCCCAAATCTGTATCCGCGTCTGAGCCAACCTGACAATTACAGATTGACCCAATCATTAAATTCTTTACCTTATTCAGCTTTTACAACTAAGATTTCACGAGTTGTCATTCAATAGGGGTGTTTCAGGAAGTGATGGATATTTTAAGCATGTTAGTACAAAAAGGACGCCAAACAGGCGACTGATGCTATATGAACTGGAAAAATGGTTCCATATGTCCTGCTGGGAAAAAAATCAAATTTATTACACTATGAAGGGTATTGAGCCATGGAAATCAGTGGAAATGTTCTATATAAAAGTTCTATATTATTTGGGGGTTTTTTTGTTCCCAAGTAATGGTGGCCAGTTGTGACTGTAGAGAAAATTCTATTAAAAAACAAAACAAAGCAAGTGTAGCCTGGAAAGGGGGGGGGGGGGGGGGGGCAAACAGTCTATGTGCAATTTCTATATTATTCTTTTAAACATTCTGACACCTCTCGAAAACCAACTTAAATTTATTCATTATCAACCATTATGAACACACTGACACTATTACAGTAGAATCAAAACGTACCTCCGTATACCTCTGATGTAGAGGCCAATAGGAGTCTGGCTCTTGTTCTCTTTGCCAGACCTGAAAGAATAACAACATTGATCAGTTTTTAATCTCCATTTTTTATAATGAAAGGTCCTTAAGAGTCATAACGCATAGGGAACCGGAGTTAAACCCCTCTTCAGTGGTATTCAACCGACTATAGCAATTGCTTGTTACCACTTGGAAAGGATGCTAGTCATTTGTAAAGTATTTTCCACCAGATCTAACAGACCCAGTATTCCAATCACTGCTGGCAGGACAGGGGAGTCAGAAAAAAAAACCTTGAATGTACCCAGGATGAATACAGATCCCTTTGTTAGTAGGGTGAGTACCACTGAGCTACATAATCAGAAACCGGTCAATGATCAGTAGAAATGGAGAAAATAAGAGGGTCCTTAGAGTGATGACTTCATATGTATTGAAAATACAGAAACATTCAACAGAGAATTTGACACGATTCAAGTAGCCGACATATATATTTTATGTCAGTTTGTTTCATAGTGGATTTGCAAATTTTGCAGTGTTGGGCCTATATGGCCTTATACAAAAATATAACCTGAAGACCTAAAGACCTGGTGTCGGTAACTCAGTGATAACTGACTCAAACATGCAATTTTACTCCATTCCATCTCCACTATATTTGTTTTGTAAAAAAGTCAAGCCATGTTAAGCATGGTGAAAAAATATGGGTGATAATAACCAACAGAATTCTGATCCGACAGTGTGTTCTTGATTGGGTAAGGCACTTTAGACACATTGTCTCACTTGAATCAGATGTGAATGAGTACCTGGTGATAGGTAGCGATGGATAATGGATATTGCAAGAAAACTAATATACCGAAACTATTATAAAGATGATGACTAACAGATGAACTTTTTGAATGGAATGGAGGCTGGTACCATATGGCCTACGAGAGATGTGGATTTTTTAACGTAGATGTAAGAATTTTTCTAAATTCTTCAAAAATCTCATAAATTATCAAAATTATAAAGAATAATAAAAATTCGAATTGGGCCTCCAAACAATAAATAAATAAATAATAAATACTAATAAAATAAATTCCCTTTATTCTGGGAAATTTTTCTTTAGGATTTATTCCAAGGGAAGACTGGAATCAC
>NC_088369.1:22303466-22308466 GCF_034508935.2 Berghia stephanieae
TACAGACAGTGACGGCCGCCTAACAGTCAATGGGCACACGTATAGTACTGTATTCGTTAATGGAAGGAGAATAAAACATTATATATATATATATATATATATATATATATATATATATATATATATATATATATATATATATGTATATATAAGGATATATATAAACAAAAACCATGAAAAAATAGTGCTCAACTTTATGATAAAAGGAGCTATTTATAAAATATTTCACGTATAATTATGATCAACTTCTACAATACTGTTTCGAGCATTCGCTCTCATCAGGAAGTGAAAGTTTATATATTGTAGAAGTTTTTCAAAATTATACTTGAAACGTGTGTATGCATATATATATATATATATATATATATATATATATATATATATATATATATATATATATATATATATATATACATACATATATATATATATATATGTGTGTGTGTGTGTTTACATATTTTTTGACAATCAAGACTCCACACAGTAAACAGCGACAAGATAAATACATAATAAATAACCATTGACAAACACGGGATTCACTGACATGTCGTCTCAGAGGCCTTTACATAATATTCAAATCATCATTATTATTATTATGATTAGGTCTCAGCCATATCGAAGAAACGCATTGCTACGGGCAAACCCGACAGTCATTACAACCAATTAAACATAGATTTACTTTTGGCATTTGAAAGAGGAAGAAGAAAACAAACAAACCCAAAAGCATTTAGAAAATCCCCCCCCCCCCCCCAAAGTAGGAAACAGAAAACGCCCGTGAAACAACCCCAGTGCGTATTGGATTCAGTAGTCTGATGTCACGCCGCCAGGCAACGGCGGCCATCTTGGTTCTAAACAAAGAAAATCATTACTTTTTATTCTTCATGCTGGCTAGAACTTTTCATTCCCTTTTCATATGCCTTGTGATCAGAATGTGTAAAAGTCAAAACGTGATCAAATTTGTGTTTTTTTTCCTCTGGAAACGCTTTTATGCTCGCCTGAGAAATATTTCATACGGGCGTCCGCTATTGTTCCGATAGTTTAGAGCCAGTGTTACTAAGTTACCATGCGTCATTAGGAAGGAAGTGACGTTACGACTATTGAAGAGTATTGGAAAGGAGGAAGAGTTATGGACCATTCACTTGTACTTGTATCTGCTGACTTCATAATGTTTCACTGCACATTAAAAATTAATAAACCGACATATTCCATATAAAACGTTTAGTTCTATGGCATACCTGCCTACTTGAAAATTTCAAATTCAGTAAGAAATACAAAATTCATCCGTAATTAAAGGTCAAATTTCAGTAATACTAAAGCAAACAAAAATAATGATAGATACACCCTTTTATATATGTAAAATATATGTAAAATAAACTTACCATGTTTTATAGGCCTACTACTTATGATATGCTTATTGATGACCTACTTTCGACACTGCACTGTGTCTATCGATGAGGGTAACGTTTCCGTGTCGAGTCGATGACGTCACTCGTCGCCAGCCAACGAGGCATTGAGATTTTTTATTGTAGCATGCGGTAAATAATGGGGGAAAAAAAAAATTATGTTTTAATTTAACGTTTCGACCATTTGAATTAGTAATATTTCTTCTATTTCCGTAAGTCCCTAATTGTCCTTACACTTCCGTAACAATTACGGACAGTCCGTAATAATAGGCAGGTATGCTATGGCACCCACATGTAAATTCACCCTCTCCTTACCACCTGCAGCAAAATCGTCACATTTGTTACGATATAGATAGGTCATAGATGACGTCACACATTTATGTTATTTTTTTTTTGTTTTTTTTTTTGCCATCCGCGTTTATGAGTAATGCTCACTGAACTGTATAGATAGTATGCGCTTGGCTAAGAAGCTCATAACATTGCCATCCGGAAGTATAACGGACCAACACACAAAACTGTGTGTATCCATGAACGTTTATAGTCGGGTTAATACAGTTCAGTGAGCATTACTCATAAACGCGGATGGCAAAAAACAATAACAAAGACCTGAGTGACGTCATCTGCATACTATCTATAAACCTGACTATAAACGTTCATGTTACACACAGCTTTGTGTGTTGGTCCGTTATACTTTATGAACTTCTTAGCCAAGCGCATACTATCTGTGTAACCATGAACTTTTATAGTCTGGTTAATACAGTTTAGTGAGAACAACTCACAAACGCGGATGGCAAAAACAATAACAAAGGCCTGAGTGACGTCATCTGCATACTATCTATAGATTCTTTCTTACTCAGATTTATTCTGTACACCCCAAACTTTTTAAGAATGATCTTTGTTTAATTAATAAGAACATAAAGTTGTTTTGTAGAGAGCTTGTTTAAGTTTAATTTAAAAATCTATTTTTCTGATGGGTAGGTAGGTAGGTATGTAAGCCTGCCATTCTGGGGAAAAACTGACAATCATCCATCCGTACGGAAAGAGTTAACCCAAACAAAATATTTGAAAACTAATAAAATATAAAATAAATACAATAAAATAATTTTAAAAAGCAAAATTAAATATATATATATATATATATATATATATATATATATATATATATATATTATATATATATATATATATATATATGTATGTATGTATATTAATATAAATTCCACCTGCACGAAGCGTGAAGACATTAAAACTTGCATCAAACAGCGCCGGGAAAAAAAAATTAAAAATTAAAAAAAAAAAACAACAACACATGAAATAAGATTTTGGCCAGAAAATGTCATTAAATTATTATAATATCGATCGAATAACATGACCCTCGTCTTATCGAAAACTCTCAACGCTGGGATTTCAGTGAAGTCATCATGGAAGTCCCAGGTTTGATTTTTTTGGGACAAAATGAGAGCCACGCCACTTTAATTTATCGATACTTATCTAAAAGACGAGATTTCTGGCCAAAATTAAAATTTAAAAAACGCGTTTTTTCAGAGTTTGGTCATTTTCATTTATTTATGTTAATTTTATTATGCAACCCTTTTGCTAACCCTACAACATTGCAAATTGAAAAAAATAAAAATAAATAAATATCAAGCTATAAATGTATGCAAATAGATCTTCGTATCAATCATTTTGAAAAGCGATGTGAATAGACGATAAACGTAAACAAACAAATAAACAAATATTTTCAAAACTGATAACATTGGGTTATGTAAATGTTGCTGCTCGAAGCTCAAAGAAATAAATTAATAACAATGTGAAATCGAATGTAAGCTTCAACGACTTAATATACGAAAACAGATAAAATGGACGTTTCAGGTTTCCCCTTTATCAACAAAACAGGATGAATGAAACATTAAAGACGAATGAGATAATGTGGTAGTGGCGTTGTTCACCACATTATCTCATTCGTCTGTCGTGTTTCAATCATCCTGTTTTGTTGATAAAGGGGAAACCTGAAACGTCCATTTTATCTGTTTTCGTATATCAAATTGAAGCATACATATTCAATTTCACATTGTTATTTAACATTGGATTAATGCATTCGCGTACTGCTTTAAGTCCATTGATCCATAGGGAGCGGGTACCTCAAGTATTGACAAATTGATACAGTGATACACTGGAGAGAAGGCACGAGTGTAAGCGAGAATCATAAAAGACTGGGTCAAGATGATATGTTGGGGCTGCTTCTTTTCTTGTTTTTTTTTTTTTTTTTATTTTTTATTTTGGGGGGGGGGGGGGGTGTCCTTGGTCCATGGTTCTTGTATCTTGTTTCTGACTTGTCTCATGTTTCATAAACATCCGAAGACTGATATTTTGTTTTTGTTTTTTGTTTTTCATGTATACTTCTTTCTATTTTGTCTGCAGTTGTCTCATGTTTCATACACCCCCGAGTTGACGACAGGCTGATATTTTGTTTTTGTTTTTTGTTTTTCATGTATACTTCTTTCTATTTTGTCTGCAGTTGTCTCATGTTTCATACACCCCCGAGTTGACGACAGGCTGATATTTTGTTTTTGTTTTTTGTTTTTCATGTATACTTCTTTCTATTTTGTCTGCAGTTGTCTCATGTTTCATACACCCCCGAGTTGACGACAGGCTGATATTTTGTTTTTGTTTTTTGTTTTTCATGTATACTTCTTTCTATTTTGTCTGCAGTTGTCTCATGTTTCATACACCCCCGAGTTGACGACAGGCTGATATTTTGCCCCCCCCCCCCCCCCCCCACGTATATTCCTTTCTGATTTGTTTGCCGTTGTTTCATATTTCATACAAACCTAAGTCGACGGGCAGGCTATTATTTTGGGGATTCATTTCGTGTAACTTGTTTCTTTTTTCGTCTGCCGTTGCTTCACGTTTCATAATCACCCAAGTCGAGGCGGACTGATTATAGGGGGGGGGGGGGGGGGGGGGGGGCTTCTTGTATTTTTCTTTCTGTTTTGTTTGCCACTGCTGTTTCATGTAAGGTCGAGTGCAATCTTAGCCATCATGACAAATTATAACGAAATTTATCAACAGTTTCAAAGACATGATACGAGCCAATTAAGAGGGTGATCACGAATGGGCATGATCTATATTAACTTTCCATGTGCTCGAGGTCATTGGTCACATTGCATAATGTGCTCAAAATGACCCACTTAGTGAATAGTGTTCACAGCTTTTTAAATATCTAACATCACGATTGGTCATTTGATTCAGCTTGACACATGGGTATGTTTATAACATTTGTAAACAAAGCAGCGTGTTTACATTTGTTAAGAAATATCCAATCGTTCGACAGCAACAATTCATGTGATTGATGACTTGGTTGGACGAAAGCATGAATATAGATCGCTCCCATTGTGAAAAGGATTATCTTAGACATTGCAAACGAGAACATCCACAGCTGTCTTCAGAACATGCCAAGCATATGGATCACTCAGCCCCACAATTTGTGAGCATTGACCACAATATTTTGACACACCAATGAGAGGAAATGCATTACCAAACTCGACGACACACTGTATAGATAGTTCGAAGGTGACGTCACTCAGGTCTTTGTTA
>NC_088369.1:22313466-22323466 GCF_034508935.2 Berghia stephanieae
AATCTTTAAAAAATATATTAAAAAATAAACCAACCCTATTCGATGTCCGCAAGTGTGGGGTTCGAATTAATTTGCAGAGGGGCGGCGTTCGAGACTAGTTTGCAAAACGCAAACGAATGACAAGACTCTTATAATGTGTATGATCTAACAAAATAAGAACAGAAAAAATAACACGAACCAACCAGGGTTTCCGGGGAGATCAACTTGTGGTTGTGGTGCAGAGTATATTATGGTCTTAAGCTCAATAAATGAAATTAGGTACCTACAAGGGTTCAATTCAAGTCCGCGATTATGTCCTTGGAAAAGACTCTTTACTCACACTCACTCACCGTACTCAGGTGTAAAATGAGTACCTGGCCGTTAACAGCGTTGTCTCTGTCGGAAAAAAAAAGATAATTATCGCTGATTTATGGAAGATTTGATTGTTTGTTTATTATTTTTATTGCTTTTTTTTTCTCAATATACACCGGTCACAAAACTCGACTTTTTAAATTCCTATCACTAAGACTATCCAGCAGAGGATAGGCGGCGCTGAGGGTTTATTGGTAGCGGCCGTAACCATTCAAGATGAGAAAGGCTATGGTAGATAGATAGATAGATAGATAGATAGATAGATAGATAGATAGATAGATAGATAGACAGACAGATAGATAGATAGGATAAGATAGGATAAGATAGATAGATAGATAGATAGATAGATAGATAGATAGATAGATAGATAGATAGATAGATAGATAGATAGATAGATAGATAGATAAATAGATAAATAGATAGATAGATAGATAGATAGATAGATAGATAGATAGATAGATAGATAGATAGATAAATAGATAGATAGATAGACGGACTATGGGACGGAGACAGGTATAAATCGTATTTTTTTCTCCTTTGGTACTCTTCAACACAATGATTCTACTATGCGCATTCAATATGGTGGGGGTATCTATTTGGGTCACCCCCCCACGCTTTGAAAACCAACACTAAGCCTTTGATACATGGTGTAATGAACACCAATAGAGGCATTCATCTAGCCACACAATGGAACGAAACGAGACATAGAATAAATGATAATTATCTTATTCCATTTCAATGGGTTGAATACAGTGTTAAAGTACCTGTCTGTGTCTGTGATTGATTCTAAAAAAAATCCAAGATTCAAAACTGTTTGTATATTTTTGTTTTTAAAGGGTTTTACAACGCTTGCGACACATTAAGGTCATATCAGCGCCAGTAAAAATGAAGAAAATGGGATAGTAAAACGTTCTAGAATTGCAATTAAAGCACACGAGAAAAGGTAAGACAAAGGGGAATTGGTTGAAATAGGAAACAGATGTAGATTCCAAGAGCACACTATCAGAGTACTTAGATTGAGATCACCTAAAAGTCTCATCCACACACAAGCACAGGTCCCAACTAAGAGGAACACAAATGTTTATAAATCATATATAATACATAAACAAAACATAATACAGTGCATAACATAGAGGTGATTAACCATGAAAACAATATCATCTCCCAAAACTAACTTTACATTTGACTGTTTCCCTCTCAGTCGGGGTATCCGGCAATGGCCAGGTCTCATTCCAAGAGAAAGAAGGAAAGCAAGTTGGAAAACAGATATAGGGAGATAGAAGACACAGTAAGTACCTCCCTGCCAACTATGGGAGGTCAGGAACCCCACCCAGATTCAAAACTGTCGTATTCTGAAAAACTAGAGCAATAATATAGCGCAATATCCACTAAACGTGATCAGAGCGTGCGGATATGTGGTCTTGTGGTGTGACACTCGCTTTCGGATCGGAAGGTTCTGGGTTCGAGCCTCGCTTGGCGGCTAGTTAAGTCCTTGGAAAAGGCTCTTTACTCATATTCCCTCATCGTACTCGGGTGTAAAATGAGTACCTGGCCGTCAATAGCGTTGTTTCTGTCGAAATAAATTGCAAAACCGCCTAACAGGCATCAAGGTCCCGCTCTACAGGTTATGTATTGCTGTTGGTCAGGGACCCTAAGAAAATTAAACTTTGGCCTTCAGTGAAGACTTCAATGATGTCTCCAGATTTGAGAGTCTTTGCCAAGGTAAGGCTCATTTTAGTCTATAGATATTTGAAGGAGACGGAGATTTCTGGCCAAAATTTTAATTATGTGGGTTTTTGTTTGTTTGTTTGTTTTTGTTTTTGTTTTTTTGTTTTTTTGTTGTTGTTGTTTTGTTTGTTTGTTTGTTTTTTTTTTTTTGTTGTTCTTTTTTTTCTGCTGATCTTTTTTTATTTTTTATTTTTTTTTATTTCAGAGTAGCAAGACTAACAAGATATAGTCTAGTAGCATGAGGAATACTGACCTTTCGTGGATCCCAACGGTGGCATCAGAGGGGAATGTGTTGTAGACAACTGGAATAGAAAATAGAGAATGAGAATACATATAATATCGTTATGGTTAACGATAATAATACCAACAACAACAATGATCATGTTAATGATAATGATGATGATGATGATGATTAATCATAATAATAATAATAATAATAATAATAATAATAATAATAATAATAATAATAATAATAATAATAATACGACGACGTCGACGACGACGATGATGATAATTAGATGATGATGATGATGATGATATAACTCAAGACCAACACTGCTGTACTCGGAAGAAAAAAAAATCACGCATTAAAGAAAATCGGCTAGAGAAGTCAACCTCAAAGACTGTCAAACCTGGGACGTTGGCCAGAAAACTGGTCCCTTATGACAAATCAATGGATTCAAATCATCCTCATCTCTTAAAAAAAAATCCAACCAACCCCCCCCCCCCCCCCCCCCCCAAAAAAAAAAAAAAAAAAAAAAAAAAAAAAAAAAAAAAAAAAAAAAAAAAAAAAAAAACTGCGACTTTTAAATTCCCATGTTTGAGAATCTCAACAATACATGAATATGACAATCCTAAAAGTATCAGAGTTTGAGAGTCAGATGAGAGTCTTTTTAATCGATCGATAGAATTTGAAGGACGAGTTCTCTGACCAAAATTTCATAAATATCATTTTTTTAAAAAAAAAGAAAGAGTAGCCTACGGCAAACCCAACCTTACTAATATCATATTAACATAGAAGAGTAATTAATGATTCATCAAATGCTAAGCAACTTACCCCCCCCCCCCCCTCCACCACCCCCTTCCCCAAACCACGACCCAGTGTAGTTTTGGTCCAGTACTTCAGAGCCATCCGCCCATGGCGCCGGAGTTTATCCCGGTTTCTGTAGCGTGAAACGGGACAATAGCAATTGCTTACTATCCTTTGAATTTGAACAGGACGCTAGTCTATCGCAACTTACTTTCCGCCAGATCTAACACGAGTCAGCTACCCAATCACTGCTGGGTGGACAGGGGGGTCAGAAAAAAAAAATCTTGATTGCACCCGGGATCGGTCTCGGTCAATTTGCGTGTGAAGCGAGTGCTCTACCAACTGAGCTATCGGGACCCCGTTTACGGTTTTGTAGATAGGATAAGATAAAGTTTATTGATCCACTCCTAGCGGCGTAATTATTCCGATCATTTTGACACAGACAGGCGATTCCATTCACACCAAACAGGTGGGGGTGTAAAGGATGGTTGATGCCCTAACTATAGCCCGAACAAACCCTTAACTATAGCCCAAACAAACCCTATTTTGTAAAAAGAGAGAGAGAAAAAAAAAGGAAAAAATTTTTGGATCGAATTGAGAATACCATGTCCACATTAAATCATTATGTAGTTGGGAAATAAATAATAAATTAAAAAATAAATAAATTAAGTCCCTTTATTCATCCCCAAGGGGAAATTTGTCTCTAGGGTATATTCCAAGTGACGACTGGAATAACTCAGGCGTCAGCCGCAGTGTCGCGCCGCAAATTGAGCTAAGGCGAGGTGACTTGCTCGAGGCCACACAGCGGAGTGGCATGTGATCGAACTCGATACCTTTTGGGTACGAAGCAAAGACTGTACCGCTGAGCCACGCTGCCCCCAATTATAATGCGGTTATGTGTTCGTATGGTATGACACTCGCTTTCGGATAGGAAGATCCTGGGTTCGATCCTCGCTCGGCGCTTAGCTGAGTCCTTGGAAATGGCTCTTTACTCACATACTTTCGCCGTACTCCGGGGTAAAATGAGTACCTGGCTGTTAACAGCGTTGTCTCTGTCAGGGAAAAAAAAAAAAGTAATATGGCCTAACAGGCGTCATGGCTCGTTCTACATGTTACGTGTTGCTGTCGGTCAGGGCCCATTTGTATAGCGCTTTGAGCACGTTTAGTGGATATTGCGCTTTATAAAAGCTCACTTTTTGTTGTTAATTTTGTGATAAAACTGTATTTGGAACTTGAAATAAAGAAGTTAAATTTTGCAGAAATGTCATTTTCTCAAAAGATATTTTTTACCCCACCATAACAACAACAACAAAAATAATAATAAATGTGTTGAGCCCGTAACTGTATCCCCTTAACTCTCTCCTCACCAGCCATTTTCAGGATTTTCCCCAAAACTTCACACCCAACTAACACAAAAATAGATTTGTTATCACTCAAGCACAATAGCAGTAAAGTTCTTGACATACATAATTTCTTTAGCAAAACATGCTCAACAACACACTGTTCATTTTTAAAAAATGTTATTATGTACAAAAGAAATTTGAATAAGAAAAATGTTGGTTGTATCGTAATGAATGTGACTATTTTGCTATAGCTGGTAAATAAAAAAAAGTATGCCTTTTGCGCCACGACATCATAAGATATCGTCGCCTTGGCATTCCACGAAGGAATATAGATAACTCATCAAACAGGATGTCTGATGTCAACAGGAATCATCCATGTTGTCCAAGTGAGCAAATTTGGGGGTTTATAATCTTGCTCAAGGAAAAAAAAACGAAAGTGCCTGAAGCGGGACTCGAACCCGTGTCATCCGGATCACAGTGCAATGCCTTAACCACTCGGCCACTTCGCCCCCCATAGCTTGTATGGAAAGGGTTAAAACGAAATTGTCGTGATCTAGGTCTCCCCAACATTGTACCGTAGTGAAGAGACGAGTCACATCTAATATTCGTTTTATTACTGAGCCCTCTATTAAATTTTTCACACAAGTAATTATAAGGATTTACAATCTGTACAAATTCCAAACCATATCCGTTGAATACAATATTATTTTGCTGATAACAATAAACTACCACGCTCTGAAAAAAAAAGAAAAGAAAAAAAAAAACACGAAAAAAAACCAAACAAAAAAAAAAAAAAACACATTAAAACATTTTTGGATGGAAAACTCTCTAAATATCATTTTTTGTTGTTGTTTTTGTTGACAAAATGATGGCCATTTTGTCAACAACAACAACTAAAAAAAAATTAAAAAATACATAAACATAACAAAATTAAAAAAAAAAACACTCACAAACCTGAAGTTTAACTTGAAAGTTTCCTTTCAGTCTATGGTTTGTGAGGGTTTCTTTTTTTTTTCTTTTTTTTTTTTTTTGGACAAGTTGGTAATTCTAATTGGATTCAGTAGTCTGATGTCACGCCGCTCGGCAAAGGCGGCCATCTTGGTTTTAAACAAAGAAAATCATTACTTTTTATTCTTCAAGCTGGCCAGAACTTTTCATATGTCTTGTGATCAGAATGTGTAAAAGTCAAAACATGATCAAATTTATGTTTTTTTTCCCCTCTGGATACCCTTTATGCTCGCCGGAGCAATATTCCATACGGGCGTCCGCCATTGTTCCGATAGTTTAGAGCCAGTGTTACTAAGTTACCATGCGTCATTAGGAAGGAAGTGACGTTACCACTATTGAAGAGTATTCTAATTGATCCAAACTTTGAAAGACGAGTTTTCTGGCCAATTTTTTAAAAAGAATTTTTTTTATTTTTTTGGCAGTACGGCAGTATCCTGTACTCGGTTCGTTGAACTCTCTGTTCAATCGCATGAGGTCATGATAAAGATCAGGAAATGAATTGGATAATGGCACAGTAGAACGAGATATAAACGATGGAATGAAAGATAAATAGATAAAAAAATTGATAAACAATGTATATAAAAACAGACAGAAACACGGGAGGCGCAGGGAGACGAACTGATAGACAGACAGACAGACAAACAGACAGAGAAACAGATAAATATATAAATACACATACACAGACAGACACAACATACACCCAGAGACAGGGAGCTAAGTAAACAGATAAATAGATCGACATGTGTAAACATATACAAGCACACCTCCCCCCCCCCCCCCCCCCCCCCCCCCTTCATTTCCAACTATTTTCTCAATATTCTTGACTCACGCCCCCCCCCCCCCCCCCCCCACATTCTCTCACTCTCTCTCTCTCTCTCTCTCTCTCTCTCTCTCTCTCTCTCTCTCTCTCTCTCTCTCTCTCACATAGTAATATGTTCATTGAGACAAAAACAAACAAACAAACAAACAGAATAAAAAAAACAAAAACAAAAAACAAACAAAAACAAAGCAAAACAGACAAAAACACGTCAAAAATACAGAACAAAACACTGAATGGATTTCAAATTTTGGACTGCACAACCAAGAAATCCAAAATGAATGAGATTAATATTTAGTCCAACCTCGTCATCGATCACATGATTTGTTCACTGTCAAACGATTGGATTAAATGAAAATTGTAAACCTAACCATGGTCAAACTGAAAACAAAAAAGGACACATTATTGTGATGTTTTAATATGCTTCGAAATCTGTGAATACTTTTTGTTAGGTCATGTTGAGCACATTTTTCAATGTGACCAATGACTCGAGCCCATGCAAAAATAATAAAGATAACCCCATTGAGTGCTCTAAGAAGACGCAGACGATTGGGTAAATTAAAGAAATTTAGCTTTTATATAGCGCACTTAATATCCACTAAACGTGCTCAACGCGCTTTACAAGGACAACAACACTTAACGTGTCGGACGGGACATGACGCCTGTAAGGCGATATTGCAATTTTTTTAAACGACAAAGACAACGCTGTTTTAACGGCCAGGTGCTCATTTTACACCTGAGTACAATGACAGAATGTGAGTAAAGAGCCTTTTCCATGGACTAAACTATGCGCCGAGCGAGGCTCGAACCCAGGACCTTCCGATCCGAAAGCGAGTGTCATACCACTAGACCACATAGAGCCGCACATTGGGTTCATGTAAATGCGTCTGTGGCAAAGACTACAGATAGTATGCGCTTGGCTAAGAAGCTCATAACATTGCCATCCGGAAGTATAACGGACCAGCACACAAAAATCTATGTACCCATGAACGTTTATAGTCAGGTTAATACAGTTCAGTGAGCATTACTCATAAACGCGGATGGCAAAAACACAATAACAAAGACCTGTGTGACGTCATCTGCGAACTATCTATACTCCTTTAGTAGTCCCTGGACAATGAAGAAGACAATAAAATGGTGTGTATTTTTTACTGTAACTTCTGCTTCACGCAAGTCCCCCCGACGACCATCTGGTCATGGGATTGAGTGAAGTGAGGGATTTTTTTCTCCTAAATAAGTCCAACTTCTTTATTGATGTTATGCGTTTTCGTAAAATTCTCACAGCATCGGCCAGCCTGATATAACGCACCAACACCCAGAGTTTTGTGTAGACTTAAACGTTTATAGTCTGATTGATATTACTGAGGAAGAACTGGTGAGAACTAATCATTAAAATGGCTGTTTAAAAGAAATAATAATAATAATAATAATAAAGAACTGAGTGACCTCAATTTAATTCGTTTTATATTATATTATATTATATTATATTATATTATATTATATTATATTATATATATTATAATAATTATTATAATTATATATATCCAATGTACCAAATATATTGATAGATAAAGCTTAACCGCTTCTCATTGAGCTCAAATCGACCGTGTACAAATAAAAAATGAATGAATTGCTGCGCTTGAAAATATACAATGCGTCACCAATACCGCTGGGCGACCTTGGGAGCAGGCAATGGAAACGAGTTCGAAATACGATTCAATAGTCTGATGTCACGCCGCCCGGCATAGGCGGCCATCTTGGTTCTAAACAAAGAAAATCATGACTTTTTATCTTTCATGCCGGCCAGAACTTTTCATATGTCTTGTGATCAGAATGTGTAAAAGTCATACGGGCGTCCGCCATTGTTCCGATAGTTTAGAGCCAGTGTTACTAAGTACCGTGTGTCATTAGGAAGGAAGTGACGTTACGACTGTTGAAGAGTATTTCAAACTCAAAAGAGTTGAAGAATCTTATTAAATACCCCCCCCCCTCCCTTTCCAAATTCAAATAGGGTTCAACAGTTGAAACGTCACTTCCCTCGTAATGATGCATAGTAACTGGTTCTAGACTATCGGAACAATGGCGGACGACATTATCTCCATCACCGCCCTTATGAAATAATTCTCCGACAAGCATAAAAGTGTCTCCAGAGGAGAAAAACATTATAAATCTGATCATGTTTTGACTTTTATACATTCTGATCACATGACATGTGAAAAAGTTCTAGCCAGCATGGAGAATACAAAGTACCGATTTTCTTTGTTTAGAACCAGACTGCTGGCGGACGTGACATCAGACTATTGAATCCTATTGATGGTTCGCCCGTTATTATGCATTAACCAATCAGAACATTTCCTGCCATTTACCCCGTTTCGTACCCTTGACTATTTATATCATGAATGAAAAGGCCTGAGATAAGACCATGTAAAACACACAAATAGGTCAGGTCCAGTTAGTGAGTAGTTCTCACAATATATTGACACGCTGATAAATGAATTGCATCGGAAAATCTGATGCCAAGAAGCTCAGAACATTGCCATCCGGACCAACACACAAAACTATGTGTACCTTGAACGTTGATAGTCTGGTTAATTCAGTTTAGTAAGAATTACTCATAAACATGGATGGCAAATACAATGACAAAGACCTGAGTGGCATCAACTTCGTTCTATCTATATCGTTTGTTTCTTATCAAAATGTATTATATTATTTTTTTACATCGGTCGATTCTCGAAATTAACGAAGTGACCTGAAGGAAAAGAACATTGTGGTCAGGCCATCAGCGGCAATACTCTTCAACAGTCGTAACGTCACTTCCTTCCTAATGACGCATGGTAACTTAGTAACACTGGCCCTAAACTATCGGAACTATGGCGGACGCCCGTATGAAATATTTCTCCGGCGAGCATAAAAGCGTATCCAGAGGGAAAAAAACCCCATAAATTTGATCATGTTTTGACTTTTACACACACATTCTGATCACAAGGCATATGAAAAGTTCTAGCCAGCATGAATAATAAAAAGTAATGATTTTCTTTGTAACCAAGATGGCCGCCGTTGCCGGGCGGCGTGACATCAGACTACTGAATCCAATTGGAACTTGTTCGAAACCCCAATGCAGGAGCTCTATCACTCCCTCATTCCCATGACCGAATGATCGTTGGGGAGACTTGTGGGATGCAGACTTCACAACGTTACGCCACTCTTTCCGGTCGTTTGGCCTTTGCCAGAAGCTCGCCCATGTCCAGTCCCGTCCATTCCTTGATGTTGTCCTGTCTTTTGTCTTCCTCTCCTCCTCTGCCCTTGGACTGTTCCTTGCATCACTGTCTTGGACTGTTCCTTGCATCACTGTCTTGCATAAATTGACATGACGAATCGTGTGACCAAACCACGAAAGTTTTCTTCTTTTCACTATTTATTTATTGACAGCAGTGATTCGTGTTTTCCAGCAATATCTTCCACTTCCTTTCGAATGTCTTTGTTTGTCCTTTGTTCGGTGTATGTAGTTATGTGTATTCAGTAGCATTTTCAAGCAACAACATTCATTATAAAAACAAAAACAAAATAAAACCAAAATAAAAGTCAAAAAAAAAAAAAAAAAAAAAAAAAAAAAAAAGAAAAAAAAAACGATCTGATTATTCTGCCCATGGACAAAAGACATTCAAAAGTTGCCGCCATCCTGTTTGTTTACTGTTATTTTGTTTTCATCTTGTTATTTATTTA
>NC_088369.1:22325966-22330966 GCF_034508935.2 Berghia stephanieae
ACCACAATTATAATTCTTAAAGCCAAAACGTTCAAGTCGAGAACCAATTGTATTTTTAAAAAATAATAAAAACAAAAACAAAAACAAAAAAACAACAAAACAAGCAAAAGCAAAACAAAAACCACAAAAAAAAAAACAGCAACAACAAACAAAATAAAACAAAAAAAAAAACAAACAAAAAAAGCAAACGCAAAAACAACAACATAAAAATGCACATTTCGATAAGAAATAATACAGATGAGCTCATCATAGGGATATGATACAATACTCGCTGGGAAGAAGCCAAAAAGCGTGCTCGAATCCATCGAGTAGAATACTGTAATAAGATTCCTTAATTAAACCCTGCGCTTGAATGTTCAAACTCGTTCCCAATACGCGCTCGTGTTCCCACATGGTGGCGTCCAAGTGGCAATGGAAACTTGGGCGGCTATGTGGTCTTGTGTATGACACTCGCTTTCGGATCGGAAGGTCCTGGGTTCGAGCCTCGCTCGGCGCATAGTTGAGCCCTTGGAAAAGGCTCTTTACTCACATTCTCTCACCGTACTCAGGTGTAAAATGAGTACCTGGCCGTCAACAGCGTTGTCTCTGTCGAAAAAATGGTCATGTCTCGTTCTACATGTTATGTTTTGCTGTTGGTCAGAGGCCCTTTGTGTACAGCGCTTTGAGCACGTTAGTGGATATTGCGCTATATAAAAGCTCAAGTTTAAATTCCATATCCATTGATAGAACGAAATCGATCTTTGTAATTGTTTTTAGCCAGCCATTTTGAGTTTGAGCTTGTTAACAACGCCACTACCACATTATCTCATTCGTCTGTAGTGTTTCATGCATCCTGTTTTGGTGATAAAGGGGAAACTCGAAACGTCCATGTTATCTTTTTTATCCGTATATTAAGTGGAAGCTTACATTCAATCCCACATTGTTATTTAATGATATGGTTACAAAAATAATAATTTGTGACGTCAAGCTTAAATTTAACTAAAAAGAAGATTCTTTAAAAAGAAGCATCACTTGAATGTTTTCAAAGATATCTTTTATTCAAAGATACCGAAATAGGAATCGATTGAGGGGTAGTTAGAATAACGCTTACGTTTTGGAATTCGAACTTTGTTCCCAACGAGCACTCGTAAGCTCGTGCAGCGGCTGGGAACACGTCCAGAATTCCAAAAAGCAAGAGCGTAAGACTCGTATAATATTTAATTTCCTCAAGTTCACACCATGAACGAAATCTGACAAGAAAACGGTCGGTCGGTCGACACTTCCCCTTTCCTACGAACCCCAGAATAAAAGATTAAACAGTGTGACCTTGAAGAATTCCCGCACTTTTTGTCTGGTCGTTAACAGCGTTGTCTCTGTTGAAAAAAAGGTGTAAATATGCCTTACATACGTCATGCCTCACTCTCCTTACATAATGTGAAGTTTTGCTGTTGAGTATCAACCTCTTGTGAAAATGTTTGAGCACGTTCAGTGGAAATCGCGCTTTTTATACTAAATATTCAATGCCATTGAACCGACGCGCCAAGGACAACAAAATATAACATTGAACTCGGTCAGGTACATAACATGAACGAATTTCGAAAACAAAACGGTCGAGACTCAACTTCCTCTTACGTACGAATCCCGATTTAAAATATAAAACGGCCTGACATGAAAGACTTCCCGAACTCTTTGCTTTTCTGGAATCTCTATGATAGAACGCCCAATAACGGCTCCGCCTCAGAAGCGATTGCAGTGGGAACGAGAATTCAGAATATTCAAATGAAAAAGTCATAACGTACCCATATATATATTACGCACATAGAATTAAACGAATGAGAATACGTACGAAGCCTAAAAAGTGTCCACCAATGAAAGCATTCAGCGCCATTTTATTGTTGCCTGAGAATGTAGTCATTACCATTCATTCGGTCTCTATGTCAACATAACGACACAAGAAAAACAACAAACAATATCAAAATCCACAATAAAATGTTTCAGAACTGTTGCGTATATTTATGGCACAATGAAGCTGTCAAAAAATGAAGTTAGAGAATGTGTGTAATCATGTATTATAACAACCTGTAATGTGTTTTCCAACCACCACATCATCTACTACTACAACCACCACCACAATATCATCAAAAACACTACTACTACAACCACCAGCCCCACATCATTATCACTACCACTACTACTACACCACCACCAGCACATCATCATCACTACCACTACTACTACAACCAGCACCACATCATCATCACTATCACTACTACTACAACTACAACCACCACCACATTATCATCACAACCACTACTACTACTGCAACCACCACCACCATATCATCATCATTGAAATATTTATTATTTTTAAATTGAGCTTTATACAGTGCAATATCTACTAAATGTGCTCAAAGCGCTTTACAAGGGGTCCCTGGTCAACATTTAACATGTAGGACGGGACATGACGCCTGTTAGGCGATATTACAATTTTTCGGACAAAGACAACTCTGTTCACGGCCAGGTACTCATTTTACACCTGAGTACGGTGAGAGAATATGAGTAAAGAGCCTTTTCCAAGGACTCAACTATGCGCCGAGCGCGAGGCTCGAACCCAGGACCTTCCGATCCGAAAGCGAGTGTCATACTACTAGACCACATAGCCGCATCATTACCACTACTACTACAAACACCACCACCACATCATCATCACGACCACTACTACTACAACCACCACCACCACCATATCATTACCATTACCACTACTACTACAACTACAACCACCACCACATGATCATCACTACCACTACTACTACAACTACAATCATCACCACCACCACACCATCATCACTATTACTACTACAACTACAACCACCACCAACACCACATCACCTCACTAACACCAGTACTATAATCACTACCATTAGGTTTTGGAGCTTTACTTCATTTGAAATAAGGAACCTTCGGAATTGTATTTGGCATTGTGTTTATATATCATAATAAAATTCTAATCAGTTATCTATTTAGAACTAGATACTATACAATATGTATGCCAAATACCACCCTAATTCCCCTTTCTTGTGTGCGGGAATTCCTCTTTCGGCATTGAAATTGAGTGTGAGAGAGTCATCACTACACACATAAACAACAGAAACAATTTAAAAGCATGACTATGACACGCAACCACTCACACACGAGGCTATACTATTTATCCCTTTCTCTACGTAGAACAGGACAAGACAAACAATAGCTTGACTCTCGCTACACTTCGAATTGATGTTTGTCGTCTCACGAGTTCAACTCTCGGTCGACCTGTCAATATTCCTTTTTGCCTAGGACGTAATCATTAATAGAATGTTGTGTGGTTTTGACCGTGAAGAAAACCTTAAGAAGTCACATTTATATCATTTTAGAGACATCGTTTTGAATAATTTTGAGTTAAACGAGCGATCAGGAAGTTATTTTCTTAGATTTCATGAACGGCCGATCAGCGCTTGTTTACTATAGTAACGCGATTCCCAGCCAACGTCTCAATGGCGGATATTTTTCTCATCGAGGCCGCTGGTTGGTTAGCCAATAAGAGCACCGTACGGTTTCCATTTGGGTAAATTCCTTGATTACGCAATTATGGGCTATGTCTAACGTTGCTGTAATGGACAGTATTTTGCGTTGGTTCAAAAGTTTAGACTTCCTTGTACACACAGAGTGAACCAAACACAAAATCAATTCCAGGAAAAGGATTACGACTCGATTTTAAAAAAAAACCCCGATAAAACAACGAAACAACCCCCCCCCCCCCCCCCCAAGAAAGAAAAAAAAAACAAAAAAAAAAAACAAAAAAAAAAAAACAAACAAAACACCCAAATTTTCTAGACTGTCATGTCCAATTCGTTGACGTTGAAACCTTTCGAACTTAAACGTAAGCATATATATATATAGTGCAATATCAGCCACCAACCCGTACCCAAGGCGTTTGACAGAGGTTCCCTAGTCAACAGCAACGTCTTAACACGTAAGGTAGAGAGAGATACAACGCCTGTAATGGAGTCAAACCCAGGACCTACCCGTCCGACGGCGAGTGTCATACCACTCGACCACATCGCCACATTTAGCATATACTTTCGGAGAGTACAATATTTGCCGCAAATTGAGTTAGGGCGAGTGTCTTACTCAAGGACACACAAGGCAGTGGCGGGTGATCGAAATCGGTACCTTTCGGGCATGAAGCAAAGACCGTACCTCTGAGCCACGCTCCCCACTTTCTTTCTTTTTAATCTTTTTTTTTTTAAATACGAATGTTTGTTTGTTTGTTGTTTTAAAAGAATTTATATAATTCCATAAAATTTGGTGAATCTACCGTGGATAGTGGTATTTCGTCTGCCAAATTGTTCAGTCAAGTAGTAATGAGTGCAGTAGTTAATGACCTATAGACACTTGTTCGACCTTGACCTTTCATATCGCAGAGGGGGGTAAAAGGGATAAGTAAAGGGGTGTCGATAAATCCCAGCTACTTCAGTCAAGTGCAAAAAAAATAAAAGAAAGAAAAAACAAAACAAAACACGATAGTCCTAATCGTTTCCGTGCGCCAGTTTGAAGTACTTATAAGTAGAAAGTGTAATTAACATTCCGTCTTGCATTATTTCTATTAATAAAAAAAAAATATTTTGTTTTCTTTCTACTTTTTTTCTTTGCTTAAAAAAAAAAAAAAAGGAAAAGAAGACAATGTGGCCAAATATCAATTTGGACACATGGCCAGATATATATATTTTTTTCAAAGTAAATAAATTAAAAATTAAAAAACTACAAAAAACGACCCCAAAAATTTTTTATTTTTTACGGCCTAAAGAAACAAAAAACAAAACAAATACCAACAAACCAACCAACCAAACAAACAAAGAAAAAGACATTTTTTTTTTTTTTTGCAAACCAAAGGTTTCAAGTCATATTTTTTTTAAAGGGAGGAATATTTTGCAGCTTCCGGAACGTGGAACGTGCATTTTATCATAAATAAAGTGAAGCAATATA
>NC_088369.1:22340966-22368466 GCF_034508935.2 Berghia stephanieae
AGAAAATGGGATAGTAAAAAGTTCTAGAATTACAAATAAAACACACAAGAAAAAGTAAGATATAGGGGAACTGGGAACAAATAGGGATCAGATGTAGATTCCAAGAGCACACTATCAAAGTACTTAGTTTGAGACCACCTATAAGTCTCATCCGGACACAAGCACAAAATCCAACAAAGAGAAATACACTCAAATGCTTACATTATAAATTCAAAATAAATATAATAATACATATCAGAGAGATGATTTACAAGGAAAAAAAATATCATCTCCCAAAACAATAACTATGCATTTGACTGTTTCCCTCCCAGCTAGGACTCCGGCCAGGGCCAGGACAAAACCAAGTAATCTCATTCTAAGACAAAGACAGAAAGCATGTTGGAAAACAGATATAAGGGGATAGAAGACACAGCATGTACCCCCTGCCCACTATGGGAGGTCTGGGACCCCACCCAGAGAGAGAGAGAGATAGATAGAGAGAGAGAAAGAAAAAGACAGAAGAGAGAGAGAGAGAGAGAGAGAGAGAGAGAGAGAGAGAGAGAGAGAGAGAGAGAGAGAGAGAGAGAGAGAGAGAGAGAGAGAGAGAGAAGTGGACGAGTGGTTAGAGGCATTTTAATGTGACCCGGTTCGAGCCCCGCTTCCGACACTTCCGTGCCCCCCCCCCCCTTTTTTTTTTTTTTGGCAAGATGATTAACCCCCAATTTGCTTTCTTTGGACGACATGGAGGATTCCTGTTGACATCAGACATCGTTTTTGATAGATTATATTCCTTCATGGAATGCCTAGTCGACGGTATCTATTTATGCCGTGGCGGAAGGGCGTAATTTTTAAAATTTCAAATTAATAATTTTAACATACCGTCACCCACTAAACCGTAGCCATCGTGAACTAAAAGCCTGACACCAGAACCAACTTGAACTTATCTTTTGACGTCATGTTTTAGGTTAGTGCACCGCTTAGTGAGTTGTCGTTAGTGGTGCTCAAGGAAACAAGTGATCCCATTGGTTGAACTATATTATTGAATACGACTCACGATTTGTTTTCTTTTGTGGCTAAAGACTTGTCTTTTGACTTCATTTTTTGGTCAGTGTCAGGCTATAAGTTAACGATGGCAACGACTAAACGCGCTCAACGCTATTTTAGTGAATGCAATCCAACTTGAAACTGTATCAACTGAACATTGTACTAATCAGCCACGATTGAAACGATAGTATGGAGAAAAAAAATATATTTTTAAAACCAGGGCTTAATGTATAAAAATTCTCTCTCCAAAACTGTAATATAAGAGAAGCACCACTGTGCAGCTATGTGGTATGAAACTCGCTTTCGGATCAGTCATGGGTTCGAGCCTCGCTCGGCACATAGTTGAGTCCTTGGAAAAGGCTCTTTACTCACATTCTGTCACCGTACGCGGGTGTAAAAATAGTACCTGGTCGTTAACAGCGTTGTCTGTCAGAAGAAAAAAAAAATCATATCGCCTAACAGGCGTCATGTCTCGTTCTACATGTTACGTGTTGCTGTTGGTCATGGACCCTTTGTAAAGCGATTTGAGCACATTTACTGGATATTGCTCTATATAAAAGTCCAAGCTCAAGCTCAAGTTTTCAATCACCAAGATTTTAAAATCCAGTTAGAAACATTATTTATTTTATGAGCAATATCGTGCATAGAGCCTTCTATTGTATTGTATATTGGTTTTATCCGTCCAATTATTTATTCATGTATGTGTCGAGTCAATTGATGTTGTATGTGTGTTATTAGAATACCGCTGCAAATGTTTTATTTAATGTCATATTTGTATTGCCAATGTGAAGCGCACAGAGCGTGACATCAGCATAGGTATGCCATATAGAAATGCTATAATATTATAATTATTATTATTATCATTATCATCATTATCATAATAATAATAATAATAATAATAATAATAATAATAATAATAATAATAATAAAAATAATAATAATAATAATAATAATAATAATAATAATAATAATAATAATAATAATAATATAATTATTATTATTGTTTTACTATTATTTTTATTATTATCATCATCATCATCATTAATAATTTCAATACTATTATTAATAAGTAGGTCTAAAGAAAACAAGCAGACTGATTATTTCCCCATAAATACCCCAGAATCAGAAGAAAAATAAATCATATAGGAGAAAATATTTTGGGCCTGGTCCCATGACCAAGGGTTATCAGGTACATTTATCATCCATAGCCGCAAAACGGGTATTAGGACAGACCACTCAGATTTTGAATTTATACTAAAAAATATGGAACTTGGGTCAAGTTTGTATTTTTTAAAATAAATAAATAAAATAAAAATTGAGCTCTTATATAGCAATTTATCCACTAAACGTGCTCAAAGCACTTTTCAAAGGGAGCCTGGCCAACAGTAACACGTAACATTTAGAAGGAGACATGGTCTCATACGTTTCAATGAGGCCATTGACCTTTCTAGCTTTTCACGCTGAATGAGGCATATGACTATGCGGTCTTGTGGTATGACTCTCCCCTTTGGACCATAAGGCCCAGGGTTCAAGTCCAGCACTGAGCGACCCATAGTTGAGATCATTGGGGGACAACGTTACTTTCCTTCATCCACATTCATGGTATTCTGGTGGAACATAAATGCTTGGCCATCAACAGTGTTGTCTCTGTCCAAAAATTGTAATGTTGTCGCCAAACAGGCATCACGTATTGTCCTACATATTAAGCGTTGCTGTTGGCTAGGAATGAGACCCCTTGTAATATAAAAAAGATTGATCCAGTTGTTACCGTTTGAAATATCTTAAAAGTCAACTTGTTTTTCAGGTTCCTTCCCAGTTCCAGGCATAAAATAAAAAGCCACATGAGAAGTTTTTCAGTTTTTCTTTGTTTTATTCACGGCGCTATCCAGATATGTTTCAAATTCAAATGTATAAGCAAATTAATGACTCTAGCTATCCGTTCCTTGCCACACGTCAAACATATTCAAAATTGTCATCTTTATATATACCCCAGGATCTTTTCATTGAATTTGTGGACAGTGCATGGAGTACTCTGCATCTACCAAAGGTATCGCATATCGAAAGCTTTTCAACTATTCTGTTTTTGTTTTTCTGGGTGTTTTATTTTTTTGGTTAAATATAGATTTTGAAGCAAACAACTTTACATTGGTACAGATGCTTATCAAAACATTGTAACTTAGACATTCATAAATATAATATATCTTCATCATTATTTACCATAAATTGAGTTCCTTCATTTTTATTGATTTTCACTGAGCAAAATCAATATTCTCACACTTCGTTATCTTTATGTCTTAAACAAAAATGAATATAACAGCTTCAAAAAGGAAGAAAATACCAAATACAGACGTTTCAGGCTTAAAACCCTTCTTCAGCTTACAACAAAAAACAAAAGATAAATACACTACTAAAAAACCAGATTGACAACTCTCTGTTGTAGAAAAATCTTGGAATGTAAACAAAAAGACACGTTCGCTAAAAGTAACTAAGAGTACCAAATTGAGAAGAATATATAAAACAACGCATCTTAACCAAATTAAGAGTATTGGAAAACAATGAAGACAAGCAATGGGATAAACGCATGAAATATAGGATTATGTCTGGTTTTGTAGGAACAAAGTTCAATGGTAGTGCATAAACTTCCTGATGGAACCGCTGTCCTAATTCACACACACACACACTCTCACACAAACACACTTGCACCCATCCCAAAGGCACTGGAAGACTACAAATTCTAATGATAAAGCAATACTAATGATAAAGCAGCTATTTGATCTTGTGCTGTGAAACTCGGCTTTGGACCTGTAATAAGGTCAAGAAACAAAGTGAGAAGGAAAGTGCCAGAGAGAATAAAAATTTTGCGGCGACGATGGGGCTTTGAACCTGCAACCTTACTGGTACGACAACCTGTAGGTCATTGATTCAAATCCTGCTGATAGTGCAGAATTCAGTCCTCTTGGAAAAAGCACTTTAATAACAGTCAACATTCTCATCATACTCAGGTGTAGAATGAGTACCTGACCAGTAACTAACAGTATTAACTCTGATCAAAAGTAAAATTGTAGTATTGCTTCAAAAGCCACATGATTTGACATATATGTTTAGTGTTATTGATGTTGGCTTGAGATCCCTTGCAAAGCGTTTTCAGCACATTTAGCGGATATGGTGACACACTCAAGTTTTTAAAATAAAAATCATACTATATCAATCATTATCCAAGAGGGAAAATGAAGAAAAGATGGGTTGAGTACAGGCAATGCATGAAACCAGTTATTATTTTCATTCCTTTTATGAATGAACAAATTCCATTCTACTTTTAACTACAGACACAGACTTCATAGAAAGTTCATGGGCTAGACACTTATTTTGCCTAGTTTCATCAACCAAATGAAATAAGTTTCAAGAGCGGGATCCGACCCAAAAGCTTAAGCGCACAGAGGGGAGGAAAAATAAGATCAATAATAACCTATCTCAGCCTATCAATGAAAATAAACTTTGCGATGACACTATCTAAATAAAGGTACAATATTGCTATGAAATAAAAATGCCAATAATAATATGACTGCGGTTATTTGGACTCGAGACTGAATAGTCCCCCATGGCTATTCTGACTCAAGTTCCAATGCGCATGTGCAATCAACAGATTATTTGAACTCTGAATAGTCTTCCGTGGCAGTATAGTTTTTTAATTTTAATACCTTAAAAAATATTGATAATTACGTAGAATTGATGCAAATCAAAATAAAAATTAAGTATAGTAACTATCAACGGGTAGTCTAAACCCACTTTATCTGATGAGAAAGACAAAATAATTGATCAATTATTGGAAGTACAGTTAGAAATTAAAAAGAAAAGAGTTAAAACTCTAGTGTTAGACAGGCAATAATCATTCTACAGTCCGAAGCTGAGTCAGTCTGATATGAACAAAACAGAATTTCTTCTGAACTCTTCTTTTACTTCCTTATCAGTCCCACCCTCTGCCAACTGGAGTTTGAGTCGGAATAGCCACGGGAGACCATTCAGACTCGAGTCCGAATTGCCACTTAGTAATAATATGATATACTATAGTAAGCAGGAACCCTTCCAACTTCCACCCCTCTCTACTTAGTCGCTATCCTTAAATTGAAGTTTCATTTATCCAAAGAGAGAAACATTTGACTTCGAGCGTTATAACCGTAACAAAATAAAGACCTTAATTGTAGACATAAAAAATTGATAAAAATTCAATTCAAGGTGATCAACTATGTAGAGTAGTGATATCGAAGGGCTCCCAAAATTCAAGTGTTATTTAGTTCAATGGGGAGACTGAACAACGAATAGCTTTAAAATTATTGCACTAACTATTTTCTATCAAATCTGATTTACCACATAGAAATGTTAAGAAGATTCCATTCGGAATACAAGAAAACAACGAATAAAGACTGACTGCTTTCAATAAAACCTAGTCAGAATGTGGAGTTGATGGCCAGTTTGTTATCACAAAGAAAGGTCAGACTCAGACCCACCAAGAGGAGACCGTTGAGTGGCTAGTCTATGGGTCCCTGTGGCTGCAGCAGCAATATCAATTATTCTTTGGCCTGGAGCAGTCTGAGTACGAGTAAGAAAAAGAGTAAGACACTAAATTGCCGAAATATAATCATACTTCAACTTCATTTCAAATTCTAGGTTGGTTGGAGTTGGATGCAAAATCAAATCGCCTAGTCTAGATAGAAAATATAGGCATCCAAATCCAAAGTAAAGTCTTCCATGTGGATAAAGTAATTCAACTCATATTGTTGTTGAGTGTAGCGTCGTATGTCTATGAAGTTTGTTGTGGTGAGTTTAATATTGATAAGGCAACATTGAAAGTGAAAGTGCGATTAGTTAGAGATAATTTATCGATGGATGGAGACCGAGATTGATACTCACCTCAATAAAATTCCAAAAATGAAAAATTCAATATCAAAATATCCAAAGAGATGAAGATACAATTTCCAACGGTACTGAACTTTTCTGTTTCTGAATGTTCTCAATACAATAATCAATAAATGAATTAGAATTCGTCCTTACATACTCTCTTATTATGCTCCTTACTACTCAGTCGTCTGTGTGTAACTTCTACCTATTGTTGTTCAGTGAAGTGTGTTCTTTTTTTTCCCCTTCTCAACCAAGATTGCCAGATAGTTCATATTTCAAAAAGCCGAAACAAGTCTAAGCGTTTGATGGTATGATGCCAAATTTATATCAGCAATATCATTTGTGACTCATAGTCTCAAACCAGTATTGTAGCGGTTGGTTAAAGTTAAGGTGCTGATAAAATAAAGTATCTACAGCTAGAAATATGAGACGAACGATGTGTTTATATTCTATTGTAGAGAAAAAATATGGTTCCTTTAAGAGTATGAATTAATATTTCATTTCTGGTCACGCTGGATTTACATTCTGAGAATTTATATAGAGCAATATTCATTAAACGTGCCCAATGCGTATTCCAAGGGGACCCTAGTAAAGAGCAACATTTAATATGTGGGACGAAACATGACGCCTGTTGGGCGATATTACATTTTTTCCCGACAGAGACAACGCTGTTAATGACCAATGAGTACTCATTTTACACCTGCGTACGGTTAGAGTATGTGAGGTGTGTGACTATATTGTCTAATCTACAGATTCATCCTGTTTTGTTGATAAAGGGGAACCCGAAACGTTCATTTGATCTGCTTTTGTAATTAAATTGAAGCTTACATTCAATTTCACTTTATTATTTATTTCTTCGAGCTTCGAGCAGCAACATTTACATTTCTATGGACTGCACGCGCCAGCAATGGCCGTCCACTTGCCCGTCGCCTCTTCTGCCTTCCTGTTTTGAATATTGCCGACATCCAAGTAGTTTGTTGTTAGCTCTTTTAATTAACTTGTTTCCCTTCATCTTTCTCTCTTTTTTATTTCTTGCCTATGTAGATCCTGTTGTTTGTCAATTGATTTATTCGGTCATAGGCACGAGTACATTCAAAGAAATTATCATAGCAGTAAGTTCACAACCCCAACACACTGAACCAACAAATATAAAAACAGTTTCTTCCCAAGAACTATCAAGGAATGAAACGCTCTCCCACCAGAAATCATAGATATTACCAACAACAATAAATTTGATCAACTATTAAACATTTATCTTTCAACTCAATAACACAATAATGGAGAAAGTCACCAAATAATTGTATAAAATCTGCAGTGATGGGCAATCCGCCTTTTGTAGATAAAGACGTTGAAATTGAACTTGAACTCAAATAATGATTTGAAGAGGAGGAGTTGGTGTTTGAATTGCCAAACTGGCTATCTTGTCTTTTGATCGTTTTTTAAGGACGCCAGATAGAGTTTTACAAATTCAGCCAAAACTGAAAACTAACGATAGTGTGAAACATCAAATTAATGTCAAACCTATTTCAACCCTGGTCGTTTGTGATCTATATAATGTGAGTTGAGATGATAGTACTTCGGGTTCATACCCAATGGATCTGATGAATTCTAGAGTTACTGAGCGTCTCGTTTTTTGGGGGTTTATTTTCTCGAAAATTAGAGTCATGATATTATGAATGTTAACTTGCCCAAATGACAAATCATTTATTGTTAAAATTCACTATTCTCATCTTGACAATGCTCTCAAATTGAAATCAAGAGCATTTTTTAAATTTTAGATTAAAAGGGTTGAAAACAATGACGATAGACTATCATTTCGTGATAATATTAGTGTTCCCAACGCATTTGGCTTCAAAAAAGCCAAACTGAACAGGTAGACAAACAGCTGCTGTAGACGGTCATTGATGGCTTGTAGTCGACTTGTAGTCGATTATTCATAAGTTCAGTAGGTAGAGCATCGTAAAAAAAAAAAATAAATAAAAAAATAAAAAAAAAATAAAAAAAAGGAAAACTGACATAAATTAATGCTATCGTTTTATGATAATAAAATCTCGTTTAAATATAATACATAACATAGAATAATATAAAATAACACAGCGCCTGCGTAAAACAAAATGGAAATCTGCAAAGAATGTCGAAAGGATATGTTTGCGAAGAATGTTTTGTTTTTCAAGTTGATTTGTTTATTGTTGTGCTGACGGAAGGTTCGTACCTCTCCATTATCACTCTTACGCTTTTATTAACATAACACAGCATAGCATATCATATCCAAAGGCTTAAATTAGGATTTCATCCTTTTAACGGCTTTGATATGAACAATACAAAGATATCTATCAATGGTTGTTTCACTACTACTACTACTACTACTACTACTACTACTACTACTACTACTACTACTACTACTACTACTACTACTACTACTACTACTACTACTACTACTACTACATACTACTACTACTACTACTACTACTACTACTACTACTACTACTACTACTACTACTACTACTACTACTACTACTACTACTACTCACTACTACTACTACTACTACTACTACTAACTACTACTACTACTACTACTACTACTACTACTACTACTACTACTACTACTACTACTACTACTACTACTACTACTACTACTACTACTACTACTAACTACTACTACTACTACTACTACTAACTACTACTACAGTGGACTCCGGATAAGACGATGCCCAGGGGAACCGAGAAAAAAATCGACTTATCCGAAAATCAACTTAACCGGAGTGTAACCAAATGAGCAAAAACGCATGTGAACAAGGCAAACCAATCAAGAATAAGTATGTCCCTTCATATCGCGCGGTCTCTGTAGTGGTCATCAGAGGCTCCTACCCCCAATAGCCCCATAGAGGAATCAGAATACATAAAAATCGGAATTTGAGATAAAAAAGCGGAATCAACTTACTGTTATTGACTATGACATGCTTTGCAACAGAAAATGTAATAGACAATCCAAAAGTACTCAAATGATTAAAAATATAAAATGTGTAAAAATGTACAGATTGTGTAAAGACTAAGAATGGGGTCAAATAATAATAAGAGAACACACAGGTCCTGGCCGTCTGAGAGCAAAGCATTGAACGGATGGATTTAACCTTGTCAGGACCCCCCCCCCCTACACACCTAAACAAACAAACGCGCGTGCTGGTACACACACACACACTTACACAGGGCTAAAATTAAATAGGGAAAGAAGCTGACCGTACTCAATAATATTATTACGGAATGAAGCCAACATATAATATTACAAAGGTCATTGACCTCACAAATTGGAGTCACCATAATAATAATAATACTTCGGTCAACCCCCCTCCCAGACAGCACACACTTTGAAGGGACTAATCAGACTCACAAAATGTGTGTTGATTGACCATAGGAGATGCTGACGAAATAAGCCATAGCTAAATTTTTTTTCACTACAGACTTTTATTTTATTAAATGTTCCTCGATTGGAAAGGTGAAAAGCGGAATTTTTGCCTTGAATTGGGAATGTATACCAATTAAGTGAAATTATTCCGCGAAAAGCGGAAAGGTAGGAGCCTCTAGGTCAAGGTCATGCTTCTTGTAAATCGTCGAGACAGAAATAGCCGGTATGCCAATTTTCTATGCGATGATTTTCTGTCGCATGCCAGACTTTCCAAATGCATCGAATCTTCCTTTTCCGCGATAGGTTTGCCATTGTAGTTGTAGACTTGATTTGAATTCTTGATAAAATTGATACTAATTAAGAGGGCCATTACATAGGATGGCCTGGGATTAGAACCCAAAAAAAATCTTGAACTTGAAGTTGAGAAATTAAAGTTATTCAATACTGCTTATGTACATTGAACACGGACGTCAGGAAAAGCACCTACATCACATCGATGTGCGCCAATCGTTCGCGGATGTTCTTAACCACTGAAAATTCTTACTGGTAGCTTTTTTAACCAATGGAAATACTTGTTTATTTGTGATTTTATTGTAGTCATGAGTGATAAGAACATCGACTTAAGCGACATCGACTTATGTGGAGTTTGTTTGTTTTTACTAATGTTATATAGGAAGAAGGGGGAGGGACCAAGAAAAAAAATCGACTTGGGTAAAAATCGACTTAGGCAACGTCGACGTATCCAGAGTGCACTGTACTACTACTACTACTACTACTACTACTACTACTACTACCACCACCACCACTACTACTACTACTACCACTACTACCACTAATACCACCACCACTACTACTACTACTACCACTACTACCACTAATACCACCACCACTACTACTACTACTACTACTACTACTACTACTACTACTACTACTACTACTACTACTACTACCACCACTACCACCACTCTACTACTACTACTACACTACTACTACCTACTACTACTACTACTACTACTACTACTACTACTACTACTACTACTACTACTACTACTTCCACTACTACTACTACTACTACTACTACTACTACCACCACCACCACCACCACTACCACTACAACCACTACAACCACTACCGCCACCAACACTGGATTGTTGTATATTTTGTGGATTCACGAAAAACACTGCTGTTTTGTTTGTATTTTTTTGTTTTTGTTTTTAAGGGTTCTACAGCGCCTGCAACATATAAGCGTCTTCCTCTTTTTCATCTTCCGCTCCTCCTCCTCTTCCCCCTTCTCCTCCTCCTCCTCCTCCCCCTCCTTCTCCATCTCCTCCTCCCTCTCCCCTCCTCCTCCTCCTCCTCCTCCCCTCCTCCTCCTCCTCCTCCTCATCCACCTCATTCTTCTTCTTCTTCTTCTTCTTCTTCTTCTTCTTCTTCTTCTTCTTCTTCTTCTTCTTCTTCTTCTTCTTCTTCTTCTTCTTCGATATTATAGGAATAGATTTGGGTGTTTTAGAGCATCATTGTTCCTATGAATGTATGTCAATGTGTTTTGCGCCTTCTGTTGATTTTGCGCGATCGATCAATTGCGCAGCGCTTTCCATGGATCCATAGAATGCGCACCAATCAAGTAGCTAGTAGCAGTGGTAGTAGTGGTAGGTGTAGTAGTAAAAGTAGTCCCGATCTGTAGAATGAATAACATTCTATGGATCGCAACGCGGTGATTTGCTCAATGCCACACAGGGCAGCAGTGGGAGATCGAACTCTATACCTTTCGGGTACAAAGCAAAGACTGTACCACTGAACTACGCTGCCGCTTTAACCAATTTCCTCTCATTTTCGCAATCTGAATATTTCCTCATAGCGTTTGAACGTTCCTTCATGTTATAGATGAGCTATCACACACAACAGCCTATCACACACAACAGGCTATCACACACAACAGGCTATCACACACAACAGGCTATCACACACAACAGGCTATCACACACAACAGGGTGTCACAAACGAAGCCCTGGCGTACCCCCCCCCCCCCCCCCCTAGAAATGTTTTTCTGTCATTGACTGTGCTCGACTTATTTTTCGACCGTTGAATTTGTATATATGTTATTTATTTTGTTTCCTGAAAAAAAAAAAATGATTTGCATGTGTTTATATATTGTCATGGTCAAGTTATGGTTACTTATTTATTTATTCACTTATTTATCTATTTATTTTTTCTGTCTATTTATTGATTATATTCATATTTATTATTTATTTATCTATCTAATTATTTTGGTAGTTTCCTTCTACCTGTATTGATTTGGAATTATATGTAAATGCATGGTTCATATTGACAATTGCCTGAAATAAACCGTTGAGATGAATTGAATTGATGTACCGTGTCTCACGACTTTACCCACCCACGACGATCTCTTTGGATCAACTTGAATTTCAGCATACCTACGAATTCATTGCACGACACTCCGCGCAGGCTTGACCGATAGTAGCAGTGCTATTCGATATGCGTTTGATGCTAAATCACGTATAAAAGGATGAATATAACAGCTTTAAAAAAGAACAAAATACATTGTTTGGTATTATGTTATTTTTTGAAGCTGTTATAATCATTTTCGTTTCTAATTTTTCACAGTCCACAGCCTCTATCAGCCTAGTACCACAGCCTCTATCAGCCTAGTACCACAGCCTCTATCAGCCTAGTACCACAGCCTCTATCAGCCTAGTACCACAGCCTCTATCAGCCTAGTACCACTTTGACTTGTATAAAGGGATTAAACGTTGAGTTAGTGTCTTTGATGAAAACAAACGTTTGTTTTTGTTTTCCCATTCATTCATTCATTCATCCATTCATTCATTCATTCATTCATTCATTCATTCATTCATTCATTCATTCAATCATTTGGTTGCTGGATCAGTGAGATCCATGGTTGTTGCTTTGTTTTTTGTTTGTTCCGCTAATTTTACTTTATTGTCTATTTATCTACCGTATTTATCTATCGTTTTCAATTTGAAAACGAAAACTGAAAGGCGGTAACAAAAATATTATAAGATGTAGATAAGCTTTGCAGATGCTCGAATAGATACCTATGAATATTCGTAGTGGTGATGGTCGATATCGAATATTTCATTTTTCAAGGAAGTTATACCCATGCTTAGGGGTCAAGTGAGTGAATCATCGCAAGGACGTGGTTCAACGCTCAAAATTATGGGGCCTCCTGTCAGTGATGACAACATAAATTCGAGAGAGAGAGAGAGAGAGAGAGAGAGAGAGAGAGAGAGAGAGAGAGAGAGAGAGAGAGAGAGAGAGAGAGAGAGAGAGAGGGAGGGAGAGAGAGAGAGAGAGGGAGGAGAGAGAGAGAGAGAAGAGAGAGAGAGAGAGAGAGAGAGAGAGAGAGAGAGAGAGAGAGAGAGAGAGAGAGAGAGAGAGAGAGAGAGAGAGAGCACATGACGATATAATTATTTTATTAATCAATTATTCATTCGGTCGGGCGTTTATTGCACCATACGTTTATGATACTGTTAGATCGGTAGCAGCTGATAGGTATACACTCAGAAAAAAATTGTGGAGCAGCCATGTATCTCACTAAGGGAATTCCAAATTAGACATTTCGTAAAATAAATAAATACATAGATAGATAAACAATTGAATGAATCTATCAATCAATAAATAAAGAAACAAACAAACAAATAAATAAATAAATAAATTTAAAAAATAATAAATAAATAAATAAATAAACAAATAAATAAACAAACAAATAAATAAATAAATAGATAAATAAATAAATAAATAAATAAATAAAAAATAAAGATCAAGACTTTTCAAACTCAACATAGGAAGACAGTTCGAAACCCATACCTTCCAACTTGATTCAAATTCGACACTATTCTTTGAGATTACATGTAATTTCACATCTTAACCAAATAGGATTTGTAGACAGTCGCTTAATTTTTGTATCACCGCCAACATTAATTTTTTTTTTTTTAATTTTGGTTTGTTTTTGTTTTTTGGTTGATTTACCTTAACTAAGTTATTCACACATCTCTCATTCGTCCTTAGTGTTTCATTCACCGTGTTTTGTTCATAAAGGGGAAACCCGAAACATCCACAGTATTTGTCTTCGTTTATTTAATTGGAACTTCCGTTTCATACTTAACCCTTTTTGTTTGTTTGTTTGTTTGTTTTTGGAATACAGTTGAAGGACTTCACTGGAAAGTCATATACTGACGTGACGGAATCAGCGAGAGGTGACATAATATTATGTGGAGATTTATCTCACGGAGCCTCCAAGCGTGGCCTTCGCAAACTCATGGCTTCACACTAACCAATAATTTATGACGTCAAAAGACAAGTCTTTGGTCACAAAAGAAAACAAATCGTGAGTTGTATTCAACAGTTCAACCAATGGAATCACTTGTTTCCTTGACCACTACTAAAGACAACTCACCAGGCGGCCCACAAACCTAAAAATGACGTCAAACCATGGGTCTCAGTGTCATGCGATGAGTAAACGATGGCTCCGCTCCAAGGTCTGGGACAGGCGTGGAACTTGAAGAAGAAGAAGAAGATAAAAAAAAATCCTGCTCCTAGTCCTAGTTGTTTGTGGGTTTTCTGTCAAGATGTTAGACAGACTATCATTATGATTATAAATCCAAATTGTTGTATTTTATTAGAATATTATTGCCTACATTCTGACCTCTTAAAAAATCACATTTCTTGTGGTTTAATTCGAGATTTTCATTCAAACATGACTTACTTGACTTATGCTTCTTGGCTCATGGCGGAGCATAGGACCTCAACAGCACTCTTCCATCTTCTTCTGTCCTTGGCACATACCTTTGCCTCACTCCAGGTAAGATTGGAGACGCACAAATCTTGGTGAAGGCTTCTCCTCCAAGTCTGTTTTGGACGACCCCGTTTCCTCTTGCCCTGTTGGTTCCATTCGAGAGCCTGCTTGGTTATATTACAGGGCTCTTTCCGCAGGGCATGGCCAACCCATCGCCACTTTCTGCGTTTGACCTGGACATCCATTAATGTTCTTGGTTTGTTCTTGTCCAAAGGTCAGCATATGGCACTTTGTCAGACCATTTTAACCTGAGGATTTGTCGTAGACAGCGATTGGCAAAAGTTGGTATCTTGGCTGATGTGGTCAAGGTTGTTCGCCAAGTCTCCGACCCAATGAGCAGGACATCTTTAACATTAGTGTTAAATATTTTAAGCTTGGTGTTTGTGGATATGCTGGACGCTTTCCATATTGGTCTCAATAATATTGCAAAGGCCTGGCGCGCTTTCTTGATTCTAGCGATGAAACATACCCACTGAAATCTTCATTAAAGGCGTTTCCGGTTGACATTTTCAATAATCTTGGACTTTTTGTATGGAATAATGTAAATATTAACGTCCTTTTGTACTTACCCTTCCAGATCTTTCCACTTAACCACACATTCCCTCACACCCTTGTGTGGCTATGTGGTCTTGTGGTATGACATTCGCTTTTAGATCGGAAGGTCCTGGGTTCGAACTTCGCTCGGCGCATAGTTGAGTCCTTGGAAAAGGCCCTTTACCCACATTCTCTCACCATACTCAGGTGTAAAATGAGTACTGACCATTACAGCGTCGACTCTGTCTGAATTTTTTTTTTTTTTGTAATCTAACAGGTATAATATAGTTCTATAATATGTTACGTGTTGCTATTGGTCAGGGACCTTTTGTAAAGCGCTTTGAGCACGTTTAGTGGTTATTCATCATCATCATTGCCTTTTTCACCCTGGGTCAGGGTATAAGCCACAGACAAACAGTTTCCATCCTTCTCTATCCCGAGCTAACTTTTTTTATCTCATTCCAATTCCAGGTCTTACCACTTCTCTGTATATCAGCTTCTTTAATTATTCTCCATGTTCCTCGTGGCCTTCCCCTTGATCTTCTGCCCTGAGGGTTCCAGTCCAATACTTTATAGTTGAGTCATTCTTTCTTAGTGGATATTGCGCGATATAAAAGGTCAAGTTACATTCATGGTGACAATAGGGGAGCATGCACGGATGTAAATGTAAGATAACGATTTGAAAGAGTGTGTATGAGACAATGACGAGGAAGACTTGATTTAAAAAAATAATTTTTTGGCATGTTTATAAAATAAATTCTTGTATATTTTTCTTTCTAGCTCTGTTGGCACTGTTTCATCCCCACTTTTCGCCCCCAGATCTTTATCTTACATTCTCAACAGCTTTTTTTCTCTCTTCCTTTACACTCATTCACTGAACAGCACCCATACCAGGCCCCGTAGTCACGAGTTAATGCCCATCTCAGGTCCATTTGTTCTCACCATACTCACAGCGCAGCCATCGTTATCTTATAGATAGTATGCGCTTGGCTAAGAAGTTCACTACATTGCCATCCGGAAGTATAACGGGCCAACAAACAAAACTCTGTGTAACCATGAACTTTTATATAGTCTTGTTAATACAGTTTAGTGAGAATTACTCATAAACGTGGATGGCAAAAAACAATAACAAAGACCAGATTGACGCCAACATCATTCTATCTTTTGCCTGACACCAGAACCCTCTAGGACTTATAGTTTGACGTCATTATTTTTACGTTTGCGCAGAGTCTAGTGAGCTGTCGTTAGTAGAACTCAAGGAAACAAGGGATTCCATTGGTTGAACTATTGAATACAACTCAAGGTTTGTTTTCTTTTGTGGCCAAAGACTTGTATTTTGAGGTCATTATTTTGTCAGTCAGGCTAAAGATAGAATGCGTTTGGCTAAGAAGCTCACAACATTGCCATCCGGAAGTATAAGGGACCAACACACAAAACTATGTGTAACCACGATCGTTTATAGTCAGGTTAATACAGTTTAGTGAGAAGTACTCATAAACGCGGATGGCAAAAAAAAAAAACAATAACAAAGACCTGAGTTACGTCAACTTCGTTCTATGTATAAGTTAACGATGGCTACGCTGACAGTCGCGAGTATATTCGATGCACGGAGTTGCGACATAAAAGGCAAGACAAGACAAGAACATTTGCATAAATAATCCCTGCCTCTAAAACAAATCAAATACAACAACGACTCAAATTGTAAAGAATCGCAAGTCAATCAATCTTTATTAGAAGTTGTTTTTTGTTTTTTTTAAAGAAAACATAATAATATGATAGCTCAAAGTTAATAAAAAACAGATAAATGAATGGAGTAAATGGCACCGTAAAGGATTGAATAAAGAAAAAAAAAAGGAATTTGTTAAAAATAGAGGAATAGATTTAAAGAATTACAAGTTCACCCTAAAGTCCCAAAACACATTTTATTTTATCTCTTTCCCTAAAAAAGTAACGCGTAATAATTTGTGACGTCAAATTTCACTAAAATTAGATTTTTTGACAAAAGAATTATCATTGAAATATTTTTGAAAATGTCTTTTACTCAGAGATGACGAAATCGGAATCGAGTGAGGGGTAGAATAAAACATTTCTTACACTCTTGCGTTTTGGAATTCGGACTTTGTTCCCAATGCCATACTCGCAAGCTCGTGCAGCGATAGGAAACACGTCCGGAATTCCAAAAATCAAGAGTGTAAGAATCGTATAATGTTATCTCATTATAACTTTTCCACGACATATTTGGATCGTTTCCATGGAGACCCTTACGAAAAAAATAATTTTAACCTAACTAAATGCAAATTCATATATTATTCCAACTCGAGCGTGGATATCATAATGATGCGTTTTCGTTGTGTAAACTTCTACAGTTGACGTGAAATGCAATTTAAGCAGTAATACAATCATAATTTGTATTTTTGTGAATCTGTTAGCAAAACCCACTCATTTCTCAAGATTTAGGTACTGTGTTATTGCTCCCGTTAGTTTTTCCTGTCGGCTGGATAAAGGTTTGATCCCGAAACCTACTAGTTTATGTTCTTATTTTGCCACTATTATATTATCATAGCCATATCTATCCATCTATCTATCTATCTATCTAGTCATTTATGTAACATTTACTATTCTGATCATTCGATATCCATATCGTGTACCAACTGTGATCGAGTGTGTAAACGGTAATGATACATACGAATGCATGGGAATCGCAACAGTTGTTTTACGTATCGATTTGGTATCATTTGCGTTCAATATATATTATCCTTAAATAGAAACATGTATTATATCCTCATATAGAAACGATTTCACGATGAAAGACAAATGGTACAAGATATTTAAATATAAAATATGCACAAATTGTAATAAAAAACAATATTATCTTATGAAGATGCATATCAATTTACAACAGTATATTCGATTGGATTGTAACAAGCAAAACGGGAGGGGGGGGGGGGGGGGGGGGGGGGGGGGGAGTAATGAGTACTGGTTGTAAGACCCGGCATAATCCAATTTAAAGGAGTGAAACAAAACAGTTGAAATATAGCGTTTAATGTCTGCAAAAAAGTTATATATAAAGGGAAAATAAAGAATTGGGTTTATAATCTTAAAAGTTATTAATTGTTGGTAAACGTTGATTAATTATTATCAATAGTTCAGGTAATATAGCCACAATATAATGCACCTGAGTAAATATCTTTATTTTCATTCACTTCTCTCGATTTATACAATCCTCTAAAGTCCAAACTCTCTCTCTCTCTCTCTCTCTCTCTCTCTCTCTCTCTCTCTCTCTCTCTCTCTTTCTCTCTCTCTCTCTCTTTCTCTCTCTCTCTCTCTCTCTCTCTATCAGTGTACTTAGTTTGAGATCACCTAAAAGTCTCACTTAGACACCAGCAAAAGATCCCGCTAAGAGGAATACACTTAAATGTTTACAAATCACATGTTAAAAATAAAAAATAACAGTACATAACAGAGAGATGATTTACAAGGAAACAAATGTCATCTCACAAAACTATAACTAGACATTTGACTGTTTCCCTCTCAGTTAAGGACTCCGATCAGGGCCAGTACAAAACTAAGCAATTTCATTCCAAGTCAAAAACAGAAATCTATTGGAAAACAGATACAGGGAGATAGAAAATACAGCAAGTACCCCCCCCCCCCCCTGCCCACTATGGGAGGTCGGGAACCCCACCCAGTTCAAGTCGCAGAGAACTAAATTTTAAATGTAAAATATGAAATTCGATTGAGACTGATAGGCTTAAGAAAGTATACAAAAAGTGCCATTTCATGAACTGCCAGGAGCTAAAATATTTTGACCCAAAACGAATATGGCTATAAATTCAATTTACAGCATAAATTCATATGTGAACATAAACAGAGTTAGACACCCTTCATTAAACTACTCCGTCTAAACACCAACAATGGCTGCCCGATTTAAAAACTCTCTCCGCCCTGGAATACAAAACAAATACTCAGAATTGAGTCAACTTCAATGAGTAACATTCAGAATTAGATTCAGATTCAGATAAATTCCATACCTAATTTGGCCAGAAAACTCGTCCTTCAAATATCGATCGATTCAAACGACCGTCATCTTGGCAAAAAAACCTCTCTCAAACCTGGAACCTCACGAGTTCTTTTCATTAAGTCCCAGGTTTGAGAGTTTTTGCCAAGATGAGGATAATTTAAATGGATCGATATTTGACGGACCTGTTTTCTGGCCAAATTTCTAAATACGCGTATTTCCGGATTACGACAGGTAAGGGATTAATAACAAGTTGGAAACGATCGACAACCTGTGACTTGTCAATATATCCTGTTACATTGCAACGTGGACATAGCACTCAACTCACTGTTTGAATAGTTATACTATTATTGTAAACATTAAATACAATAATAATACAGAGCACGTTTTATGATTGTGTTATTTCTGAATCACGCACCAACCAATAATTGTTTAATATTGATGTGTACTATGCCTTTAAAATACACGTTAAAATACACACGTCTATCTGCCCGCAAGATGAAACACACCAATCTCCAAAACTAACGTGTAACCTTAAACGCTTATTGATGCTAGTTGTATGGGTGAAATACTCACAACATCCGCCTGCCGGATATATGTACCAACTGATGCCATGCGTTTACTTAAAAAAAAAACCCCAAAAAAACTCATAACAATGTCACCGGATATTCCGTGTCAATAAACAAAACTATGACGTCACTCAGGTCTTTGTTATTGTTTTTTGACATCCGCGTTTATGAGTAATGCTCACTGAACTGTATTAATCTGACTATTAACGTTCATGGATACACACAGTTGGTCCGTTATACTTCCGGATGGCAATGTTATGAGCTTCTTAGCCAAGCGCATACTATCTATAGATAGAATGCGCTTGGCCAAGGAGTTCACAACATTGCCATCCGGAAGTATAACGGACTAACACACAAACTCTGTGTAACCATGAACTTTTATAGTCTGGTTAATACAGTTTAGTGAGAACAACTCACAAACGCGGATGGCAAAAACAATAACAAAGGCCTGAGTGACGTCATCTGCATACTATTTACAGTCTGAGTGATACAATTTAGTGAGAACTACTCATAAAAATGGCTGGCTGAAAACAATGACAATGGTGTCAATTTCCTTCTATTTACACACAAAAAAGACTTTGTGTAACCTTTAACGTTTATTGTCTGATTGGTTGAATTTAATGAGTACTAATCATTAAAATGGCTGTCAAAAAAAACAACAACGTTGATCTAAGTGACGTCAGTTCCATTCCTTCTTTAAAGTGAATCCATTAATCACCGATAGTGTCCCCTAGTTGTGTCAGACGCAATGGACCGTGGCCTTCGTAAAGTTATAGCCTGACACTGACCAAAATATGACGTCAAAATGCCAGTCTTTTACCACAAAATAAAACAAATCGTGAGTTGTATTCAATAGTTCAACCAATGAAATAACTTGTTTCCATGAGCTCTACTAACGACAACTCACAAGGCGGTGCAAAGACCAAATAATGACGTCAAACTGCCATCTTTTTGGATTTCAAGGTCAGGCTATAACATAACGATGGCTATGAATGGACACTATGATGAGGACAACCCATCGTTAACTTAAAGCCTAACACTGACCAAAAAATGACGTCAAAATGCCTGTCTTTGGCCACAAAAGAAAACAAATCGTGAGTTGTATTCAATAGTTCAACCAATGAAATAGCTTGTTTCCTTGAGCACTACTAACGACAACTCACTTGGCGATGCAAAAACCAAATAACGACAGTCTTTTTGGGTTTCAGTGTCAGGCTATAGATAGTATGCAGATGACGTCACTCCGGCCTTTGTTATTGTTTTTGCCATCCGCGTTTGTGAGTTGTTCTCACTAAACTGTATTAACCAGACTATAAAAGTTCATGGTTACACATAGTTTGTGTGTTGGTCCGTTATACTTCCGGATGGCAATGTTGTGAACTCCTTGGCTAAGCGCATTCTATCTGCTTGGCGAAGAAGCTCATTTACGAGTTTTGTTTTCTCTCTTGTTTGAATCATGATCCAGAAGACTTATATACTGCAAGCACGAAAGTTTCCCCCCTTGATTTATAATACATAGTATCCACAATTGGATTCAGTAGTCTGATGTCACGCGCCCGGCAACGGCGGCCATCTTGGTTCTAAACAAAGAAAATCTTTACTTTTTATTCTTCATGCTGGCGAGAACTTTTCATTCCCTTTTCATATGCCTTGTGATCAGAATGTGTAAAAGTCAAAACATGATCAAATTGATGGTTTTTTTTCCTCTGAATACGCTTTTAAGCTCGCCGGAGAAATATTTCATACGGCGTCCGCCATTGTTCCGATAGTTTAGAGCCAGTGTTACTAAGTTACCATACGTCATTAGGAAGGAAGTGACCGTACGACTATTGAATCCTATTGGACAAAACTAAGGAGCAGAATAACAAATTAGGGAGGCGGGCACTGGTGAACGATAAAAGTCTGAAAAGGTGTGTATGCTACAATGCCTGGACAATCACAAAGAAAAATACAAGAAACCAATAATCAATGAAATCGTGGAAATTGTGACACACCTTAGCTTCACATCTTCTAGGACAAACATATTTAGTTGTTTATATGAACAATAACGTGAATGAAATGGACCTCTCTCTGATCGTTGTTATTGTTTTTATACCGCCAGATGGGTGGCTTGTTATCACACGATTTTCTCGATCATAATATTATGCATGGTAATGATATGGACATGTTTAAGTTAACACGTAGTTTTCTGTGTTGGTTCTATTGATCCAGTGGTAGAATAGTGGATATTTTACTTAGACACATACCATTGATAGCAAAACCTGTGTATTTCGCCATGTTACCCAAATCACTGCCATTGTTTACATTATGACGGTTGTCCGAGAGGCGTGGTTATCTGTATACTTTGTGTCTATTCACACTGTCAACTGTCTTAACGAAGTTTTGCTGTTCTTGTTCTAAAAGATATCCTACTCTGTTTATGATGATCTCAGCTCAAGTCGGTTTTAAATTACTATTTCACAGCAGCGTTTTGACAACACGGGTAATTCTTTCATCAACATTATTTACATTCATTCAGAACTGATTAAATTTCGTGCTATTTGTTTTAAATTGAAATTTTATAATATGGACGATTTTGGGTTTATTTGACTCTAGGTTAAAAAAATAAAATAAAATAAAAAAAAACAACAACAAAAAAACAAAACCAAAACAACTATGTGTAAACAATGACCAGGGATATTATAATTGCCTTTTATCTAACGTTACAAGATCGCAGTCGAGTTGATTGTATGGTCAAAAATACCGCCGTAAAACTGGGGGTAATTTTTGCCTCTCGGGGTGACTTTGCCTCAACCGATTTCGGAGCATTTTTGGGTATTATCAGGCTTGTTGCAGTTACTTCCCTTGTTAGAGTACTTTACTTTTTTTATTATTCAAAGAAATTATGGCCATAAAACTAAATATAATCGAATTTGTCCAAAATCTATACAGGCAAAAGTCAATGCCGTTGAAGGTATGACAAAATCAGGAGAGGGGGAGAAGGGGGGGGGGGGGTGGCGGGACAAGTTTAAGTTATTATCCATAGATTGTAAATTAAGATTCATACACCGGAAGGAAGAAGGAGTCAGATGTCGTATTCTGCTTTCAGTTCTCGTTCTTTGGCACCGTCCGTGACCTTCCTTGGTTGTCTCACCAGATAGAAGTTGCCGATTTGGACTTTGTCGTTGGCTTCGTTGAACCACTCGCTAAATCAAGAAAGAAAAAGTAAGAACATTAAATGTTTTATTTAATGATTTTTTTATGAGAACTCATTTTCCATAAAAATTGACCTCTTGTCTAAAATTGTCAATATCTCCGTTTGAATCTATTCACCATGCGACTGATTATCTCAAGGACGCCCACATTTATATATATATATATATTATATATATATATATATATATATATATATATATATATATATATATAATTTTTTTATTTTTTATTTATTTTTTAAATTTTTTTTTATATTTTTATTTTTATTTTTATTTTTTTTTGTATTTCTTTTTAAATTATAATTTTTTTTTGTTTTGTTTTGTTTGTTTCTTTTATGAAAGCGAGCCAAATGGCGTTGGCATGTGAAAGTAGCTTTGATATGAACTTGCACCAACTCGAATGCTGGTTCATATCACGTATCTGGTTACTTTCTTTGAACATTTCTGGCACTGACCATCATCATCATCATCATCATCATCATCATCATCATCATCATCATCATCATCATCATCACCATCATCATCATCATCATCATCATCATTACCATCATCATCATCATCATCACTACCATCATCATCATCATCATCATCATCATCATCATCATCATCATCATCATCATCATCATCATTATCATCATCGTCATCATCATCATCATCAGCCGCAGCAGCAGAAGCAGCATTATAATTATATCAAAATTTGTTGTTGATTTTGCGAAATCATTAAATTTTGATAACATAACGTGATTATTGTAAGAGATGTTGATTCTTTCATTTATTTGTATTTATTAAACGGGTTATTGTTATCGTGCCCAATGACACTACGAGCTTGCGAATATGTATATTGCACGATGAAAATAAAACGAGTTTAATAAATACAAAGAAATGAATGAAATAATACGTTTATTGCCCCCCCCCCCCCCCCCCCCCCCCGCTCCCAACCTCCAAATAAAATTCTTAGATATTTCGTAACCAAGGAATTTACCCAATGGAAACTGTACGGTGCTCTTATTGGCTAACCAACCAGCGGCCTCGATGAGAAAAATATCCGCCATTGAGACGTTGGCTGGGAATCGCGTTACTATAGTAAACAAGCGCTGATCGGCCGTTCATGAAAACAAGTTGCTGCTCGCTCGTTTAACTCAAAATTATTCAAAACGATCTCTCTAAAATGATATAAATGTGACATCTTAAGGTTTTCTTCACGGTCAAAACCACACAACATTCTATTAATGATTACGTCCGAGGCAAAAAGGAATATTGACAGGTCGACCGAGAGTTGAACTCGTGAGACGACAAACATCAATGCGAAGTGTAGCGAGAGTCAAGCTATTGTTTGTCTTGTCCTGTTCTATATAGAGAAAGGGATAAATAGTATAGCCTCGTGTGTGAGTTGCGTGTCATAGTCATGTTTTTAAATTGTTTCTGTTGTTTATGTGTGTAGTGATGACTCTCTCACACTCAATTTCAATGCCGAAAGAGGAATTCCCGCACACAAGAAAGGGGAATCGGGGTGGTATTTGGCATACATATTGTAAGTATCTATCAAATAGATAACTGATTAGAATTATATTATGATATATAAACACAATGCCAAATACTATTCCGAAGTTTCCTTATTTCAAATGAAGTAAAGCTCCAAAACCTAATGGTAGTGATTATAGTACTGGTGTTAGTGAGGTGATGTGGTGTTGGTGGTGGTTGTAATTGTAGTAGTAATAGTGATGATGATGTGGTGGTGGTGATGATTGTAGTTGTAGTAGTAGTGGTAGTGATGATGATGTGGTGGTGGTTGTAGTTGTAGTAGTAGTGGTAATGGTAATGATATGGTGGTGGTGGTGGTTGTAGTAGTAGTGGTCGTGATGATGATGTGGTGGTGGTGTTTGTAGTAGTAGTGGTAATGATGCGGCTATGTGGTCTAGTAGTATGACACTCGCTTTCGGATCGGAAGGTCCTGGGTTCGAGCCTCGCGCTCGGCGCATAGTTGAGTCCTTGGAAAAGGCTCTTTACTCACATTCTCTCACCGTACTCAGGTGTAAAATGAGTACCTGGCCGTTAACAGAGTTGTCTTTTTCCGAAAAATTGTAATATCGCCTAACAGGCGTCATGTCCCGTCCTACATGTTAAATGTTGACCAGGGACCCCTTGTAAAGCGCTTTGAGCACATTTAGTAGATATTGCACTATATAAAGCTCAATTTAAAAAAAAAATATTTCAATGATGATGATATGGTGGTGGTGGTTGCAGTAGTAGTAGTGGTAGTGATGATAATGTGGTGGTGGTTGTAGTTGTAGTAGTAGTGATAGTGATGATGATGTGGTGGTGGTTGTAGTAGTAGTGGTAGTGATGATGATGTGGTTGTGGTGGTTGTAGTAGTAGTTGTAATGGTGATGATATGGTGGTAGTGGTGGTTGCAGTAGTAGTGGTAGTGATGACGATGTGGTTGTGGTGGTTGTAGTAGTAGTGGTAATGGTAATGATATGGTGGTAGTGGTGGTTGTAGTAGTAGTGGTAATGGTAATGATATGGTGGTGGTTGTAGTAGTAGTGGTCGTGATGACGATGTGGTTGTGGTGGTTGTAGTAGTAGTGGTAGTGATGATTATGTGCTGGTGGTGGTGCAGTAGTGGTAGTGATAATGATGTGGTGCTGGTGGTTGTGGTAGTAGTGGTAGTGATGCTATTGTGGTGGTGGTTGTAGTAGTTGAGGTAGTGATGATGTGGTGGTGGTTGTAGTAGTAGTGGTGGTGGTGGTTGTGGTAGTAGTGGTAATGATGATGATATGGTGGTTGTGGTTGCAGTAGTAGTGGTAGTGATGACGTTGTGGTTGTGGTGATTGTAGTAGTAGTGGTAGTGATGATGATGTGCTGGTGGTGGTGTAGTAGTAGTGGTAGTGATAATGATGTGGGGCTGGTGGTTGTAGTATTAGTGTTAGTGATGATATTGTGGTGGTGGTTGTAGTAGTAGATGATGTGGTGGTTGGAAAACACATTACAGGTTATTATTATACATGATTACACACATTCTCTAACTTCATTTTTTGACAGCTTCATTGTGCCATAAATATACGCAACAGTTCTGAAACATTTTATTGTGGATTTTGATATTGTTTGTTGTTTTTCTTGTGTCGTTATGTTGACATAGAGACCGAATGAATGGTAATGACTACATTCTCAGCCGACAATAAAATGGCGCTGAATGCTTTCATTGGTGGACACTTTTTAGGCTTCGTACGTATTCTCATTCGTTTTATTCTATGTTCGTAACCAATTGTATTCTATTTGCCTTAAGTTTTATTTTTCTCCATCTGCTTGAATGACAATTTGACCCAGAAACTAAAATCGTTAGATTTGTATTCATGCGCACCAAAAGATGATTTATAATTGCCAATCAGCTGTCTTTTACACATTATTTAACACCAATAAAATTAATTGTGCAAAGATATCCGGCAATCGTTGAATAAAATTTTTATTCAACGCGTTCAAAGCATTATTCAACGATGACGTTTTTTTACTAAGACATAAAAGGGTTTTCAAACGGGAGGGGTGAAATAATAATATAAGATTCTTTCATTTCTTTGTATTTATAAAAAGGGTTATTTATTTATGATTATTCCACCCCACCGATAAAAAATATACAAAGAAATGAAAAAATCCTATATATTCTTTCACCTATCAACTCATAACCTAAAACTTTGACTACGGCCTGACCTGTTTCTGACACGGTTGATTGTGTATCTCGAATTGGGGACGTATGCTAACATTCCCACTAGAAGCTCTTTCACCTGGAATGGAGACATTCAAATTGTCTGTGACGTTTTTAAAAAAAATGACAATTTGACCCCAAATTTTTTTTTTAAAGTTGGATTTGTCAATTTGTATTCATGCGCAGCGTGGCTCAGCTGTACGGTCTTTGCTTCGTACCCGAAAGGTACCGAGTTCGATCACCTGCTGCTGCGCTGTGTGGCATTGAGCAAGTCACCTCGCCCTAGCAGAATTTGCGGCGCTGCACTGAGGCTGACGCCTGGGTTATTCCAGTCTTCCTTGGAATAGACCCTAGAGACACATTTCGTGTATGGGATGAATAAAGGGAATTTTATTCTATTTTTTATTTATTTATTTATTTTTAAACAAATATGTTACCCGTCGCTTCCATATGGTATTATGTCGAAGTAAAGCGGCTGCCAGCACATGAATCAAACGTTATAAAAACCAGTATGAAATTTAGGAGGTGATGAACTTTGTGACATTGTCATTATTTTACCTAATTAATTCTTAAGAGCCATATTAGGCCTATGGTAGTCCTTCAGAGCCATTTTGGCCCATAGAGCCGGAGTTTATCCCGATTTCTATAGCATGAAACGGACAACATCAATTGCTTGTTATCCTTTGGATAGGATGCTAGTCTATCGCAAAGAACTGTCCGCCAAATCTAACAGACTCAGCTACCCATTCACTGCTGGGTGGACAAAGGGGGGGGGGGGGGGGAGTCAGAAAAAATCTCAACTGAACCCGGGATAGATCTTCGTCCCTTTTGTGTTTGAAGCGAATGCTCTACCAACTGAGCTATCGGGACCCCCATTAGGCTCATGGACCTGGAGTTTAACCTGATTTCTCCAGCGCAAAACCGGCAATAACAGTTATATTATAATCCTGTTATTTTCTAAAAGAGACACCCCATTTTACAATTGCATATTAATAATACGAGCGCATAGTTGAGTCCTTGGAAAAGGCTCTTCACTCACATTCTCTCACCGTACTCAGGTGTAAAATGAGTACCTGGTCGTTAACAGTGCTATTATCATTTTTCTTCTTCTTCTTCTTCTTCTTCTTCTTCTTCTTCTTCTTCTTGTTATTATTATTATTATTATTATGATTATGATTATGATTATGATGATGATTATTATTATTATCATCATCATCATCATCATCATCATCATCATCATCATCATCATCATCATCATCATCACCATCATCACCATCATATTTTGCAGCATCTTACCGAAGCCGACAGCACCATGACATTGGTCGCGG
>NC_088369.1:22373466-22375966 GCF_034508935.2 Berghia stephanieae
TACACAAAAACATTGCCGACTCATGACGTTAATGGTAAAACGAAGAAACAATAAGCGTCATGTGACAGATAGGTCTTAAGTCTAAGTCGTAATTCTTAAGTCGGTTTGCTGAACCTCTGTAATGAGATTGAATTTAAACGTAGATTCAATAATATTTGATGCATGTCATAATGAATGACAAACCGTTTGAACGGTTCTTCTCTCCCGCTATAACAACAAAGAAGACAATGAAACACGAACAATTCACATCATTGTCTATATCAATTGTCAATTTTCTGGTCAACTTAAAAAAAAAACAATAAAGAGTTCCGCTCTGCACTCTGTAACATCGGAGCGATAAAACAGGCCTGCCTAGTACCACGAATAATTCGTAGAAATACGAATTTTTGACTCCAGCTACAGAACTGCATTCTTCTCTTTGACTCAATAAATCTTATTGAAAAGGAAAGTTTGGTTCCTCAGAATCTATATTCAGGACTCCGGTGCATTTTTAGATCGTGCTGATGGCAAATTATATATTTCTTAAGCTATTTAAAGTGAACTTTTCTCATTTTTCAATTCGAAACTACGTGTGTTTTTTTTTAGATTTCAAGTATTTTTGTTTTGTTTTTAATTTAGCTTTTATAGCGCAATACACACTAATCGTGCTCAAAGCGCTTTACAGGGGGTCCTTGACCAATAGCAACACGTAACATGTAGAACGTGACATGACCATTTTTTTTCGACAGACAACGTTGTTGACCGCCAAGTAAAATAAATAAATAAATAAATAAAATTCCCTTTATTCATCCCATAGGGGAAATTTGTCTCTAGGGTCTATTCCAAGGGAAGACTGGAATAACCCAGGCGTCAGCCGCAGTGCAGCGCCGCAAATTGAGCTAGGGCGAGGTGACTTGCTCAAGGCCACACAACGCAGCGGGTAATCGAACTTGGTACCTTTCGGGTACGAACCGAAGACCGTACCGCTGAGCCACGCTGTACTCGGTTTACATCCGAGTAGGGTGAGAGAATGTGAGTAAAGAGCCTTTTCCAGGGACTCAAACTGTGCGTCGAACGAGGCTCGAACCCAGGACCTTCCGATCCGAATAGGCCACATAGCCATTAGAATTCAAGAAGGCAGCTCTGGATAAAACAAGCAAATGGGTTGCACGGTACTTGGAGTTAAACGCACATCATTTTCGTAACCGAATAATGCAAGGTTCAATGAATCCAAAACATTCCGAAAATATAATTATAATATATCGAACTGGTTTTCCAGCTTGTTTACAAAAATATTTTGTACTTGTTGAACGCTCAAATCGTCATTTTTAGTAACCGAATTATGCGCGAGATTCAATGAACCGAAAACAGTCTGAAACATATCGAACTGGTTTTCCAGCTTGCATACAAAAATATATTTTAAAAGAAACCCCCCCCCCCCCCCAAAAACAGTTACGTATATATGAGAGTGAATTTTTAATTCAGAAAAGCGAGTGTAGCAGGCACTTATGTTGATAACAACAAGAGATGAAGTGAGTAGGAAAGTGCCAGAAGACAATAGAGAATAACATTTTTCGCGGCGGTGATGGGGGTTTGAACCCGCGACCTTACTGGTACGACAACTCCGCCTGGCCGGGGAGGGCGTGACTCTACCGTATGAGCAATCCACGATCGTGGATAACCCGGCCAGGCGGAGTTGTCGTACCAGTACGGTCGCGGGTTCAAACCCCCATCACCGCCGCGAAAATTTTAATTCTCTATTGTCTTCTGGCACTTTCCTACTCACTTCATCTCTTGTTGACATATGAGAGTGACATATTACTGAGGGAGCAGGCACTGGAGTGAGACAGGAGCTGTACAGGTGTGTAGGAAACAATGCCAGACAAAGCAAGAAAGAAAAATGCTAGAAAAAAACAAATCCCCCCCCCCAAAGAATAGCCTGCCTCGACTGAAGTTGAGTGGAAATCCCACTAAACGGGCTCAAAGCGCTTTACGAGGGGTCGTAAGTAAATAACAACACCTAACCTGTAGAACGAGATATCATGCATAATATAACGTGATATTGTCATAATATCATTTTTGAACAGAGACAACGTAATAAAAGACCAAGTACTCATTTTACACCCGAGTATGGTGAGAGAATGCGAGAAAAGAGTCTTTTCTATTAATTAAACTTTGAGTCGCTCAGAGCGGGACTCGAACCCTGGACCTACCGATCCGAAGGCAAGTGCCATACCACAAGACCTCAAAGCCGCGGGTAGCTATCTATTGTTCATTTTCCGGCGTTTCACCGAGTCAAACGCTTGTAGTACATTTGCGGTCTCATTTTGTCAAGACAAAAATCAAAAGATAAATTCTACACGGGATTATAACATAGAATGCCAGACGGAGAAGTTTCTTGATTCAAGGGATATAATTCAAATTGTTATTCGAAACGTTAGTTTTATCATTGTTATGTCCCTTCTCAGAATCGATAATTAATTTGTTTATTAAATCTTTTCTCTTCTTTTTATTTGTGACT
>NC_088369.1:22380966-22398466 GCF_034508935.2 Berghia stephanieae
GATTATAACGGTACGACACACAAAACTATGTGTAACTTTGAAAGTTTATAGATTGTATGCGCTTGGCTAAGAAGCTCACAACATTGCAATCCGAAAATATAATGGACCAAGACACATAACTTTGTGTAACTTTGAACGTTTATAGTCTGGTTAACGCAGTTTAGTGAGAATTATAAAAATGGATGTCAAGAAAGAAAAAAAAGATAACAAAAGAGCTGAGTGACGTCAACTTCGTTCTATCTATAGATAGATCGGAGTTGACGTAACTCCGGTCTTTGTTATTGCTTTTTGCCATCCGCGTTTGTGAGTAATTCTCACTAAACAAAATTAACCTGACTATAAACGTTCATGGTTACACACAGTTTTGTGTGTTGGTCCGTTATACTTCCGGATGGCAATGCTATGAGCTTCTTAGTCAAGCGCATACTATCTATATATCAGCTTCTTTAATTCTTCTCCATGTTCCTCGTGGCCTCCTCCTTGATCTTCTGCCCTGAGTGTTCCGGCGTCGCCATCGTTAACATAATATAGATAGTATGCAGATGACGTCACTCAGGCCTTTGTTATTGTTTTTGCCATCCGCGTTTGTGAGTTGTTCTCACTAAACTGTATTAACCAGACTATAAAAATTCATGGTTACACAGAGTTTGTGTGTTGATCCGTTCTACTTCCGGATGGCAATGTTGTGAACTCCTTGGCCAAGCGCATTCTATCTATAGCCTGACACAAGAACCCTCTGGGACTGGCAGTTTGACATAATTTTTTAGGTTTGTGCAGCGTCTAGTGAGTTGTCGTTAGTAGAGCTCATGGAAACAAGTTATTTCATTGGTTGAACTATTGAATACAACTCACGATTTGTTTTCTTTTGTGGCAAAAGACTGGCATTTTGACGTCATTTTTTGGTCAGTGTCAGGCTATAACTTTACGAAGGCCACGGTTCCAATCCATTGGAAGGCATTGTGCAAGTTAAAAAATGAATTTGTAAGTATATATATAATGTATCATACAAATAGGTAAAAAGTGCGTAAGTACGCACTTGAGTAAGTGAATGAGTAACTGAGTGAGTAGGTGATTGAGTGAGTGAGTGAGTAAGTGAGTAAGTGAGTAAGTGAGTGAGTGAGTGAGTGACTGACTGACTAAGTGAGTCAGTGACTGAGTAAGTGAGTGATAGAGTGAGAGAGTGAATGAGTGAGTGATTGAGTGAGTGATAGAATGAATGAATGAGTGATTGAGTGAGTGATGGAGTGAGTGACTGAGTGAGTGAGTGATAGAGTGAGTGACTGAGTGAGTGAGTGATAGAGTGAGTGACTGAGTGAGTGAGTGATAGAGTGAATGACTGAGTGAGTGAGTGAGTAACTGACTGACTGATTGAGTGAGTGAGTGACTGAGTGAGTGAGTGATAGAGTGAGTGACTGAGTGAGTGATAGAGTGAATGACTGAGTGAGTGAGTGAGTGAGTGAGTGAGTGAGTGAGTGGGTGATAGAGTGAGTGAGTGATAGAGTGAATGACTGAGTGAGTGAGTGACTGTGTGAGTGAGAGAGTGACTGAGTGAGTAAGTGAGTGAGTACAATAGGTGAGTAATATTTTTGTTGAATCTTCGTGAGTTTTTATACAAATCTAAACCATCTACCTTTGAAGCTGATAGCATTGAGGAAGGTGACGATATTTTGGTGCTGAAGTCGCTGGTGGATGAGGATCTCATCTAAGGTGTCCGCACTTTTTTCATCCTCTGGACTGGATATATGGTTTAGATTAGATAAAAAAAAATTATTATATAAAGCTATTGGTGTTATGCATTTAGTCAAAATACTGACGACACCCTCCAGTCGGATATAACGTACAAACACACAAAACTATAATAATATTATGATAGTATAACCTGGCACGTTTATGGCCTGATTGATGGAATTTAGCGACAACTAAAACTCATAGAATTATTCTGGCTAAAAATAATAACAAAGAGCTGAGTGACGTCAATTTCGTTCATTTTATAAGGAGAATGCTTTTTATCGCAGATCATGTTCCTTGGATGAGTCCACCCGTCGCCATCGTTATGTTAGAGATAGTATGCGCTTGGCTAAGAAGCTCATAACATTGTCATCCGGAAGTATAACGGACCAACACACAAAACTGTGTGTATCCATGAACGTTTATAGTCGGGTTAATACAGTTCAGTGAGCATTACTCATGAACGCGGATGGCAAAAAACAATAACAAAGACCCGAGTGACGTCATCTTCGAACTATCGCCTGACACTGACCAAAAAAATGATGTCTTTGGCCACAAAAGAAAACAAATCGTGAGTTATACTGGATAGTTCAACCATCAATGGGACCAGTTGTTTCCGTGAGCGCTACTAACGACAACTCATCACGAGGCGGTGCAAAAAAAAAACAAACAAAATAATGATGTCAAAATGCCAGACTTTTTGGGTTTCAGTGTCAGGCTATCGGTTAACGATGGCTACGGTCCAACACAGTGAACACTATTATGATAACAATACACATGTAAACACTGTGTTATTCAAGGCTTGATAGTTTCTACGAGGGAACAAAACTCACAATGGCGGACAATTCAATAAAAATTCAGAAAAGTGAGTGGAGCTCCAGGAATAAGAACAATGAGGTGTTCGAGGAGGAGGAGGAGACAAGGGGGAGAAGCAAAAGAAGAAATATTGTTGAAACAAACGCATCACAAGACGTTAACTTAACCTTTCCTCCCCCTTACCCCCCTCTCCCTCCTCCTCCCCCCCCCCCCCCCCCCCCCCCACCCTACTAGTGACGCGAGTGCTTAACTGAAGGTGAGCTATCGGAAAATCTGAAAAAAACCCAACAACAAAAAAAAAACAAAAAAACAACAAACAAACAAACAAACAAACAATAACCCCAAACAAATGTATAGATACAAAAATAAATTAACAACCCCGGCCCCCAAAATAACTCCGAAAAAAAAAACAAACAGAAACAACATAAAAAAAACCAGAACAGGAAAAAGATACAAGAGAAAAAAATCTCAACCAAGCAAAATATATTTAGAAAAAAATGGATAAATAGATAAATAAATAAATAAATAAATAAATAAATAAATAAATAAATAAATAAATAAATGAATAAATAAATAAATAAATAAATAAATAAATACACCGAGAAAAAAAATCCTTTAAAAGATTCCCATTCTTACCTCCCCGAGGATGAGGCGTTGCTTCGCCTGGATCTGCCCGTGAACATCTTGATGGCTACTGGGGTACATTCGGAGTCTCTGGGGTCTACACACTGTCTGGTGTCCTGGGCCACCAGGATCGTGCCGGAATGACCTTTGGCCAGCAGCTGAAAGGAAAGGACAAGAGGATTTATGACGTCACAGTGCGTCCTGCCGAAATCTAAATTGAACCCCCGCTACCTATTATATTCTGACACTCAGCTCCGTTTTTATTTTTGAGAATTGTTTAAACTCAAACGATAAAAAAAAAGTGCCTCACTCAAGGACAAAACGCCGGAAATAAAATTTTCCACGACCATCTGTCACCCATTCAGCCAGTGAGCATGCTTAGCATCTTTTGACTCTTTTAATAAGACGAGACACCCGACCTCTGATCCATCGAACACATTATGTCGCTGGAATTACTTTCCGTTCATGGCTAATCAGAGGTGTTTTGGGGACTTTTCAATAAAGTTTGGGATTTCCCGATGAAATAAGTGTCGGTTAATATCTGCATAGGGTCACTTAGTCTTGGGTTCGAGCCTCGCGCTCGGCGCATAATTGAGTCCTTGGAAAAAGCTCTTTACTCACATTCTCTCACCGGTGTAAAATGAGTACCTGGCCGTTAACAGCGTTGTCTTTGTCCGAAAAATTGTAATATCGCCTAACAGGCGTCATGTCCCGTCCTACATGTTAAATGTTGTCGTTGACCAGGGACCCCATGTAAAGCGCGTTGAGCACGTTTAGTGGAATTGCACTATATAAAGCTCAATTTTCTTTTTTAACTTTAAAGTAAAAATTTGCACGTTGGAAGCTCTAATTCAACATTTTTTTCCAGAGGGCACTGAAAAGTTGAAATTGGAAACACAAAAGGCAGGGCTATCTGAAACCGCTTTTCTCCAAATTCAGATTATCTATTTTAAATGGCCATGCATCAGCCATTTAAAAAACATTTTTCACGAAACAAGCCACAAAAGGAAGATATTTTTCTTTCTTCTATTTTACACGATACAATATTTGCGGAATTTTAGCACACTCTATCTAATGAAAAGCCAAAAAGCTTGCATGAATTTGAATTCGAGCGTGCGAAATCTGATACTCATGGGAGATAACCAATACATACATAATATGTCACCCAGCTCCAACGTGTCGCATTGCAGATCGCTTTGGACTTTGGCCAGCTCGAACCCAGCAAGAGCTATTCTAATAACTTAGTTTCCATAAAATGTAACATGTGGACCATACTTTCTCTAGAGCAACAATACTTAGGTATGCTATTGTTTAATAATAAAATGAATAAATAAACACATTCCCTTTATTCATCCCTGAAGAGATAATTTTCTTTAGGGTCTATTCCAATGGAAGACTGGTATAACACGGGCGTCAGCCGCAGTGCAGCGCCGCAAATTGAGATAAGGCTAAGGTGACTTGTTCAAGGCCACACAGCGCGACGGGTATAGTCGAACTCGGTACCTTTCGGGTACGAAGCAAAGACCGTACCGCTGAGCAACGGTTCCCCATACCCTTTCCTACCTGTAAAGGCCTGTAACCAATGGACGAGAGTTCCGGTATGATGCTGTCATAATTCTTGTTTCCTGGTGAAAGAAACAGATTTTTATAGGGAATGAGATTAGCGGAAGAGTAGCGTCCTTTGATTGGACGTGACCGGTGGAGAAGTTATTTGTAAACAAACCAACTACAAGCCAAGCACTCCAAATACAAAATTTATTATTCATATTTCTGTACAAAAATGCATAACGTTGATTATGATATGCATTTTTGTACAGAAATATGAATAATAATTTTTTTATTTGGAGCGCTTGGCTTGTAGTTGGTTTGTTTACAAATAACTTCTTCACCGGTGACGTCCAATCAAGGGACGCTACTCTTCCGCTAATCTCATTCCCTATATGTGTCAATGCATTACATAATCAATCGAAAGGTGAACATTTTGGATTTGCATTTTTCTTTTTGCATTTTCTGAAAGTTTTTCGAAATGATGAAAATGCGATATAGCAGGTTTTGAAGGTTACCTCTTTAGTATGAGCTATAATATATCTAGTGCTGGAGCAAATTTAAAAAAAAAAATGTTTATAGAAATATGTCATTTCTTCTGTTATTTGAAACTCCAAACATATTTCTACCCAACCCGATGTAAATTAAAATGGCTAATTAAAAGTAAGGAAAAGTGAGTAAGTACGTATGTAAGTAACTAGGTGCTTACGTGAGTAAGTACATAAGTAATCAAGTGAGTTAGGACTAAAATAAGTACACAAATGAGCATGTGCGCAAGTAAATAATTAACGAAATTAGTAAGTGAATTGCAAGATAATGAGGTAAATAGTGAAGTACCTAAGTATGTATTCAAATCAAATAAAAAATTAAAAAAAAAAGAATCTAGTGAATAACTAACTACAAAGTAGGTAAGTAAGTATAGATGCTGTGCGCTTGGCTAAGAAACTCACAACATTGCCATCCTGAAGTATAACAGACCAACACACAAAACTATCTGTAAACTATCCTTGAACGTTTATAGTCAGGTTAATACAGTTTAGTGAGAATTACTCATAAATATGGGATGGCAAAAAACAATAACAAAAACCTGTATGACGTCAACTTCGAACTATCTATAGACAGAACGAAGATGAAGTTACTCAGGTCTTTGTTTTTGGTTTTTGCCATCCATGTTTGTGAGTAATTATCATTAAACTGTTAGACTATAGATAGTATGCGCTTGTCTAAGAAGTTCACAACATTGCCATCCGGAAGTGTAATGGACCAACACGCAAAACTGTGTGTAACCATGAACGTTTATAATCAGGTTAATACAGTTTAGTGAGAATTACTCATAAACGCGGATGGCAAAAAACAATAACAAAGGCTCGAGTGACGTCAACCTCATTCTATCTATATGTTTACGGTTACACATAGTTTTGTGTGTTGGTCCGGTATACTTCCGGATGGCAATGTTGTGAGCTTCTTAGCCAAACGCACACTATCTATAGCAATAGCAATGATGGATTCGCGTCTCACCTGTTTTGATAGATTTGACCGGGAACTTGCTGAGCGGCAAGGGGTACTTGTGCATCCACACGTCCTGGAGTTCACAGGAATGGGCGTGGATGATGGCGGGAGCGTCCTCGTCCTCCAGGTCACGGAGAAGGGTGACGAATTTGTGACAGAGGTTGCCTTGCTTTCAACAAACCAACAAATCAAAGATCATTCGGTGAACTTCGGATATCCCGAAGTAACATATTAAGAGACTGTTTTTGGTTCGACTCATTTCTTTTTCGTATAAATTTATATTTTTATTTAACGTAAATAGTTTCGCTTATATCGAATTAATCTACTTATTGAATTTTAAAAAATCTTTTCTTTCAGGACATTAGATAATTCTGAGTCATTCATAATATTAATTGCTATTGCGAAAGTTAAATACAATTACACGTGGTTGTATTCTCTCTCTCTCTCTCTCTCTCTCTCTCTCTCTCTCTCTCTCTCTCTCTCTCTCTGTGTGTGTGTGTGTGTGTGTGTGTTTGTGCGTGCATGCATGTGTATGTGTGTTGACACATTTAATTAAGTAAAATTAGGCATTTGTTTTTCGTAAACAGCATTCATTTATTAACTCACTCATTTATCTAATCTCATTGCCATCATTCATTCATTCATTCATTCATTCATTCATTCATTCATTCATTCATTCATTCATTCATTCCCTTTCTGACGACTTATTCTCAATCCTATTTTTTGTTGTTGTATAGGCGCTTTAAATTTTTACTAAATTCCACGCATTCGTGTTTTTAATTTTTTTTTCTTTGTTTGTGTGTTTGTGTTTGTTCATTTTCAATTTGGCCCAACAATCCTCAAAGCTCACTCACTCAATTGCTTCATTTATTCATTCATTCATTTTTTGTTTCTTCTTTTATTCAATCATACATTCATTCGATCACCATCGACGTGTGCTTTTTTGTAGGTCTGATAACCCAAATTGTAATGGCCTCATTGTTGTAATGGAAATACTCTCAAACCAACCCAAATTATTGTCCATTACAACAATGATCAGGGCCATAATTGCGCTCGGTAATCAGACCTGCAAAATACGTGCACCTAGGTCAGCATCCATCCCATTCATGTTCCTTTATCATTCGTGCCACTCAAAGTTCAAACGAAGCAGCCCTGTTCTTCCACAGTCACCTGTTCGTCGCCAGCTGCAGAAGATCCGGTAGACATACAGGCGTTTTTAGCTGAAGGGGGACAACTGCTAAGATCGTTACTGCCATGCGCTTTGCTGTTGTCTCCGCTAATCAGGGCATCCATCTTACGTTTACGTTCTTTCCCGGGCTTACTGGACATCATTCGCTGACAGATCTGCTAGAGAGATGGAAATAAGTACCAATTGGGTGAAGAAAGAATAAACACATTGATATTATATACTTTTTTTTTCAGTAAGCGAAACGCGTCCTTCTTGCATTCGATACAAAAACAGTCCGGTGAATTTCTGGTGGAATACTGCACGCTGGGGCGTTTGAAAGGAGGTTTCAGAGCGATGGTCATGATAGCTCAGTTGGTAGAGCACTCGCTTCAAATGTGCCGAGATCGACCCAGGTTTAACTCACTCAATCCTCGAGATTTTTGCTTCTTTCCAAAATTGGAGAAAAAAAGTGTATCAAACATGAGCATGTGTCTCGATATTCTTATTCAACAAAAAACTAAAAACATAAGCTTTGATACTCCACCAATTTCTGTCTCAGAAAAATGTAATAAATAGACATGGGGTAAAAGTAACCCAGGTAAACCACGGATATAGTCGTTTTTAGGGTTGAGTGAGTTAAATTGCGATCTTTTTAAGACCCCCTTTTTTACCCAACATTGATTGGGTAGCTCAATAGATTTGGCTGAGAGTACTGTGCATTAGACCACCGTCCAATCAAAAAAAAAAAACATCGCTATTGTCTCTTTTTCACGATATAGAAATCGGGATAAACTCCAGCTCCAAGGGTCTAATGTCTCTGATGGACTTCTTTGTTTCAGAACGGTGCATGAGTGTAGACCTGGTTTTGCCCTAAGTGTATTCATTAATTATGGCAACGACCCGGAGACAGCAGAGCATCTGGTTGAGCGTTGCATTGTGAAGCAACTGCAGGCCGAATTGGGGATATTCATTAGAAATTCGTGGCGACATTACGCGAGTGCGGAAAAGAATTCGCATACAGGATGGACAGTTATAAGGTCATATTATAAACGATCTGATGCTGCCCCTGGTAAATGCCGAACAAAATTACGAAGGTCTTATGGAGCTTGACTTAGAAGAATGGGTGGGAGTTGCGAGTTCTGTACAAGAGAAAGAAAGAAAGCAAAAGAATATATATAATATATATATATATATATATATATATATAGAGAGAGAGAGAGAGAGAGAGAGAGAGAGAGAGAGAGAGAGAGATGATAGCATTGATCTAGAGATTTGATGGTTCAGTTGATGTTTTAAAAAAGTCTTCCATACTAGTAAAAGTTACATAAATTTGTGATTGTTGAGCTGAAGGGAAAAACAAACAAACAAATAAACAAACAAAACAAAAACAAACCGAAAACTCATTTCGATGCTGACTGGAGTTGGGATCAAATGGGACTTGGAAAATGTATAGAACTAACCCCTTCAAAGAAATTCAGTTTACCTGTTAAAGGGTCGACTCCACGGTTCAGAGCAGCCATTATTCAATAGGCAGCCCTTATTCAATAGGCAGCCATTATTCAATAGGCAGCCACTATTCAATAAGAGATCAAACGACTAAAACATATAACAAACGCTGCCCGTCAATAACGCTAAATTTAATTGATTTATTTCCTCAGCAGGTCACCAGGATGTCAAAGTGCTTTTATTGCTTCTCATTTGCATCTTCTAGCGGGCGTGTCAATGGCGTTGGTCGACATGACCAGTGACTAAAGTTTCCCAACTATCTTCATTTGCGGCATTTTGTCATTGCGGGCTCAGCTTTGCCAGAGGCCTGACTGGGATTGTTCGCTGAGAGGGATGTAGATATTATGAATCTCTCGCAAAGAAGAAAACAATCACATTTTTATTCTTCTTGTTCTGGATATCGTCTGAACGCATCCAATATCTCTGTGTGAGTCTGTCTACAGTTGTTGGTTTCATGCTCGGAACACACACACACACATACGCACCAACACACGCATGCACACACACACACACACACACAAACAAAACAAACACCTATACATGCGCAAATAGCTGCCGAATTTTGCTTTTTTCTCAATAAAGTAGTTCTCTTTGATCTTCTTTCTCATCGAAGCCCTCTCGCGATTCAAAGCTTGTGTGCTCCAATTTCCCCATGATTCTATGAGGGAAGATGTCTTCTGATTTTATTGTTTTTATAACCAACTGATTTTCAAAATTTAAGGAAAGGTTTTTCTCATTTTTCTCATAAATTGCCAAAAAATTTTATACGGATTTGACCAGGGGTAAGTTTGCCCCATGTAAAAAAAAAAATGAAAAAGAAAAACTCCCGACATTTTTCGCATACACAATCAATACCAGATTTTAGTCAACGTCCATTAGGTGAGCCGATTTGTGACAAATGAATAACTCTTCTATGTGCGACATTGAAAGAGAATATTTTCCCTATGCTATAAATAAAACTAATATTTCGAATTCAGGAAAGATGTTGGCATTTTTCATAAATTCATTTGTTTACTACTGATGGAACCTTACGGGAGGCCTCCCAACCTGGGAAGTATCCCCTGATACACGAAAAACTGTTTTCATTTCTCTGGATAACCAAAATAAAAAATAAAATAAAGTAAAACAAACTAACAAAAGAAAACACCATTGTGATATGATAAGCCTTATCTTTGGGAGACCTTCCATTAGCTACTACATCCCAAGTATTCTTGTTCTAGTAGGGGGTTTTGGAGGGGGGAAACTTTTTTTTTTTAAAGTCTCCCCCCTCCCAAACCCCCTACTAGAAGTTCTAGTGTAGGGTGTTTGGGAGGGGGGAGACTTTAAAAAAAAAAAAAGTTTCCCCCCTCCCAAACCCCCTACTAGAACAAGAATACTTGGGATGAAGTAGTTTATGGAAGGTATCCCTTATCTTTATCTACATTTTAATTTTATGCGCACAGATTCGCAGGTCTGATAGCGGATAGCATGTATGGGCTTGATTTCATATCATGTAATGGACACTAAGTTACGTTTGGTTTGAGCGTATTTCCATGACATCAATGAGCCCACAACTATAACTTGTTGGGGAGACCTGCAAATAAATACATACATCGATATCCACCAATCTATTTGATAATTATCGCATTAGAGGTTCCGTTAAATTTCCGTTAAAATGGCCACCTTTTTCAGATAAAAATTAAGTTATTGATGTTAACGTTTAAAATATTACTAGTCACCTGAAACAGCCCAGCTTCGCAGAAAAGGACGAAAATGTGTTACAAAACGTCATTATTGTACTTAGTCTTCTTTCTTTGTTGTTGTTGTTGTGTTCATTTAGTAAACAAATATTCTAAAAATTGAATGAATGGGGAATTCTTAAAATATGGCGTCATTGTGACGTCATGCAAAAATACTCAAGACAAATTTGGTTAGAGATTATGTCGTACTTGAAAATAGCGAAATCATAACTACATAATTTTACGATGACAACGACGACGACAACAATAACAGCGGCACCACCAGCACTGACACCAGCATCATCACTGCTACTATTACAAGTACTACTACTACGATGACGACAACAACAACAACAACAACAACTACTACTTCTACTACTACTACTACTACTACTACTACTACTACTACTACTACTACTACTACTACTACTACTACTACTACTACTACTACTTCTACTTTACTACTTTATATACTACTACTACTACTACTACTACTACTACTACTACTACTACTACTACTACTACTATACTAACTACTACTACTACTACTATACTACTACTACTACTACTACTACTACTACTACTACTACTACTACTACTACTATATACTATAATAATATAATACTATAATAATAATACTATATACTACTACTACTACTACTACTACTACTATACTACTACTATACTACTACTACTACTACTAACTACTACTACTACTACTACTACTACTATACTATATATATGATTGATGATGATGATGATGATGATGATGTATGATGATGATGATGATGATGATGATGATGATGATGATGATGATGATGATGATGTGATACTGATGATGATGATGATAATAATAATAACTATAACAAAAATGACAACCATAACAATGGCCCTACCAATATTAAATACAATGGCGGCAAGGTGACATACGTTCGATATTCATGGAAATGATTACCTAATCCAATCCTTGAGTCATATAACTCAACATTAGATAGGTAATTATTCGTTTTATTATTCGTAAGTTCTCTCTCTCTCTCTCTCTCTCTCTCTCTCTCTCTCTCTCTCTCTCTCTCTCTCTCTCGAACGCTACTCCAAGCAAACGGGTTCGAAAGCTACGCTTGCTGACACCATAATATTCTCTTTCGAATAATTTCGGCAAGCAAACGCTGAAACAAGACGATACCAAGAACTAGAATATAGATAGAACGAAGATGACGTCACTCAAGCCTTTGTTATTGTATTTTTGCCATCCGCGTTTGTGAGTGATTCTCACTAAAGTGTATCAACCACACTATAAAAGTTCATGGATACACACAGTTTTGTGTTTTGGTCCGTTATACTTCCGGATGGCAATGTTATGAGCTTCTTAGCCAAGCGCATACTATCTATAACATAAGTGAGACGATGAAATAAAGGCAGCAATCGTATTTTATCTGAAAAGTGTATCCCATCTTCCCCTTGCACGTTTGCAGAAATTGATTGGCCCAACGAACTCGTGACGACCAATTGGATTCAATAGTCTGATGTCACGTCGCCCAGCAACGGCGGCCATCGTGGTTCTAAACAAAGAAAATTGGTACTTTTTATTCTTCATGCTGGCTAGAACTTTTCATATGTCATATGATCAGAATGTATAAAAGTCAAAGCATGATCATATTTATAATGTTTTTCTCCTCTGGATACACTTTTATGCTCGTCGGAGAAGTATTTCATAAGGGTGTCCGCCATTGTTCCGATAGTTTAGAGCCAGTTACTAAGTTGCCATGCGTCATTACGAGGGAAGTGACGTCATGACTGTTGAGGGCTATGGGCATGATCTATATTAACTTTCCATGTGCTTGAAGTCATTGGTCACATTGAAAAATGTGCTCAAAGTGACCTACATAGTGAAACGTGTTCAAAGATTTTGAACTAACAGATCTAACTAACATTACGATTGGTAATTGTGTTCAGCTTGACACATGGGTATGTGTACAACTTTCATAAACAAAGCAGCGTGTTTACATTTGTTCAGAAATGTCCAATCGTTGGACAGCAACAAACCACGTGATTGATGACTCGGTTGGACGAAAACATGAATATAGATCGCTCCCATTAGTGTGCTAAATGTCGTAAATTTTAGTGACTCCTTTTTCTCTCTCTGAAACACAGCTCTATCTGGTTATAATTTTTTGGTGTGTTATATTTCAATCGAAAATTACAATTCGTAAAGTTTTAAAATAATAGTAAGTCACTCAATTTTACGACATTCAGCACTCAAAAGGACAGGAACAAGGTTGTTAGATGTCCATCCAACGTTATTTTTTTCAAAACCAACACGTTGTAACTACCAAATCAGTCTTTATGGCCTTCCGCCACGACATCATTAGATATCCTCGCCTAGGCATTCCACAAAGGAATAATATAGATAATCCATCAAACAAGATGATGTCTCACGTCAACAGGAATCACCCATGTTGTCCAAGTCAGCAAATTTGGAGTTAATAATCGAAAGTGCTTGAAGTCGGTCTCGAACCCAGGACCTTCCGGTCACAGTGCAATGCCTTAACCACGTGGCCTCTCTCTCTCTCTCTCTCTCTCTCTCTCTCTCTCTCTTTCTCTCTCTCTCCCTTCCCAAAATCAGTGCCTTGCAATAAATAGAGGAAAGTCTTTAATTCATTGCCGACGTTTATTTATTTGCAGGTCTGATAACACAAATATTATGGGGCTCATGTTGTAATGGACATACTATCAAACAAACGCCATATTGTACTCATTACAACAACGGGGCAGCGTGGCTCAGCGGTACGGTCTTTGCTTCGTACCCGAAAGGTGCCGAGTTCGCTCACCCACCGCTGGGCTGTGTGGCCTTGAGCAAGCCACCTCGCCCAAGCTCACTTTGCGGCGCTTCACTGCAGCTGACGCCTGGGTTAGTCCAGTCTTCCCTTGGAATAGACCCTAGAGACAAATGTCCCCTATGGGATGAATAAAGGGAATTTTATTTATTTATTTTTTAAATTTAATTTTAAAACATGGGATTCAATAGTCGTAACGTCACTTCCTTCCTAATGACGCATGGTAACTTAGCAATACTGGCTCTTAACTCTCAGAACAATGGCGGACGCCCGTATGAAATATTTCTCCGGCGAGCATAAAAGCGTATCCAGAGGGAAAAAAACATAAATTTGATCATGTTTTGACTTTTACACATTCTGGTCACAAGACATATGAAAAGTTCAAACAGCTTGAAGAATAAAAAGTAATGATTTTCTTTGTTGAGAACCAAGATGGCCGCGTTGCCGAGCGACGTGACATCAGACTACTGAATCCAATTGCATTCGGTTATCACGAGACATCAATATCATGTGCACCGAATCACAGCTTGACGACGTTACCGTTCGATATTCGTCTATTGTGTTTGCAAACACAAACGATATTCGAATAGTTTTTGACCGCCCGCCCATTCTATTCCAGGCAACATCATTAGATTTATGGCGAGTAGGTAGGTACTGAAGATAATATGAAGAGAAAGTTCATTTAATAATGAAATCTCCAGTATCTTAGATAACGTAAGGCGAGAACACTTGAATTTTATCGCTCAGTCATCACTGTAAATCTCAATATATTACGGTATTGATAGAATGCGTTTGACATCACATTCCTATATCATATGCATTTTTGTTTCTTCTCCTTCTTTTCTTCTTCTTCTTCTTCTTCTTCTTCTTCTTCTTCTTCTTCTTCTTCTTCTTCTTCTTCTTCTTCTTCTTCTTCTCCCTCCTCCTCCTCCTCCTCCTCCTCCTCCTCCTCTTCCTCCTCCTCCTCCCTCCTCCTCCTCCTCCTCCTCCTCCTCCTCCGCCTCCTCCTCCTTCTTCTTCTTTTTTTCGTTTTTTCCCTTTTGTGTGTGTATGTTTTGTCCGTCGGACAGGTAAACAAAATTTTCACTTCATTACCACAACCGACATGTGTTTTGCAGGTCTGGTAATCCAATTTTTTTTTTTTTTGCGCTCACGTTGCTGTAATAAAAATACTCTCAAACCAATGCAAAATGCCATTACAACAATGGTACATTTGGCCCATAATTGTGTTTGGTTGTCAGACCTGCAAATATGTGACGGGCAACCACGTCATTCACATTGCCCGTCACATATTTGCAGGTCTGACAACCACAGCAGATGATATGTCTAAGGTAGTCAACATTACACTAAAAGTAAGTAAAAGTATTAGGGTTCAACAGTCGTGACGTCACTTCCCTCGTAATGACGCATAGTAACTTAGTAACTGGTTCTAAACTATCGGAACAATGGCGGACGCCCTTATGAAATACTTCTCCGACGAGCATAAAAGTGTATCAAGAGGATAAAAACATTATAAATCTGATCATGTTTTGACTTTTATATATTCTGATCACATGACATGTGAAAAAGTTCTAACCAGCATGAAGAATAAAAAGTACCGATTTTCTTTGTTTAGAGCACAAGCTGCTGGTTGCTGGGCGGACGTGACACCAGTCAGACTATTGAATATGCCATTAATTTATTCTCAAGCTTAATTACCATATGTAAATAAATACATGTAGGTATATCGAATTTCTTAGATGTATGAATAAAATACCCACAAAATAGTATATAATGTACAGCATACAAATGAACATAACGAGTTCTTTGGTGGTTTATAATTCATATCATCATAGGAGTTTCCTTTGTGGAAGACTGACCTGACACCGTAACACCACCGTAATTTTTTTTTTTAAATGTGACCCTTCGTCTCAAAACGGTATTAAGTCAGGTTGGTTAAGATGTTGAAAATTGAATTTATAGCCAGAAATATCAGATTTGTGTTGAGTTTGTATGTTTTATTTAGGAGAATGGATACCATATTTTAGGTTGCTAATGCCAACAATTTATATTTTTGCTCAGTTTAATATTAAATTCGGCTTCTAAGCATCTGGTTCGTTCCGACATAATACCGTTTTGGGACGATAGGTCACAAATGAAAACCCACCATTTTGCAGATAAATATTTCTGATTAAAGTTAAACAAGCTTTTGTAACGAAGAATTCCCACTAAGCGTACTCAAAGCGCGTTGCAAGGTGTCCCTAGCCAACAACAACACTAAACACGTAGGACAAGACACGATACATATTAGGCGATAGAGACAACGCTGTTAACGGTCAGGTACTCATTTTACACCTGAGTACGGTGAGAGATCGTGAGTAGATAGCATTTGCCAAGGACTCAAGTATTAGCCGCTTTGAGAGGGACTCGAACCCAGGAGCTTCTGATCCCAAGGCGTGAGTCATTCGACAAGATCACATAGCCGCATAACATTAGGTTGCACAATAGATTTACACAAGGAAATCTCCAATGAGCGTCTTTTTGCGTCCAAATAATAATAATAATAATAATAGTAATAATAATAATAATAATAATAATAATAATAATAATAATAATAATAATAATAATAATAATAATGTGTTCTTTTATAGCGCTAAATGCCGAAGCCTCAAAGCCCTTTACAATATACTTGTCAAACCATAAACACACTCGTGCCGAGCCAAACAGACACACACAACAGTTGCACACACTAACTATCTATGCAAGTTTTACTAAATGAAATTGACATTCAACAAAATGGAATCAAAAAATAAAACGTATTATTTACTCATCAATAAGAAAATGCCTTGGAAAAAACAATATGAAAAAAAAATAAAATAATTGCTCTTCTTGAAGTCAAGATATCTAGTTGTGTTGCTTTAGTTGTGTTAGTGGGATAAATTGTTTCTTTTCTAATTTATGCGCCAGACCATTGGTTCCAAGTTCTAGAATTACTGAAAGGAGGAGATAATTATTATTTCTCTCTGTCTATCTTGTTTTTAAAGTAAAGTATTCATGTTTTTCTTTTTTTTTTCTTTTTTTTTTTTTTGTTTGTTTTTTGTTTGTTGTCAGCTGTAGAAGGGTTTTGAGTCCGAAACATTCCATGCTTGGTATTTTGTTCTTTTTTTTTTTAAGCTATTATATTCCTTTTTGTTAACTACTTTTTTTCTTTTTTTTTTTTAACATTGATAAACACCATATTTTAAAACAGCGCGAGCCACATTGTTATGTGTAAATTAAAAAATAAATTTGACTTCGAGGAAAAAAAAACGTCTTTGTCTCGGTCTTTTGGTAATCATTATCATATCAATTTATTTTTGAAATCTGTCAACAATCATGTACGATATTTAATGACTTAAAACACAGTGTTGAATAGGTGAGCTTTTAGTTCTCTACCTGCACCGCGGTCAAGAGGTCTTCGCTCCTTCAAATTCCCGACCAGTGCAACGGGTTATCTCCCGCGATACTTAACAGATTTGTTACTGATATCTGGTTAAATTACAATCGCTTTCGCACAACAACAGTCAATTTCACCAATTTAAACAAATTTGGTACCAAACACTCTATCCTTAGAATTACTGTCTTTGAGATATTTTGCATTCAGATATCAGCACAATTTTGACTATAGTTTGTTAAATTTAATTTATTGATTGCATTATTATAAGCAAACAAAACGATAGAAACTCTCAAAACTTGCTCTAACCGATGGAGGAATAAAGTAACCTTTCATTCATTCCCTCACAATTTGTGCGTCACTCTTAGTTCTTTGATGATATGCGGTAACATCTCGGTGCAGGTGTCCGATTTGTTTCGCTTTGATCACTGATGGTTCAGATGGTTATGAATTCCGGTCATTGAGTCTTCATCGCACAAATTATATTCAACAGATGGTCACACGAGTTTAGCTTAATATTATATGAACACGATTATGCCAGTTTTCCATTCCACTAGTTACAAACGTGGTCAACTAAGAACATAGAATAAAGTCCGAGTCGTTTTATACTTCAGTTGTATATATTTGAAATTTACTTCCC
>NC_088369.1:22403466-22463466 GCF_034508935.2 Berghia stephanieae
CCCTCTGTTGAAGGGGCATTTAAATTACAGTTGCTGGAAGATGCAAATGAAAATGTACCTGATTCACCAAGACTTATTCGAGTGCGTGACGGGGGAGTGCAGAGACACGAAGAAAACACAGAAGGCGCTGGCTACAATCGTGTTGGGCGTCGATCCGGGTTTGCTGTATCTGATCGGGACAGAGCCAAAATCAGCCAAAGAGGTCTGGCAAACACTCGAAAGACAATTTCAAAAGGATAGTTGGCTAAACAAGTTGTCACTAAAGAAGCGACTTTATAACATGAGGTTAACAAATAATGACGTGAACGGCCATATAAAAGAAATGACTGAAACATTTCAATCGTTATCGCTTCTAGGATGTAAAGTCGACGATGAAGAAAAAATATGTTTACTTTTATCCAGCCTCCCGAAGCAATATGGCATACTGGTAACAGCTTTTGGTGCTGCGGATAAGGCACCCTCTTTCGAACAAGTTACAGAAAGACTGCTAGCAGATGTAACTCGGTGTTCCATTGATAGAATGGTCCATCAGCCTGAAGAGGTTATGAAAGTGAAGAGCGCTGGCAGAGGAGTAAAAACAGCTTTAAAAGGAAAGTGTTATCACTGTCATAAAGACGGACATTATAAGAACTCTTGCCCTTTGTTAAGACAACACAAAAAGAAGATTTCGTCGAATTCAAAGCCATCATCTTTACTTGTGGAAGAACAATGTTTATCCGGCAAACTCTGTGAAACACTAGATAATAAGTGGATCTTGGACTCAGGAGCAACTTCGCACATGTGTAACGACATAACGATTTTTCATGAATTCCAAAGAACTAACAATTTGGTTGTTACTTTAGGAGATGGACACAAAATTAATTCAGTTGGAATTGGTAAAGTTTACCTGGATTTAGAGGGTGAAAAGTGCATCTTAAATGATGTGATTTGTGTACCTGAACTTGCTCATAATTTGATAAGTGTAGCCAAAATCCTGAAACATGGGGGAAGTGTAATTTTCTCCCAAGCTTCAGGAAAAATCATGAATGAAAAAAGAACTCTTGCTTATGCAAATTATGATCAAGAAGACAATCAGTTTATTGTAAAATGTATGCCTAGTAAAATCAGGCCAAACACCGACTATAATTCTGTTTTGAGTGTTGAAAGTAAACATGAATATGTTTCTCTTGATGATGGTGGTCAGAGTGTGTCAAAGGAAGACTTGTGGCATTGTAGATTTGGTCATCTTGGAGTTGATAATTTGTGTAAACTGTCACAAAAGAAGATGGTATCAAAGTTTGATTTTGATCACAAGAAGAAAATAACATTTTGTGAATTTTGTACCAAGGGAAAGCAACACAGGTCTCCCTTTCCTACTCACTCTGAAAACCAATGTCTCAATGATGTGCTGGGATTGATTCACAGTGATGTGTGCGGCCCTTTACCAAACTCATTGGGAAACAATAGATATTTTGTAACATTCATTGATGACTGCACAAGACATTGCTGGGTTTATGCTATACAAACTAAAGACCAAGTCTTGAGTGTGTTCAAAGAGTTCAAAACCATGGTTGAAAAAGTTACTGGGAAATCAATCAAAATCTTGCGGTCAGATAATGGCGGGGAATATAAGTCTAATGAATTTAAAGCGTTCTTGTTAGAATGTGGAATTAGACATGAGTACACCGTTCCTAAAACTCCTGAACAGAACGGAGTTGCTGAAAGATTAAACAGAGTTTTGATTGAGAAGGTCCGAACCATGTTGGTTCAATCCAGGTTACCCCAAAGGTTCTGGGCTGAGGCGTTAAATACAGCTGTGCATGTTCACAACTTGAGTCCTTCAAGAGTGTTAGGTGATAAGACTCCCAGGGAGCTTTTTACAGGCAAAAAGCCAAATGTTTCATATCTGAAAAGTTTTGGGTGCACTGCCTACATGCATATCCCAAAGGATGAAAGAAAGAAGTTAGATCCAAAATCTAGAAAGTGCATTTTTATGGGGTACGGTCAAACATCAAAAGGCTATAGGCTTTATGATACTGAGAAGAGAAGAATTATTCTAAGTAGAGATGTTATTTTCACAGAATGGAGATTTGAAGGTCTGCCAAGTAAGGGAGTGCAGCTCAGGAAAATGAATTTCAGTGTCCAATTCTTGATCTAAATTTAGAGTCTGAGACTGAAAATGATCATGAAACAAGAAACCTAGAGGGTAATGTTCATGAAACTGAAGCACAAATAAGAAGGAGTACAAGAGCTACAAAACCAGTTGAGAGATATGGAGAATGGATGTACACTAGTAATAGTAGCAGCAGCAGCTATGATGCTGAGCCTACAACTCTATCTGAAGCACTGCAAAGGCATGATGGTAAGCTTTGGAAAGAGGCAGCTGATAATGAGTACAATTCCCTTCTTAAAAACGGTGTATGGAAACTTGCTAAGCTTCCAGAGGGAAGAAAGGCCATAGGTTGTAGATGGGTTTTTAAAAGGAAACTGACCCCTGATGGCACTGTTCAAAGATATAAGGCTAGACTTGTGGCACAAGGTTATAGTCAAGTGTATGGAGAAGATTATGATGATGTTTATGCTCCAGTTGCAAGGTTTGAGTCAGTCAGAACAGTCATATCGCAAGCTGTCAAGGAGAAAATGAATATTCATCAAATGGATGTTACTGCAGCAATCTTAAATGGTGAACTTGAAGAAGATATTTATATGAAACAACCTGAGGGTTATACTGAACTTGGAAAGGGAGAGGATCTTGTTTGTTGTTTAAAGAAAAGTCTTTATGGACTCAAACAATCTCCAAAGTGCTGGAATGAAAAACTAGACACATGTTTAAAGAAAATGGGATTTCAGAAAACTGTGGATCCATGTGTCTATGTACGAGGGAAAACAAAGGGTGATAAATTCGTTATTTGCCTTTACGTTGATGATCTGATCCTTATAACCAAAGATGCAGAAGAACTTGTTCAAGTCAAAAGTGACCTTTCCAACAAGTTTGAAATGAAAGATCTTGGTGAACTGGATTACTTTCTTGGTGTTGAATTTAAAAGACAAGAGAATGGGAGCATTTGGATGGGACAAGAATCCTACACCAAACAAATACTTACCCAATTTGGCATGGGAAATTGCTCACCGACTGATACACCGGTTTGCAACAGCCAAAAGCTTACTCCTGGAAATGAAAACAGTGAAAGAGTTGATCCTCAAAATTACAAGTCTGCAGTGTCTGCAGTCTCTTACACTTAAGCAATAGAACAAGGCCAGACATAGCATATGCTGTAGGGTTGGTTGCTAGGTTCTCCTCAGACCCATGTAAGGAACACTGGGTGGCAGTAAAAAGAATCTTTAGATATCTAAGGGGCACAACAAATTTTGGCCTGTCCATAAAAATCCCAAAAAGGGTGCCTGTGATTAAACCTTTTTTTTCCCAATTAAAATTCGATCAAAAAATTTATCAACTACACATGACCAATTTAAGCCCAAACCCTTTTTAAATATGAAAAAATTCTTAAAAGGTTTTTGAAACAAGAGTTTTCTTCTTCTTAAAAAAAAGGTAAAAAAAAAAATTTAATTTCCCGATGTTTAATAATTTTGGGTCTTTTTAAAAAATTTTTGTTATTTTAAAAATTTAAAAAAGGTTTTTAAACCAAAATTTTTCAGGGCCCCCAATTTTGTTGTAAAGAAAAAAATTCAACTAACGTATGCAAACACAACAACTTTACCCCAAAGGGCCCATTTTTTGGTTCATTTAAACAAAAATTTGAAATTTTTCACGGGGTTTGATACGATTTAAAGAAATTAGTCCAAAAACCCTTCCGACCCTTTTGGAACCAGGGTCCCAAAATTTAAATACGGAAAAAAAATTTAAACTTTAAAAAAAAAGGGGAAAATTTTTACTCTTTAGATGGGGACTAGTCTATCGAAAAGTCCTTTCCCCCAAAATTTAAAGCCCCCAGCTATCCAAAAAAACTGCAAAAATGGTCAGGGGGGGGGGGGGGGACGGGAGAAAAAAGATAAAGATCTTGACTTCACTCGGGATGGGATTTGGGGTTCCCTTTCCCGGCGACATTGTGCTCTCCCAAAGAGCTATGGGGACCTAAATACGAAAACCCTTAAAACTGTAAAATTAAAAAAAGTCCCTTAAATTTCATTAAATAAAAAAATTTTCCCCTTTGGGGTCTTTTCCCGGTAAAAGATTTTTAAGCCACCCCAGGGTTAGCCGCAATGCAACGCCTCAAAAAAGCGAACAATAGGGGAAAATTTGTATTGCTCCAGAAAAAAAAAAACAAACAAAAAAAACGAGATGTGACATTGGGCCCAGGGAACCCGGGATTTGGGGAAAGGAAAGTAAAAATAAATTTCCAAAAAAACAAAAAACAAAAAAACCCCGGAAAAAAAAAATTTGTGGTTCTGATTTAACTCAAATTTGATTCCCGGATTTCAGTTTAAAAGGGAAATTTTAAATTTTAAGCTTTGGTTTTGAGTCGAGATGTTATATGGCGAAATTTAACACAAAACGTGCTCAAAGCGCTTTACAAGGGGTAGTCAACAGCAACCTAAATTTTAGGACAAGACTGTTTTAAAAATCAATGAACAAAGAGTCATTAGTTTTTGTAAATGCCCAATTTTGTTTTCTATCTTTTTTCTAGGTTTTAAGTGTTTTTGTTTTACATTGTTTTTCTGATTAAAAAAGTTATGGGGTTGCAAAATGGGCCTTTTTCCATTTTTCTTTTTAAATTCTTAAGGTTTTTTTGGGGGAGGGGAAGGTTTAAAAATTTTCGATGTTGTAAAAAAATTAAAAATGGGGGAAAAAATGACCCTAAGTTTTCTATTTTGGTTTTATAGTGTAATAAACTAATAAAAATCAAAACAAAAAGTTGTGGTAGGGATGTGAGATATAACGGCTACGTAGAAAAATGGCATCAGGGGGGTTTAAAGAAAAATTTCCCCCTTTTTGAAGGGGGGATTTAAATTAAATTGCTGGAAAATGCAAATGAAAATGTACCTGATTACCAAGATTATTGAGTGCGTGACGGGGGGGAGTGCAAAAGACACGAAGAAAACCAGAAGGGCTTGGTTTAATTTTGTTGTTGGGCGTCGAACCCGGGGTTTTCTGTAATCTGATCGGGGGAAAAGCCAAAATCAGCCAAAGAGGTTGGCAAACACTGAAAAACAAAATTTTTAAAAAAAAAAAAAAAAAAAAAGGTTTGTTGGCCCAAACAAATTGTCCCCTTTAAAAAAGGATTATAACATTTTAGGTTAACAAATTTGAGTGAACGGCCCTAAAAAGAAATGACTGAAAAAATTTCAAGTTATGCTTTAGGATGTAAAAATCGAGATGAAAAAAAAAAATTTAAGTTTTTTTTTATCCCGCCCCCGAAAACAATTGGCATACTTTTGGTTTAAAAGTTTTTGGGTGCTGGGGTAAAGGCCCCCCTTTCGAACAAGTTTCAGGGAAAAACTGTAGCGATGTAATGGGGTTCAAATTTTAGAATGGTTTCCCTCAGCCTGAAGAGGTTATGAAATTTAAGAGCGCTGGCAGAGGGGTAAAAACAGCTTTAAAAGGAAAGTGTTATCACTGTCATAAAGACGGACATTATAAGAACTCTTGCCCTTTGTTAAGACAACACAAAAAGAAGATTTCGTCGAATTCAAAGCCATCATCTTTACTTGTGGAAGAACAATGTTTATCCGGCAAACTCTGTGAAACACTAGATAATAAGTGGATCTTGGACTCAGGAGCAACTTCGCACATGTGTAACGACATAACGATTTTTCATGAATTCCAAAGAACTAACAATTTGGTTGTTACTTTAGGAGATGGACACAAAATTAATTCAGTTGGAATTGGTAAAGTTTACCTGGATTTAGAGGGTGAAAAGTGCATCTTAAATGATGTGATTTGTGTACCTGAACTTGCTCATAATTTGATAAGTGTAGCCAAAATCCTGAAACATGGGGGAAGTGTAATTTTCTCCCAAGCTTCAGGAAAAATCATGAATGAAAAAAGAACTCTTGCTTATGCAAATTATGATCAAGAAGACAATCAGTTTTATTGTAAAATGTATGCCTAGTAAAATCAGGCCAAACACCGACTATAATTCTGTTTTGAGTGTTGAAAGTAAACATGAATATGTTTCTCTTGATGATGGTGGTCAGAGTGTGTCAAAGGAAGACTTGTGGCATTGTAGATTTGGTCATCTTGGAGTTGATAATTTGTGTAAACTGTCACAAAAGAAGATGGTATCAAAGTTTGATTTTGATCACAAGAAGAAAATAACATTTTGTGAATTTTGTACCAAGGGAAAGCAACACAGGTCTCCCTTTCCTACTCACTCTGAAAACCAATGTCTCAATGATGTGCTGGGATTGATTCACAGTGATGTGTGCGGCCCTTTACCAAACTCATTGGGAAACAATAGATATTTTGTAACATTCATTGATGACTGCACAAGACATTGCTGGGTTTATGCTATACAAACTAAAGACCAAGTCTTGAGTGTGTTCAAAGAGTTCAAAACCATGGTTGAAAAAGTTACTGGGAAATCAATCAAAATCTTGCGGTCAGATAATGGCGGGGAATATAAGTCTAATGAATTTAAAGCGTTCTTGTTAGAATGTGGAATTAGACATGAGTACACCGTTCCTAAAACTCCTGAACAGAACGGAGTTGCTGAAAGATTAAACAGAGTTTTGATTGAGAAGGTCCGAACCATGTTGGTTCAATCCAGGTTACCCCAAAGGTTCTGGGCTGAGGCGTTAAATACAGCTGTGCATGTTCACAACTTGAGTCCTTCAAGAGTGTTAGGTGATAAGACTCCCAGGGAGCTTTTTACAGGCAAAAAGCCAAATGTTTCATATCTGAAAAGTTTTGGGTGCACTGCCTACATGCATATCCCAAAGGATGAAAGAAAGAAGTTAGATCCAAAATCTAGAAAGTGCATTTTTATGGGGTACGGTCAAACATCAAAAGGCTATAGGCTTTATGATACTGAGAAGAGAAGAATTATTCTAAGTAGAGATGTTATTTTCACAGAATGGAGATTTGAAGGTCTGCCAAGTAAGGGAGTGCAGCTCAGGAAAATGAATTTCAGTGTCCAATTCTTGATCTAAATTTAGAGTCTGAGACTGAAAATGATCATGAAACAAGAAACCTAGAGGGTAATGTTCATGAAACTGAAGCACAAATAAGAAGGAGTACAAGAGCTACAAAACCAGTTGAGAGATATGGAGAATGGATGTACACTAGTAATAGTAGCAGCAGCAGCTATGATGCTGAGCCTACAACTCTATCTGAAGCACTGCAAAGGCATGATGGTAAGCTTTGGAAAGAGGCAGCTGATAATGAGTACAATTCCCTTCTTAAAAACGGTGTATGGAAACTTGCTAAGCTTCCAGAGGGAAGAAAGGCCATAGGTTGTAGATGGGTTTTTAAAAGGAAACTGACCCCTGATGGCACTGTTCAAAGATATAAGGCTAGACTTGTGGCACAAGGTTATAGTCAAGTGTATGGAGAAGATTATGATGATGTTTATGCTCCAGTTGCAAGGTTTGAGTCAGTCAGAACAGTCATATCGCAAGCTGTCAAGGAGAAAATGAATATTCATCAAATGGATGTTACTGCAGCAATCTTAAATGGTGAACTTGAAGAAGATATTTATATGAAACAACCTGAGGGTTATACTGAACTTGGAAAGGGAGAGGATCTTGTTTGTTGTTTAAAGAAAAGTCTTTATGGACTCAAACAATCTCCAAAGTGCTGGAATGAAAAACTAGACACATGTTTAAAGAAAATGGGATTTCAGAAAACTGTGGATCCATGTGTCTATGTACGAGGGAAAACAAAGGGTGATAAATTCGTTATTTGCCTTTACGTTGATGATCTGATCCTTATAACCAAAGATGCAGAAGAACTTGTTCAAGTCAAAAGTGACCTTTCCAACAAGTTTGAAATGAAAGATCTTGGTGAACTGGATTACTTTCTTGGTGTTGAATTTAAAAGACAAGAGAATGGGAGCATTTGGATGGGACAAGAATCCTACACCAAACAAATACTTACCCAATTTGGCATGGGAAATTGCTCACCGACTGATACACCGGTTTGCAACAGCCAAAAGCTTACTCCTGGAAATGAAAACAGTGAAAGAGTTGATCCTCAAAATTACAAGTCTGCAGTGTCTGCAGTCTCTTACACTTAAGCAATAGAACAAGGCCAGACATAGCATATGCTGTAGGGTTGGTTGCTAGGTTCTCCTCAGACCCATGTAAGGAACACTGGGTGGCAGTAAAAAGAATCTTTAGATATCTAAGGGGCACAACAAATTTTGGCCTGGTGTATACTGCAAATAATGTTAACTCAGATGATGTTTATGCTTGTGTTGGTTACTCAGATGCTGACTGGGCGGGTGATACTTCTGATAGAAAATCTACTTCTGAGTTCATTTTTCTTAATTCAGAAGGGGCTGTTCAATGGGGGAGTAGGAAACAAAATTGTGTTGCACTCTCAACTGCTGAAGCTGAGTACATTGCTTTGGCATCAGCGACTCAGGAAGCAACATGGTTGAACTCTTTGATGACTCAGATCAGTACTGTTACTGTTAATGAACCAACAATGGTTATTTATGAGGACAATCAAAGTACAATTTGTATTGCTAATGGTCAAGGGTCAAAGAGATCCAAACACATTGATATTAAGTATCATTATGTTCAGGATAAGATTGCCCAGGGTGATATTGTGTTACAATATTGTAAAACACAGGAAATGTTAGCAGACATTCTCACAAAAGCTTTACCAAAAGACCAGTTTGTGAAACTAAGATCATTGATGGGGATAAGAAAACCTATTTGAACTAATTTTGACAAATTGAAGTTTAGGAGCTTCTACTTTACTGTATAGCTTGTTTATTAGTTACGTACTTTTAAAATGTAAAATTGATAACTTTACTGGGTGTAGATTGTTGATTTTGTTACATTTTTATATAGCAAATTGATATTTGCCGTTTTTTAAAATTTAACTCTGTGGGAGGAAAACTCTTATAAAGTTTGAGTGTTCATTATACTAATGCAAATGATCATGGGCATTGTTATTGTGAATTTGATACAAGTTGATCATGGATTGAAATTTATGATGGGATGCTTTAGTTTATAAAGTATAGTTGTTTTTAGTTGTACAAATTCAGGGGGAGTGTTGAAATATCAATGAACAATGACGTCATTAGTTTTTGTACTGCAATTAGTTACTATCTTTTATCATAGAGTTAAGTCCGTTTATTGTTGACATTGTCTCTCTTCTGATTAAAACGTTATGGACTTGCAAGATGTCCTTTGCCATTATTTCTTATTAAATTCTACAAAGACATGGCGCCTGTAAGGCTATAATATAATTTTCGGACTGAGACAACGCTGTTAACTGCCAATTCCTCATTTTACACCCGAGTACGATGAGAGAATCCAAGGATTCTACTATGCGAGCGAGACTCGAACCCAGGACCGTCCGATCTGAAAGAGAGAGTCATACCTCTAGATCGCATATATGCTCATCTCTCTCTCTCTCTCTCTCTCTCTCTCTCTCTCTCTCTCTCTCTCTCTCTCTCTCTCTCTCTCTCTCTCTGCGAGTTCTGAACATGTTCTTCCGAACCAAAATCATTCCATAACCGTTGCATATCCATTTGCGTGTTGGTTACAACTCTATGAAAATTGTAATCGTTTCTATTATAAAATAGTTTGACCAAACCGCATAATAACAATACAAATACGCTTCAACAGTCGTGACGTCACTTCCCCCGTAATGACGCAGAGTAACATAGTAACTGGTTTTAAACTATCGGGAAAAATGGCGGAGCCCTTAAGAAATACTTCTCCCACGAGCATAAAAGGGTATCCAGAGGAGAAAAACATTATATATCTGATCATGTTTTGAATTTTATACATTCTGATCACACGCCGAGAGCAAAAGTTCGAGCCAGCATGAAGAATATAAAAAGTACCGATTTTCTTTGTTTCAACATATCCAACCAATGCAATTGATACGGTGTAAAATTTTAATGATCGGGGCATCCATAATAATTTATTATGCATGTGAAATCTAAGCCATTGTTGTGAATAGATGAATGAATTATCTATATATATATATATGAGTAAAACTGGAATGAATCCAGTATTATTTACATCGGTGTGAAATTGATGTCATCATTGACTCCACATGTTACATATAATAAAGCCACACTGTTTAGCATTTTGATGATCCTGGGCTCGATTTTATCTATTCTCTTGGGTGCCTAGTGGTATATCAGTCGCCTTTGGACAAGAAGGTCCCGGGTTCGAGTCCAGCCTTGAGCAGTGTAAAGTTGAGTCCTTGGAAAAGACTCTTTACTCACATTCCCTCACTATACCCTGGTGTAAGATATGTACTTTGCCGATAACAGCGTTGTCTTTATCCGTAAAAGAAAAGTAATATTAATATCGGCGTATAGATACCATGTCTCGTCCACCATGTCTCGTCCGATATGATTAGTGTTGCTGATGACCCCTATATAGCAAGAACGCTTTTCATATTACGATTTTATAGTGAAGTAGTTGGTATAGGCTTCAACAGTCGTGACGTCACTTCCCTCATAATGACGCATAGTAGCTTAGTAACTGGTTCTAAACTATAGGAACAATGGCGGACGCCCTTATGAAATACTTCTCCGACGTGCATAAAATTGTATCCAGAGGAGAAAAAGATTATAAATCTGATCATTTTTTAAAACTTTTATACATTCTGATCACATGAGATGTGAAAAAGTTCTAGCCAGTATGAAGAATAAAAAGTACCGATTTTCTTTGTTTAGAACCAAGCTGCTTGTTGCTGGCGGACGTGACATCAGACTATTGAATCCTATTCCTTAACCTTTATATTATGCGGGGTTCGACTTTACTCTTTTGGGTGACGTCGTGCGTGGTGTCTCTAGTGGTATGACAGTCGCCTTTGGACAGTTAGGTTCTGAGTTTGAGTCCAGCTCTGAGCGGTGTAAAATTGAGTCCTTGGATAAGGCTTTTTACTCTCATTCTCTCACTGTACTCTGGTGTAAGATGTGTACTTGGCCGTTAATAGCGTTGTCCTTGTCTTTGCCGGGAAAAAAAATAATATGGCCCTATAGACGTCATGTCTCGTCAAACATGTTAAGTGTTGCTGTTGGCTTCTATGTAGCAAGAAAGCTTTTGACACCATGATCTATGAGCTAAGTACATCGATAGTTGTTTTATTTATCCCTTTTTTCAACTTATTTTCAACCAGCGAATTCAGCTGTAGCTGCACCAACCAACCTTCAATTTTCAATTTACATTTCATCTCTCTCTCTCTCTCTCTCTCTCTCTCTCTCTCTCTCTCTCTCTCTCTCTCTCTCTCTCTCTCTCTCTCTCTCTCTCTCTCTCTCCTTTCGTTTCTTTCTTTCTTTTTATTTTTGGTTTTTTGTTTGTTGAAAATCTCGCCATTATCGCCCATTGAAGGCCCAAGGCCTACACATCGTATAGTTGAAGGTGTGTATTGTTGAAGGCCAAAGGCCTACACATCGTATAGTTGAAGGTGTGTATTGTTGAAGGCCAAAGGCCTACACATCGTATAGTTGAAGGTGTGTATTGTTGAAGGCCAAAGGCCTACACATCGTATAGTTGAAGGTGTGTATTGTTGAAGGCCAAAGGCCTACACATCGTATAGTTGAAGGTGTGTATTGTTGAAGGCCAAAGGCCTACACATCGTATAGTTGAAGGTGTGTATTGTTGAAGGCCAAAGGCCTACACATCGTATAGTTGAAGGTGTGTATTGTTGAAGGCCAAAGGCCTACACATCGTATAGTTGGAGGTGTGTATTGTTTCACATTATCAGATCTGTCGACCATTACGAAAAAATCGTAGAATTACGAAATTTCGAATCCAATTTCAGAATTTCGTGAGCATCTTTAAGTCGTTAAAACTGATTGAAAATGAAAGCTGATTCAAGACTACAATACATAATTTTAAGTATCTGTGAAGTGTTATTTTATAATGCCTGTGATGGCAAATTGTTGAATCTAAAAGTTAACTATAGTGACTGAAATGTTTATCTCCTAAAAACTAAGATTTTTTAAAATGTTGAAGTAGGCAGACATACATTATGAGCCATGTATTTTGTTTTGGGTTATAACTTAATAATACAGTGTTATCCACAGTTATTGAGTAGTAAATTTATTCCTTTCTCTGCGGGGATTTTCCAGTGTGTGAATTCATTATATCATTTTATGTAACTTTTCTATAACATAATTGCATGTTATGTATTAATATGAAGATATTGCTATTTCTGATATAAGTGTGAAAGAACAGATAGATAAGATAGATAGATAGATAGATAGATAGATAGATAGATAGATAGATAGATAGATAGAGAGAGAGAGAGAGAGAGAGAGAGAGAGAGAGAGAGAGAGAGAGAGAGAGGACCACAAGCTTTCCTTCTCATAGCTTGTTACAGGAAAATAATATAATATGGAGTATAATGAGGATGGCGATGATGTTATAGGGGAATGGTGAAAGTGAAGGATTGTAACGGAAATATTAGGAAGGTTGTTGTGATGATGATGATGATGATGATGATGATGATGATGATGATGATGATGATGATGATGATGATGATGATGATGATGATGATGATGTTGATGATGATGTTGATGATGATGATGATCATGATGATGATGATGATGATGATGATGTTGTTGATGCCGATAATGGTGACGATGACTATGATGTTACTAGTCTAGTGTGCATATGTGAGTGTGTCTATGTCAATATATTGTATTGTTATAAATGTGTAACCAAATTTGTGACCCATCGTCTCAAAACGGTATTATGTCGGAACGAACCGTATTATGCCTAGAAACGTTGAGAAGGTGGATTTAAAACTTCGCAAGTCGATGCACATAGTGTCAGGAACGCTGGAAACAACTCCTAAAGAATGGGGCCCGATAATGGCAGCGATCCAGCCCCCCCCCCCCCACCCCCCAACGTCCGGAGGGAGACGATAACGGGAAACTGGCTGAGTAAGATCAAAGAGAGAGGGAATGGGGTTACCCCTCTGATGCGCATAATGGACGGCGCCCCGTTTCGAGCCGAAATAAGTCCCGGCAACCCTTGTACGCAGAATCCCTCACTACGGACAGAGCTGCACATACGAGATGGAAGTCGGTTTGGACGAATTCAATCCCTCGTGGGGGCGGGGACGTAACCTCCTCTAAGCTTGGTGAGAAGTTGCCAGGCTTTGATACCAGTAAGAGGAGACGCTGCGAATCGGCTTCGGTCGAGGAGCTGCCTAACGGCAAGTGCGCTTCATCGGTGGGGTCTTTCTACCTGTCCAACATGTACCCGCTGTGGGCAAGAACCTGAGACGGCAGAGCATCTAGTCGAACGGTGTGTTGTGACGGTGTGTTGCTACCCGGCGGGTTTGCGACGGTGCACGAATGCGGACCGGACTTTGCTGATTGGGTCGATTGTCATAACATAGCTGCTGCCTAAAATTTTAAACTGGTCAAAGATATAAATGGTTGGCATTATCACCCTAAAATATGGTATCCATTCTCCTTAATAAAACATACAAACTCAACACAAGACTGATATTTCTGGCTATAAATGCAATTTTCAACACCTTAACCAACCCGACTTAACACCGTTTTGAGGCGAAAGGTCACACAAATGACAAATTGCCACTATTTTGAGGACAATAAAGATATACTATTATTATGATAATCCAGCTCAATACTATCCACGGTGTCGCTTTACTTGTCGTGTTTTGCTTAGCAAGCCATCTTTTCATTTTTATATCGCGATACGCGAGTCGACACTGGTAGACGACGACTACTGTAAGTTACAGTGATGAGAGTTATCGTTATGTGAAGGTTGTGTGGACAGTTGTTATAGCGGGTTGTGGACCTACGTGTTCTGTGTCATTTGTTGAATCGACAGTTGTTATAGCGGGTTGTGGACCTACTGTGATTCATGTGGTCCATGTTGTATTGAATCGACAGTTGTTATAGTGGGTTGTGGACCTACGTGTTCTGTGTCATTTGTTGAATCGACAGTTGTTATAGCGGGTTGTGGACCTACGTGTTCTGTGTCATTTGTTGAATCGACAGTTGTTATAGTGGGTTGTGGACCTAAGTGTTCTGTGTCATTTGTTGAATCGACAGTTGTTATAGCCGGTTGTGGACCTAAGTAATCTGTGTTATTTGTTGAATCGACAGTTGTTATAGCGGGTTGTGGACATATCATGTGTTTTGTCTTTATTGTTGTTGAATCAAAACTGTGATTTAAAACATAAAATCTTCATCTATTTGTCATTGACTTGATTTGAACTCAATTTCCTTGAACGTTGACAGTTATTCGTTTGAAACTATCGTCTTTTGTTTCTGGTTGGAGGTAAGGATGACCCACCATTTCAAAGCGATATTTTGTCCTGCTCGACATGTACATATATGCAGGTCTGGCATCCGAACGCAATTATGGGCCTAGTTTAATATTTTTGTAATGGGCAATGTTTTGCGTCAGTTTTTTTTTTAAAAAAAGATTCCCATTCCAACAATGAGCCCAAATATAATATAATAATGAATTGGGCTACCAGACCTGTAAATAAGTGCACGTCGCTAATGATGAATTAAATGCTTGGATTTGAATTTATAGCCACTGAAATGAAACTTTGGGTTAATTTTGATTCGTTATGGAAGAGAATTAATACAATTTATGGCATGGGAGAGTAGTAAAAAGATATATAAACTTGAATGTATTGAAATTGATAGAAAACTCCATGCCTTGAAATGCTTCTTATCAACGTTTGTAGTGAAAAATTTTTTCGTGTACTTGACCTTATGATTGTACATACGATGATGCGTAATGATAATAGCCTTGCATCCATTTGACTTTTTCTTTTTGTTTGTTATAACTATCATTCTATTTATGTGGCAAAAACAACGGGGTATTTAAAGGTCTTTTGACTTATGTAAGCCTTAATGAGTACCTATGTGTATGGTTGTGATTATCATCAGGAATATGAGACGTGGGATTAAGAGAATGAATATGATTTTTTAAACTGACAAAAACTAAATTTCACATTTATGGCCATTTCAACTTTAAAATCCCTTTTTATTATATTTTTTGTTTTAGAAAACTGGTTCAATGTTTGTAGATGCTTTTGGAACATTATATTACATGTATTTTGTAAAGAGTCACTTTAGACTTTCACTTTCGTTTTCACATTGTTTACCAAAGAGATAACTTCGTTTAGAGTCTTCTTTTCTTTTTATTAATGTATTCTTATATATTTGTAAAACCGTATTTAATTATATAATTACAATGAAAAATATGTCGACGTCACTTAATATACACTTTCTGGTTTCTGATGACATGACAATCCATATACATAACTGTTCATGCAACTTATTACTTCTTTCTTCACCAACGGCGCGATGATCATGATCTAGACAGGAAACGGAAAAGTGTAAGGAGCCACGGTGACATTTGTTTATTCTACTGTCTTCACATTCTCGGAATGCGCAATACTTGAGAAAAATATGATTTAATTTTTCATTATGAAATGGGCAATTTTGACTGCAGCATCATTTTTTTTTCTTCGAAAATTGAGATCGCAATCTGCACCTTGTACCTGTTCTTTTATCGAAAAACGAAAATGAAAATGGCTCTAATTACCCCCAGAAATGCAAATTAGTGATAATCATCACATCAAAAACAAAAGAAATCCATAACTGAAAAATACGAAACAAAAACAAACAAAAGAAACCAAAATTCACGTCGAAAAGCTGTTCATTCCTAATTGCAACATGTTTTTTAATGACCTTTAAAACCCCATGACATATGTGACCCTCCGTCTCAAAACGGTATTATGTCGCAATGTGAATGATTCAGACCCCAAAAAGTGAATTTAGAGGTAGAATGATGAGAAATTGGACCTTAGTAGTTTTTGTAAAGCAAGAAATAGTATTTATACTCCAGCATAACGTACAGAAATGAAACCCAAGTTTGATAATAGTGGCAAAGAATTCAATTTCCCTAACCGAGTGGATCCGGACATAGTACCGCTTTGACACGGTGGGTCACATATTAATACAATATTATCATAATCATTATGTATATAAGTTTCTCTTAATCTTAGTAGTCTTATGGTTGTACACTCATTTTGTAATAATACCTTGGTCTAATTTTTTTTAAATTAAATTTTTTTCTTCTTGACAGTTTTATATTAGATTAAGATGGTATGATTTTGTTGTTGATGAATTTCATATATTACAATTGTATGTCCAATTTTCTCTCTTTTTCAATTTAACTTTCACTTCAAAAGTGGTGACAATGTCAAAATGGTCAGAAATCTTTTGAAAAATTCAATGCATGAAATTTCAGAATTCTTGAAGGAAACTAGTACAGTCAAAGTCAATAATCAGAATACAGATTAATCAGAACAGCCGCTTAAGCCTTTCCTTACCACCCATAGTCATAGGAAAATCGTCACATTCGTTACGATGCAACAGACAATTTTCTCAGTCTGATTTCTCTTGTACATCACAATATTCAAAGAAATGCTTTGATTACAGCTATAAATACTAAACATTGTGTTGTGGACATCATTTTGATGAACAACATTCTGTATAGAATGCACTTGTTACTTTTTTGATTGATTAGGAAAAGTCTATTTTGTGTCTGGTGGGTGTGAATTTTCGGGGAAAATTCTAAACTTGGCTGGTAAGGAGAGAGGTAATCAACACAATCTGCCCTGGACAGAATTTTTTTATTCAGTTTCTCCTGCTCAATCATAAAACCACCTGTTTTATTTTTGGAACGATTTTAGAGCTTCATCAAGGTTTGAGTTTTTAGTCTTCAATCAAATCCCAAAATTTGTCACTGTCAAGTGAAATAATAATGGAAATATTTTGTACTATTTATTTGTTTGTTTATTATTGAGGGAGTTGCAGTGTTTGACTTTGTACTCAATTCTCTGCCATTAGATTATGACCAACATGAAAAAAAAAAACCCGAACAAAACCCAAGCTTTAATATAGCACAAAGTTCATTAATGTGCTCCAAGTGTTTAAAAAGATGTCCCAAGCCAACAGCAACCCTTAACAAGTAGGAGGAAACAATTATTTTTGTTTTCATTATAGGCAATTCTGTTACCAGCCAGGTACTCATTTTACACCTGATTATGATGATAGAAAGAGAATAAAGAACCTTCTCCAAATGCTCAACATAGCGAACCACAGCAAGGCTTAAGTAATGCTGAATCTTCTTAATAAAAAAAAAAGAATATAAAAGGAAGATAAATTTTTAGAGAACTGACTGTGAGGGAGCTCTGTGTCATATTTTCATAGAGGCAAAAATGGATATGTATGTACTGTTAATGAATGGTATGAAAGCCTTTCAATGTAATTATTCCATAACGATGTTTTTACACTAAACTTGAACTTTATCCATACAAACCATTTTGTAAAAATTGTGACATTTTTTACACCCTAAATCACTGACTGGAACATTACAAGAATTCCACAACAGACTATGAACCCTGATTGCTTAGTAAAAACAAAAAACAAAAAAAAAAACTTTAAAAAAAAGAAACAAAAAAAACAAACCCAGGTCGCTGAACCAAGTCAAATTGACATCTTCAGAGTGCACAAATACTTTTATTGAAACTTCCAAAGGTATTCATGTAGGTACCCATAAACATCCCTCCTTGAACCAAAGGTATTCATGTAGGTACCCATAAACATCCCACCTTGACCCAAAGGTATTCAGGTACCCATAAACATCCCTCCTTGACCCAAAGGTATTCCTGTAGGTACCCATAAACATCCCTCCTTGACCCAAAGGTATTCATGTAGGTACCCATAAACATTCCTCCTTGACCCAAAGGTATTCATGTAGGTACCCATAAACATTCCTCCTTGACCCAAAGGTATTCCTGTAGGTACCCATAAACATCCCTCCTTGACCCAAAGGTATTCCTGTAGGTACCCATAAACATCCCTCCTTGACCCAAAGGTATTCCTGTAGGTACCCATAAACATCCCTCCTTGACCCAAAGGTATTCATGTAGGTACCCATAAACATCCCTCCTTGACCCAAAGGTATTCATATAGGTACCCAAAAAATTTCCTCCTTGACCCTGCCCCCCCCCCCCCTCTCCTCCACCCCTACTCATGCAGGACATTTGTTACATCAATTCTTTATTTTTAAAAATTTTTGTTTAACTTTATTTTGATATTATCATTATTGCAGAAACTTCATAGCAAGTCAACTTACTAACACAAAATGGGAGAAGGTGGAAATCATGTGATCGAGAAGGAAGCGGTTGTGATTGGAGCTGGAATTTCAGGTCTTGTGACAGCGAAATGTCTAAAAGATGATGGTTTTGACGTCTGCGTCTTGGAACGAACCACTGACATAGGAGGGCTGTGGAAGTTCAGAGAAAACGATTATGGGGTGATGAGTTTTACACACATGTGAGTTTGTTTTAATTTAATTTTTTAAATGTCAGCTCAATTTAGTGGGGAGACATTCCGAAAGCTCCTACATCACCGTTGATCTTTTGCCAGGCGTTTATTTATTCAATTTGGCATCACATAAAAGCCTTTTAAAAGCTCTAGAACAAACCTTCATAGATTTGTGAAAGTTTAAAATTTCCTAATTTGACCATTGTTGTGATTCTTGGCCGCCATTTTGATTTGTGAAGTTTTGAAAGGTAGTGCAAAGTAGTCCGAGGGTTTTTTTTTCTACTAGGGTTAGCTCGAGATCGGAGGATTTTTTTTCTATTAGGGTTAGTCATAAGTCTTAGCAAAGGTGCTAGGGTGTTTGTTTTTACTTTTAGGGTTAGTTAAAGGTACTAGGTTTTTTTTTTTTTTTGGGGTTAGTTGAGGGAATATTATTTGAGTTGTATCCCTTTGTAAGAGCCTCCCATTTAGTGTTTTTGCATAAAGATGATTAGATTTCCAAACAGTCACCACCATTTTCATTACTAAATATCAATTACTATACAACGACTGAACTTTTAGGTGAACCAGACCTAACTGTATAGATTGTAATATGTGACCTATTGTCTTCAAACAGTGTTATGTCAGGGTGAAATAGTTGCCAAAAGTCATTTTAGTTTTAAAGTAAAAATGGCTACAAATGTGAGATGTTAGTTTTTGTCACTCTAAGAAAATACATCTATTGTCTTCAGTTAAACAAATATATAACTGACCCAAATATATAATTGGTACTTATTCTGATTATAAAATCTAAATCACCCGACATATTGTTGTGAGGCAGCTGGTGATATATATGCTGTTTCATTCTAGGACCATTTATGTAGCTATTGTTACTAGTTTTAGGGAACAATTGAAGACTTCACTATGAAGAGTATACGATAAATTTCTCTTTAACTTTTTTTCCTCTATAACTTCAAGGCAAATGATAAACGGTTCCCTTGGTATGTGTTTAATCATATAATTTCAATTATTTTCCCCTCCATAGCAACGTGTCAAAGCACAACTACTGCTTCTCTGACTTTCCATTCCCTGATTCCATGCCTGATTATCCCCACCACTCACAGATGTCTGCTTACATTGAAGACTATGCCAAGCATTTCGGTCTTTATGACCTTATACAGTTCAAAGTTCAGGTCAACAGTGTGGAACAAATAGGTATGTTTTATGAAGTAATTTATTCAAACCAATAATATGATAAGGTGACAGATTTGGAGAGAAAATATTTATTTTTGACATAATCAGTTATTGATTCTTGTCTTATCATTTATTTTGATTTTAAACATATACATATAAATATTAAGTTGCCCCTTGTGTTTTTAATATTTATGATTACAGTCTTGTTTCCAGAATCCAGAATTCAAGAAAACTCTCAAACATAAATATTTGGCATTGGTTTTAAAGTATTCCAATCACAACGATTGTTCATGACCAATGTCTGGACTAGTGATTTGTGACCGATGGCACCTTCTGGTCACTCACCAGATTCCATATCATCTTGTTTTGTAACAAGATACAGTACTCTCTCTCTGGAGAACCCAAAAAGCCTTCCTGTCCTAGAATCAGAGCACGCTGAAATCCGATGCTCATGGGAGGTAATGACTTATTATCTAGATAAAATCTGGTCACCCATCTCAGGCGTGTTGTATTACAGAACACGCTGAAATCCGATGCTCATGGAAGGTAATGACTTATTATCTAGATAAAATCTGGTCACCCATTTCAGGCGTGTTGTATTACAGAACACGCTGAACTCCGATGCTCATGGGAGGTAATGACTTATTATCTAGATGAAATCTGGTCACCCATCTCAGGCGTGTTGTATTACCATCTCAGGCGTGTTGTATTACAGATCGTGCTGGAATTTGGCGTGCTAGAATCCAGCAAGTACTGTTAAAAACTGTTCCTCTGCTATTGCCACCTGTCGACCTTCATATTCACTTTACTTTAAAAAAAAAAAGATTATGCTCTCATGTACTTTACTTTGTTTATACAGGAGAAAAATGGAGGATAATGGGAACTAAAGTGGAGAGTGACGGGAAAACGCCAGTGCCAGACTCCAAACTGACCATTGTGTGCTCCTACGTGGCAGTGGCCACCGGTCATCATGCCAAACCTACATACCCTAAGTTTAAAGGGGAGGACACTTTTCCAGGTACTGTGAGGATTTCAAGTATACCTGTATTCCCTTATCTGACCTAATACTAATACAATATTATGAATTCCATTCAACCGAAATGATTTTATTGGGGCGAATGAATTGACTTTTTCAAATTTATCTAACTGGGACATTGCTTTGTGCTCTAGTGGTATGACTCTAGCCTTTGGATCAGTAGTTCCTGGGTTCAAGTTCTACTTTGAGTGATGCAAAGTTTTGTCCTTTTAAAAGACTCTTTACTAACATTCTCTCACCGTACTCAGGTGTAAAATGACCCTCCATGAGGGACCAAGTCATCTCGTAGCCCCGTACAGAGTTAAGGAGGGAAGATGAGTACATGGGATGTCAGGACTAGTACTGGCTCATACTAGGGGCATTCTCCATTATGCGTCTGAGAGGGGTTCCCCCTTTAGACCACTCTTTATTCCTTCTTCCTTGCACGGTTTATATTAAAGTCTGACTGGTAACATTTGTTATTGACTTTCTAGGGGTTTAGCTCCCCCCCCCCCTCCCCCCCTTTTCTTCTCTATACCTACATGCACAAACACAAGCACTGTTGTAACGATATTTACATAGCTGAGTATGATGGTATCAAGTCAAGCATTGCAGTGAAAGATCTTCCATTGACCACCTGGTTTTATAATTTATTCATCTAGTTTTGTTTTAAGAAGTCAGATTTTGTGTTCAAGAAGACCTTATAGCTATTCCATTAAAGTCCAGAGTTCTTAAAATTTGCGACATTTGAGAAATTTTGACAAGGCCAGGGAAAATAAATGAAGAGTAAAGACGAAAAACTACAGTCACTTTATAACATTTTTGTGACGACCTCCTTGAGTATGTCAGGGGTCGGGTCTAAACTTTCCCTCTATAAATAGAACAGAGAAAAAATTACAACTATCGATTAAAGAGTTATGGTTGTAGTTGGTACGCTGTTCTATTTATAGGGGTAGAGTTTAGACCGCTGACATCACTCAAATGTGACCCATCGTCTCAAAACTGTATTATGTCGGAATGAACCAAATGCTTAAAAGCCGAATTAAATTTTAAACTGGTCAAAAATATAAATTGTTGGCATTAGCACCCTGATATATGGTATCCATTCTCCTCAATCAAACATACAAACTCAACACAAGTCTGATATTTCTGGCTATAAGTTCAATTTTCAACATCTTAACCAACCCGACTTAATACCGTTTTGAGGTGAAGGGTCACAAATGAGGCAGTCCCAAAAATTTCAAAAACGGACATCTGGAGTTTTGTCCCTTGTACTCTTTAAATGTATTTGAAACTTTTGTGCATTGTATTGTATTTTTGTTTTTTGTTTTTTACATTTATGACGTTTTGTTATTTTCATCAGGGGAGATCATCCACTCAATCGACTACAACGATGCTGAAATGAACAATTTCCTAGGAAAGAGGGTCCTGGTTGTAGGGATTGGGAACTCGGCTGTCGACGTGGCAGTGGACTGTGCCAGTGCCAGCCGGTTGGTTTCGCAATCAATTTCTCCATTTACAGAAATGCGGCTATGTGGTCTTGTGTTATGACACTCGCTTTTGGATTGGAAGCACCTGGGTTCGAGCCTCGATTGGTGCATAGTTGACTCCTTGCAAAAGGCTATTTACTCACATTCTCTCACCGTACTCAGGTGTAAAATGAGTACCTGGCCGTTAATAGCGTTGTCTCTGTCCGAAAAAAAATTGTAATATCGCCTGACAGGCATCATGTCCCGTCCTAAGTGTTAAGTGTTGCTGTTGGCCAGGGAACCAGTGTAAAGCACTTTGAGCACGTTTAGTGGATATTGCGCTATAGAAAAGCTCAATTAAAAAAAATATTTTTTTAATGAAAAATATAGAAGGAGGCACTAGATTGTTATATAAAAATCTGACCAAGTGTCTATGGAAGAGTGCAAGACAAAACAGAAAGAAAATAATTGAAGAAAAGAATCATCCCTAAACAACAGCTTGCCTTTAAAAAAAAATTTTTAAATAGAGCTTTATATAGCGCAATATCCACTAAATGTGCTCAAAGTACTTTACAAGAGGTCCCTGGCCAACAGCAACAATTAACATGTAGGACGAGACATGCCGCTTGTAAGGCGATATTACAATTTTTCGGACAAAGACGCTGCTGTTAACGGCCAGGTACTCATTTTACACCTGAGTACGGTGAGAGAATGTGAGTAAAGAGCCTTTTCCAAGGGCTCAACTATGCGCCGAGCGCGAGGCTCGAACCCAGGACCTTCCGATCCGAAAGCGAGTGTCATAACACTAGACCACATAGCCGCCTTGACTGTGCACCAGTGGGGATTCTCGTTGTAGAAAAGAATCTGAGACTGCAATCGAGTTAGGGTGATATTTTGGGATGATTTTTTTTCTTCTTGTATTTTTCTTTCTACTTTGTCTGTCACTGATTCAATGACATCTTTTTAAAATGGTTGACCATAAAACGGGTCTTCAAAGATGTGACCTTTCGTCTCGAAACGGTATTATGTCGGTATGAATTGGACCCCGAAAAGTGACTTTAGAATTAAATTGATAGTAAATACCAATTTTTGAGCTTTTGCATTGTGAGAAATTGTCTTCATCCTGTAACATAACAAGTCGAAACAAACCCCAACTTTCATGTTTTTGTCAATAAATTCAACTTTTTGCACCCAAGTCATCCCGACATAATACTATTTAGAGACGGTGAGTCACATATTTGTGGAAGGGCATCGAAAGATAGGAGGTCACTGTATGATATTTTATTTGAGACTGTGATGTGTGTGTGTGCGTGTGTGTGTGTGAGAGAGAGAGACAGAGAGAGAGAGAGAGAGGAGAGAGAGAAAGAGAGAAAGTGAGAGAGAGAGAGAGAGAAAGAGAGAGAGAGAGAGAGAGAGAAAGAGAGAGAGAGAATTGTAAGATATAATTTAATGAAACATAAATCGTTGTATCTTTTTTGAAATATCAGGAAATTACCATTTATTTTTCCTCTCTTTCAGGTGCCGCAGTGTATACATAAGTACGAGATCGGGTGCCTGGATAATAACGAACTACGTGTTTGGCTATCCCACTGACCTGTATGCAAACAGAACCTTTTTCCTTCTACCTATGTGGGCCAGGAATCTGCTGATGGAAACTCTCATGAAAATATTACAAGGATCTCCAAGGAAGTATGTTGAAATTTTCATAATAGACTACTAATATACGTAATACTCTCTCGTAATGATCATTGAAGGGAGGCCTTCCGAAAGCTCCTCCATCCCCAATATTTTTTAAAATGTTCTATTAGGGGGTTTGGGAGGGGGAAAACTTTTTTTATAATATTCTAGTAGGGGTTTTGGGAGGGGGGAGACTTAAAAAAAAAACATAATTAAAAAAAAAGAATACTGGGGATTTAGGAGCTTTCGGAAGGCCTCCCTCATTGAATTTGACATGACTTTGATGATTAACGAGAACACACTTGATTTCAGTTAAATGAGATTTATTTATTTGACCATGTCTACATAAAAAGACAATAAGAAGTTGGGCAATTCACATATTAAGGCTGGGCGTTAGTCGATATCAGTACTCATTTTATTGAATACACATCATATCATGACAATATGTACCACAAGAATATTGTACCAATGGCTTAGGTTGTAGAGCACTCGCTTCACACACAAAGGGACTGTGATTGATTCCGAATGAAGTGGAGATTTTTTACAGACCCTTCTGTCCACCCAGCAGTGATTGAATTGCTGGATCTGTTAGATCTGGTGGAAAGTACTTTGTGATAGATGAGCTTCCTATCCAAAGGGTAGCAAGCAATTGCTATTGTTCGTTTCACACTATAGAAACCATGATAAACTCTGGCTTCATGGTTCTGGAGCTCGAGAAGAGAGAGAGAGAGAGAGAGAGAGAGAGAGAGAGAGAGAGAGAGAGAGAGAGAGAGGGAGGAGAAGAGAGAGAGAGAGAGAGAGAGAGAGAGAGAGAGAGAGAGAGAGGAGAGAGAGGAGAGAGAGAGAGAGAGAGAGAGAGAGAGAGAGAAAGAGAGAGAGAGAGGGGAGGGAGGGAGAGAGGAGAGAGAGAGAGAGAGAGAGAGAGAGAGAGAGAGAGAGAGAGAGAGAGAGAGAGAGGGAGAGAGAGAGAGAGAGAAAGAGAATTTAGTTATAGGAAGCCAGTTTTAAGGAAATTGTAGTTAAAAGTTTGGGTCCAGCTATAATTTGATCGTGGATAGCTCATACGGTAGAGTCACGCTCTCCCCGGCCAGGCGGAGTTGTCGTACCAGTAAGGTCACGGGTTCAAACCCCCATCACCGCCGTGAAATTTTATTATCTATTGTCTTCCTACTCACTTCATCTCTTGTTGTTATAATTTGACTTGCGATGCCTTGGTCACTACTTCCATCTTGAGTGTGAGATCTCTCCACCTTTCACTGTCTTCTGCCATAGATCTTTAAAAAAAAAGAAAAATATTTGCTTTTATATAGCGCAATATCCACTGAACATGCTCAAAGCGCTTTACAAGGGTTCCCTGGCCAACAGCAAGATTTAACATGTAGGACAGGACATGACACCTGTTAGGTGATATTACATTTTTTTTCGGACAGAGACAATGCTGAGTACAGTGAGAGAATGCGAGTAAAGAGCCTTCTCCAAGGACTCAACTATGCACTGAGCGAGACTCGAACCCAGGGCCTTCTGATCCGAAAACGAGTGTCATACCACTAGACCACATAGCCACATTCCTTAGAGATAGAAGGTTTTCAGTGAAATCTATTTTATGTTGACTTTGACTTTGAATGTGTTTGAGGTCCCTGCTTAGAACGGCGTGAATTGTTCATGGTCATCGTTTTGTTTGAGGTCCCTGCTTAGAACGGCGTGAATTGTTCATGGTCATCGTTTTGTTTGAGGTCCCTGCTTAGAACGGCGTGAATTGTTCATGGTCATCGTTTTGTTTGAGGTCCCTGCTTAGAACGGCGTGAATTGTTCATGGTCATCGTTTTGTTTGAGGTCCCTGCTTAGAACGGCGTGAATTGTTCATGGTCATCGTTTTGTTTGAGGTCCCTGCTTAGAATGGCGTGAATTGTTCATGGTCATCGTTTTGTTTGAGGTCCCTGCTTAGAACGGCGTGAATTGTTCATGGTCATCGTTTTGTTTGAGGTCCCTGCTTAGAACGGCGTGAATTGTTCATGGTTTTTAATTGCGTCTTAAGTTCAGGAGTACATCTCTTTGTCAGTTTTTTCCCTTTTATTTTCTGCTTTTAAGAGTTTAGGAAAAGTAAAATTGTATTATTCAGATTGAGGATTTAAGAAAAAACAATTTTGAAAAAGGGGAAAAAAACAAAACAGAAACGTGTGCATTTATGTAGCACAATATCCACTAAACATGCTCAAAATGCTTTACAAGGGAGCCCAACTCAACAGCAACCTTTAACGTATAAGATGAGACATGATTCCTTTTTGGTGTTATTGAAATTTTTTTCTGACAGAGACAAAGCTGTTATTGGCCGGATACTCATTTTTCACCTTAGTCTGATGAGAGAATACGAATAAAGAGACTTTTACAATGACTCAACAATGCGCCACTCAGAACGGGACTCGAAACTTGGATCTTCCAATCCAAAATTGAGTGTCGTACCACAAGACCAAATAGCTGCATGTTCATCATGAAATCAAAACTCATGTGAGTTTATGTGCGGCTATGTGGTCTTGTGGTATGACACTTGCTTTTGGATTGGAAGGTCCTAGGTTCGATCTTCGGTCAGCGCATAGTTGAATCCTTGGAAAAAGCTATTTACTCACATTCTCTCACCATACTCAGATGTAAAATGAGTACCTGGCCGTTAACAGTGTTTGTCTCTGTCGGAAAAATTGTAATATCGCCTAACAGGCATCATGTCTCATTCTGCATGTTATGTGTTGTTGTTGGCCAGGGACCCCTTGTTAAGTGCTTTGAGCACGTTCAGTGGATATTGTGCTATATAAAAGTTCAAGTTATCAGTGATGGGGTAAGGGAAAAAATCATTGGAATGTGACTTAAGTATGTTTAGAAATCTAAATAGATGCTATGGAACAGTGCCGGACAAGGTAGAGAGAAACCTACAAGAAATATAAAAATACCAAAATATCAGCCCACCATGACAGGTCATCTAGTTTACTATAATACCCGACATGAACAAATTAGCAGATCTGATAGCCTAACGTAATAGGATTCAATAGTCTGATGTCACGTCCGCCCAGCAACCAGCAGCTTGGTTCTAAACAAAGAAAATCTGAATTTTTTATTCTTCATGCTGGCTAGAACTTTTTCACATGTCATGTGAGAAGAATGTATAAAAGTCAAAACATGATCAGATTTATAATGTTTAACTCCTCTGGATACACTTTTATACTCGTTGGAGAAATAATTCATCAGGGTGGTGATGGAGATAATGGCATCCGCCATTGTTCCGATAGTTTAGAACCAGTTACTATGTTCCATTACGAAGGAAGTGATGTCACGACTGTTGAACCCAATTATGGGCCTATTTTAACATTGTTGTAATGGATAATATTTTGCATTGGTTTGCGAGTATTTCCACTACAACAATGAGGCCATAACATTTTGGGTTATCAGACCTGCAAATAAGTACATGTCGATATTACCGTATTGAAACAATGGTGGAATTATCAGTTGAATTCTCAGAAGAAGAAAAAAAAATTAAGACTGTGCATACTTTTTTTTTCCTCTCAATCAGATGGGGTTTGAACCCAAAGATGAAGATTATGCAGACTCAGCCCACCGTATCTCCAACCCTGATTCATCATTTACAAAGACAGAATATCAGAATTGCTCCCAACATCACGGTAATGACCTTATAAATAACATAGCCAAAAAACAAAGACAAAAACAAAACAAAACAAACAAATAAACAAAACGGAAATAAATCTAAAAATTTTAGAAAAATGATAAAATTCATGCAAAAAAAAGTCATGCCAAAATGCCAACTGGTCTGAAAAAAAAAAGCTAAAATTTTCTACGGATCCTTTTATCTGCTAAATTGCACATTAAAAATAAAATCTTGATTTTGGTATCCTGCGCATATTATTCTCAATTTAACTTGCAAATTTAAGGGTGAAAATTTGTTTATTTTGTGAAATTGGTGTTAAATTTGTCCACCACATAGGTATAATTAAGTGATTTCAACAAAAAAATTGCCTACAGAATGCCAAAATGCCAAACCCAAATTTCTATGCCAAACAACTTCTAAAAACGCCAAGCTGTTGGAATTTGGCATTCAAAACGCCAAGTTGTCAACCCTGATAAAATTCCCTTTTTCATCCCAAAAGGTAATTTTTTCTTTGAAGTCTATTCCAAAGGAAGACTGGAATATCCAAGCAGTCTGTTGCAGTCGTGCTGCGCTTGATCCTGAGCTAGGCCAAGGTCATTCTATCAAATGTTAATTGTCATCTTATCACGTTCCTTTAATGGAACAACCTACCAGATGGTATCAAGCTTTTAAGCAATATTTAGACCATTGAACATGTACTACATTCTATCATAAAAGTACCATAATAATATACAACATTCAAAACAGGAGCATTTGTATAACGTTATATCCACTAAACATGCTCAAAGCGCTTTACAAGTAATATTTAGTCCAATTTGATAAGGAAGGGGAAAATGGAGAAACACCCCCATAACCCTTCAAACAATATTTTTTTTTGTTTTTACAGATTTCCTCATTCTTTTTTAATCATAAAATCAATAACAATGTTTTAAAATGATATGATTAAAAAAAAAAAAATTTATTTGGATATCAATCTTTTCCCCATCGAAATCGTATATATTTGTATCGATGTATTGCATTTAATTTTTTAAAAAATCACAACATACATCTACCAGATGGTCTATGACGTATTAGTAAACAAAACTATATGTAACTCTTTCAACATTTATAGTCTGATTCATACCAATTTAGTGAAAACTACTCATAAAAAATGGCTGGCGGCTAAAAACAATAATAACAAAGAGTTGAGTGACGTCAGTTTCGTTCCTTCTATATCTCTTCAGAAAATCGAAGGAAGCACAGTCCACTTTGTGAATGGGTCATCGGCCGACTTTGATAAGATAATCTATTGTACTGGCTACAAGGTCAACTTACCGTTCCTATCCCAGTCCATTTTGAGTAACATTTTTACAGAGGAAACCAATGAAATAAGGGTGAGTGTTCTCAATACAACGAGCATTTGAATAACGCAACTTCCGCTAACATGCACAAAGCGCTTTACAAGGGGACCTAGCCAACAACAACACTTAACATGTAGGCGAAACGTGAAGATGTTAAGCGTGTTAAACATTTTTTCCAACAGAGACAACGCTGTTAACAGCCAGGTACTCATTTTACTCCTGAGTACAGTGAGAGACTGTGAGTAAAGAGCCTTTCCAAGGACTCAGCTATGCACCGTTAGAACGGGACAAACCCAGGACCTTCGGACTGAAGGGAGTGTCATACCCAAGACCAAATAGCTGCACCACATTATAAGTGGATACCAGACAAAGAATGCGTGGATTCCAGCAGACAAATTTACTCTCACTGATGTATACTTATTTGCAGGTCTGACAACCCGTATTGATATGGGCTCATTGTTGTAATGGAAATACTCTTAAACCCATGCAAAGTAACATCCATGACAACAACAACATTAAATCAAGTCCATAATTCAGTGTGTGCTATTTTACTTTAGTTGTCTATACCAAGATGTGTTATTTTCTCTTTAGTTATCTTTTGAAAATGCGTTATTATCTCTGCAGTTATCCATACAAAAATCTGTGACTTTCTCTTTCGCCTTCCTCAAGATTGTTATTTTTTTCTTTTTTTTATTTAAAAACGTGTTGTTTTTTTACATTTAGATATTAAGACAAAAATGTGTTAATTTCTATTTAGTTATCAAGACAAAATGTGTTATTTTCTCTCTAGCTATACAAGAATGTGTTTGCCCCCAACATCGGGCCCAGTCTGGCATTCATTGGTTTTGTTCAGCCGGCATCAGGCGGTCTTTTGACCATGTCTGAGATTCAGGCCAGATGGTTTTCTGCTTTATGCAAAGGTCAAGTCAGATTGCCCAGCAAGACCGACATGGAGATGGACATCAAGCAGGATCTGGTACGTTGATTTATTCTCCTTTAAAGCAGAGCTACCAACTTGAAATTACAAAAATTCGTCGTTTCCAAAGGAAAAAAAATTCACTTTAGATAGCTTTAGAAATAAACAATTTGCCCTCAGCATGATCCAAAAACGGTTCAAAGTCCTGAATAATTTAGATGGTTCTAAGGAACTAAATTTTCCTTCTCAACTAGACTTATTGAGTCAAAGAGGCAAATGCAGTTCTGTAGCGGGAGCCAAAAATTCGTATTTCTACGAATTTTTTGTCGTACTAGACAGGCCTGTTTAAAGTAACCTAGAATAAATTTTTAAAACTCAAGTCATTTGGTATGATGATTATTATAGATAAAAAAAATCAAAAGTGGATACTAAACGATACATCCAGAAAAAGATCAAGTGAAACCCAGTGAAGAAGATAAAGAGAACGTGTGGTGGAAAAACATCGCTTACTCTTCTGTGACCATTAAACAACAAAAAAAAAAAAAAAAAAAAAACAGTATGTCCAATATTAATCAAATAAAATATACTGTGTTCTTAAAGCTAACTGCTAAGTTAAGTATTAATATTGATGGAATGCTGGAAAGTAAAAATCCCAAAAAGATGTGCCTACCAAAACAATAATAAAAGTTTTTTTCTATATATAATGTGTATTTTAAAAATTTTTTAACTTACATTGATGAGAGAATATTTGGTGAGAGCTAATCATTCTTTAAAAACTAGAAACACTGGAATGCTCTTAACTGTAAAGGCATCACAGCATGTTGATGTATTTTAATTTTACGGAACAAAACTGCCCATTGGGACCCTGCAGAAAGATAATAATAATCATGATATAACCATCATACTTCCAAACCAGCGACCACCTGAGCTCAAGCCCTTCTGTCGTGTGCCATGATGTAGAAGTTAGACGTCTTTTGTAGTTGTTCCAGGTGACTATACAGTGTGCTACTGATGATATAACCATTCAACTCTTTCGCCCACAGCAAGAATCAAAGGAGAGATACTACAAATCTGGTCGTCACACGATCCAGAAGGACCCCATCGTGTATACTGATGAAATTGCCAGTTTTATTGGAGCAAAGCCAGACATATTCTCACATCCCACATTAGCTTGGCGGTAAGGCATAGTCTAGTGAAACTCATTCAGAATACTGAGTGGAACAGGCATTTATGACTTACGTTATTTTTTTTTATTATTTGGTATTCATATTTGTGACCCTTTGCCTCAAAACGGTATTAAGTCGGGTTGGTTAAGGTGTTGAAAATTGAACTTATAGCCAGAAATATCAGACTTGTGTTGAGTTTGTATGTTTTATTTGGAGAATGGATACCATCTTTTAGCCAACGATTTATATTTTTGACCAGTTTAACATTAAATTCGGCTTCAAATGCATCTGGTTCGTTCTGACATAATACCGTTTTGAGACGATGGGTCACATTTAATGAAACAGTGAGACATGTCAATTTTTATGTATAATATATATTATTTAATTTATGTGCAAAGTACTTTTTTAAAAAATTCTTATATCGGTGAAAAGCCTTAAAGTTAAAGGACTTACTGATTTTAAATCAGATTTTATTAAGAAAATATACATCGTTATTTTTCAACTTATTACTTTTATATTTTGTTGTCATTGTTATTAGTAGTTGTTATGTATAAAAGATGTATGCATAATATGTGGTTTTACCAACAATAAATAATTTATTCAATTCAATTCAATTCAATTCAGTGTTAATACAAGAAATGGAGTGAGTAGAAAAGTGCCAGAAGAGAAACTGTGGAGTGATCCTCGACAATATTGGAGGTTTCCACAAGACGAAGAAGAAGAAGAAGAAGAAGAAGAAGAAGAAGAAGAAGAAGAAGAAGAAGAAGAAGAAGAAGAAGAAGAAGAAGAAGAAGAAGAAGAAGAGAATAAAGAAATTAAAAAATTTTGGCAATGGGCAGGAACCCAGATTCAGACTGTTACAGCAACTCCGCCTGGCCAAGAGAGAGAGAGATGCTCTATAATCAATGCCATCCACCACTCCAAGTGGGTTCAACTCCCTGTCACCACAAAAGTTTTTGTTGTCTATTGTCCTCTAGCACTTGTTTTATCTGCTCACTCCATTTCTTGTTATTATCTAGATAGGGATATTTGCCTGTAATGAATCATAATGTCACGTGCCATAGAGAATCGAAAATACAGTAGAGCACGCATGTAAAGAACAACCTCAGGCAGATCTTTTTTTTGTTTATTACTAGTATTAGGAAGGTTGTTGTGATGATGATGATGATGATGATGATGATGATGATGATGATGAAGATGGTGATGATGATGATGATGATGATGATGACGATGATGATTATGATGATGACGATGATGATGATGATGGTGTTGTTGTTGATGCCGTTTAATGTTTTTTTTTTTTTTTTTTTTTTTTTTTTTTTTTTTTTTTTTTTTTTTACGATAACTACTATGCTACTAGTGTGCCTCTTGTGTGAGTGTGTCTATGTCAATATTGTATTGTTATAAATGTGTAACCAAATGACAAATTGCCACTTTTTTGGGACAATAAAGAAATATTATTATTATTATATTATTATTATTATTATTATTATTATTATTATTATTATTATTTTTATTGTTATTATTATTATTATTATTATTATTATTATTATTATTATTATTATTATTATTATTATTATTATTTTTATTATTATTATTATTATTATTATTATTATTATTATTATTATTATTATTAGTGCAGCTTTGTGGTCTTGTGGTATGACACTCCCAGGTGGACTGGTAGGTCACGGTTCGAGAACTGCTCTGAGTGGTGCAAAATAGGGAATGAGATTAGCGGAAGAGTAGCGTCCCTTGATTGGACGTCACCTTACAGAGAGAACGTCAGTTTGGTTTTGAAGTGTCTCAAGCCGCTTTCACCGGAAGCGAGGACGAGAGACGCGTGCGCACAACCAACATGACGTTCTCTCTTTAATAACTTTTCCGCCGGTGACATCACAGACTATGGGTGACGTCCAATCAAGGGACGCTACTCTTCCGCTAATCTCATTCCCTATTGAGCTTTTGGAAAAAGGCTCTTTTTTCACATTTTTCTCACTTTACTAAAGTGTAAAATGAGTTCCTGGTTGTTAACAGCGTTGTTTCTGGCGAAAAAAAAATTGTAATATTGCCCGACATTTTAAGTGTTGCTGTAGGCTAGGAATTTCTAATAAATCACTATGAGCACATATATTGGATATTGCGTTATATAAAGGCTCTGGATTTTTTTTAAAGCTTTATTTTATTGAAATTACTAACATATGTTCATTTTTTCCATCATTGGCTTAAATCATGTTATTATAAGTAGGTTTACTAGATTTATTTTAGATTACCAGTTTTTATTTTAGTAACCAGTTCATTTATAAGTTTTTCACTCACCAGCCTCGCCTTCGGTGCATGTGGGCCTTACCAATGGCGACTAAAAGGACCACACAAGTGGGTGGGTGCCACCAAGGCAGTACTGAATACCCCTTTACCAGATTTCAGCAATTACCTGGCATATTTCATGGGCTTGGCAATCCTGGTTGTTGTCTATTACTTTTACCGATTCACCTTTGGACTGTTTGGCTTCTAATTATTACTGTTGTTACAACAACAACAACAACAACAACAAACCACCACCACCACCATCACCTCACTGAAAGATGTGTGAAAACAGTACTGGACAAAGCAGAAAGAAAAATACAAGGAAAAAAGAAAAAAACTCCAAAAAATCTTTGGCTAGTGTATATAAAAAACGTCTTCCCACACTCGTGTCCAAATTTCTATCAAATACCAGTGCTAGCCCCCTAATTTGTCACTATTGAAAATGTTGCTGCTTGGAGCTCGAAGGAAGAAAATAACGATAGATATTGAATTGTAAGCTTCAATTCATTAGAAGAAGACAGATACTGTGGACATTTCAGGTTTCCCCTTTATCAACAAAACAGGATGAATTAATTTTAATTCATCCTGTTTTGTTGATAAAGGGGGAAACTCGAAACGTCCACAGTATCTGTCTTCTTCTAATAAATTGAAGCTTACAATCTACTTTGTCACTAGGAACTTTTCAGTCTGCCCACATACTTTTAAAAAAAGTTTCAATTTCTCCCTTTTGCAACAGCACCATAAGATTCCCCCCCCCCCCCCCCCCTTAGGCATTCCATGAAGGAATATAGATAATCCATCAAACAGGATGTCTGATGTCAACAGGAATCACCCATGTTGTCCAAGTGAGCAAGTTTGGGGTTAATAATCTTGCTCAAGGAAATAAACGAAAGTGACTACATACTTTACTAGTACTAATGGAAAGTACGTACCCAGATTCTAGTCATTGCATTTATAAAGGATATAACTTATAAAAATGATGATAATGCAGGACGAATAAACACAGTTATGCCCCTTGTGTTTTTACAGATCTTGTTGGAAGGGGTTTAAAAATTTTTTTTATAGGTAGGCTAAATATTGAAAACGCACAATCGCTCTACTCTACAATCCATTTTGTTTTCACTGTTATGATGTGTTTTAGAATTATAGACGTCTAATTTCATGGCAGTTGGCGTAAGAGAGAGCCATTTCTCTGCCACGTCTAATTTCATGGCAGTTGGCGTAAGAGAGAGCCATTTCTTTGCCACTCTTTTTGACAGCTTTGTGATGTGTGTGGAGGAATGATTAGTTTGGTGAATGAATTTGCTGATTTATGAAGTCCCTTGATGATTGGTGACAAAATAATGATTAGTAGGACGGGAAACACGCGGGTGTTTGTGTTTTTTGTCTCCTGACGAAGGCCAAGGGCTGAAACGTTGTTTGTTTTGTGTTGTTCCCTTATATATGAGTCACATTTACTCACTTTATTTTTCTCTCCAATTAGAAGACAGGCCCGCGTGTTTCACGTCCTACTAATCATTATCTTGTCACCAATCATCAAGGGACTTCATTCATAAATCAGCAAATTCATTCTTCTAAGCATTGTGGCTTGTGTGCAGATGAGTTGATGTGATTTGTGGTTTGTGATTTGTGATTTGTGATTTGTGGTTTGTGATTTGTGATTTGTGGTTTGTGATTTGTGATTTCCGTTCACTCATAGAAAATATCAAGCCTTGAGCAATGTTGTTTACGTTGTGCGACTATGTGGTCTTCTGGAAGGTCCTGGGTTCGAGCCTCGCTCGGTGCATAGTTGAGTCCTTGGAAAAAGCTCTTTACTCACATTCTCTCACCGTACTTAGGTGTAAAATGAGTACCTGGCCGTTAACAGCATTGCTTCTGTAGGAAAAAAGATTGTATTATCGCCTAACAGGCGTCATGTCTCATTCTACATTTTACATGTAAAGCGCTTTGAGCATGTTTAGTGGAGATTGCGCTATATAAAAGCTCAAGTTTTTTATGTCAAAGTTGTCCTTTGTATAATAGTATTCACATAGTTGGATACAACTAAGGTATGGGGTTGGTGGCAAATGCATTCCCCTAAGTTATGGACTTTGTAAGGAATTTCAGTATAAAAATTATGCCCTAACAGGTGACTTGCAATGTACGGAACGAAAATTTGGTTCAACTTGGATCTTGTAGCAGCATGAAAGAACCAGTGTGAAATATGCATTGAGCATCGTTAATCGTGAAGCCATGAAAAATTAGGATTTTTAGCTTTACAGTTTGATATTTAATTTATTGTTTATTTATTTTAACCGACAAAATTTACTTGCAATAAACAGAAAATTGTGTTTTCCTTTTATTATTTTTAAACATTGCATTGATGTCTTTCAAAGGTTTTTTTTATTATGACTTAAAATTGTTTTTAAAAATTTGTTGCCTACCGCCTCAAAATGGTATTATGTCGGGTTTAGTTTAGTTACCAAAAATGGAATAAATGTCGGGTTTAGTTTAGTTGCCAAAAATTGAATAAATGTCGGGTTTAGTTTAGTTGCCAAAAATTGAATAAATGATCAACGTGTGAAATTTGAATCAGGTTTACATGTTTCTATTGCAGGTAACCAGATATGGTTCATTAAAGTGACAAACCTCAAATCTGAAAACTTCTGGTCATTTAACTTTAAAATCACTTCCTTCCCCTCCCCCCCCCCCCCCCCCCCCCGAATCTGGTTCAATCTGACATAACACCAGTCTGAAGCGATGGGTTACATATTATATGAATAATAATATTTGTCTTGATATTGAAATACAGACGGAAATTATAAATGTCAGTTATTTTTTATTTTATTTATTTTGTTCTTTAGTTATTTTACTCTTCTTCTTCTTCTTCTTTTCTTCTGTCTATGACCATACTACATTGAAAATACTGGTTCTCGTCGGACCACCGAAGTCAAGCAACATCAGGCGTGGTTAATACTTAGATGGGTGACCGCTTGGGAACCCCACGTCTTGCAGACATTAGAAGAGAGACCGGGTGGGGATCCTGACCTCCCATAGTGGGCAGGGAGGTACATACTGTGTCTTCTATCCCCTTATATCTATTTTCCAACACGTTTTCTGTCTTTGTCTTGGAATGAGATTACTTGGTTTTGTCCTGGCTATGTTCGGAGTGAAACAGTCAAATGCATACCTAGTTATTGTTTTGGGATATGATATTTTTTACTTGTAAATCATCTCTCTGTTATGTATTATTATATTTGTTATATTTAATGTATAATGTAAGCATTTGAGTGTATTCCTCTTTGTTGGATTTTGTGCTTGTGTCCGGATGAGACTTATAGGTGATCTCAAACTAAGTACATTGATGGTATGCTCTTGGAATCTACATCTGATCCCTATTTGTTCCCAGTTCCCCTTTTGTCTTACTTTTCTTGGGTGCTTTAATTGTAATTCCAGAACTTTTTACTATCCCATTTTCTTCCTTTTTACTGGGGCTGATATAACCTAAATTTGTTGCAAGCGCCGTAAAACCCTTAAAAACAAACAAAACATCTTCTTCTTCTACTTCTTCTTCGTCTTCTTCTTCTTCTTCTTCTTCTTCTTCTTCTTCTTCTTCTTCTTCTTCTTCTTCTTCTTCTTCTTCTTCTTCTTCTTCTTCTTCTTCTTCTTCTTCTTCTTCTTCTTCTTCTTCTCTTCTCTTCTTCTTCTTCTTCTTCTTCTTCTTCTTCTTCTTCTTCTTCTTCTTCTTCTTCTTCTTCTTCTTCTTCTTCTTCTTCTTCTTCTTCTTCTTCTTCTTCTTCTTCTTCTTCTTCTCGTATGCCATTATATCTGGAGTCCCGTTTCGAAGATGAACGTATTCGTCTTTTTGAGTTCTTCTAGTGGGCTGAAAAGTTTTTTTATGTAGAGAAGTTGCAAAGGGCCATATCTCTTCTCTATGGGTTGTGTAGTTTCTGCATTGCTGCGGTATATGGTCTGCATCTTCCTCTTCCTCACTGCATGAGCAGACTGGTGACTGTATCAGTTTCATGCGTCTGTGCATGTGCTTTTTAAAGTCTATTGTGCCCTGTCCTGGAGTAGAACAGGATAACTTGTTCATGTCAGGGCAACATTATGGTAATCATCTGAATGCATTGGTGTAGTATGAAGGCTCTTCATTATGCGATTTGTCTCACTGAAATTATACGGCATGTTTTGTTGTTTCTATTTGGCAGCATTTTTTTTTGAGTCTCTCAGCTTCTTCATTTGCTGATATGACGCAGTGAGCTGAAAGATATGGCTAGTGAATCTTAGACACAATGAAGAAGAGGAACAAGGATTTTAAGAGTCAATGGCCAAAATAGATTATTGTAAAGACAGACGATATTATAGAGTTGTGTAGTGGTAATTTTATTTCATGTCCAGTAACGTCATCATGGGCAACAACAGCAACAGGAAAGAAGTTACATAAAAAATAAAGGACATTACTCTTCAAGACAATACACTACATGGGACATAACTCCGCCATTACTACAACTACCATAACAATTACACAGTTATTTCCCATGCATCACATGTTGCATTTCGTTATTGACAAAATAGTAAATGAAATGACAAATTATATGAGTTCAGAGAGTCTAAATCATGCGAACTCGTTGTGAAGGAAAAGAAGAAAAAAAAGGATCATCCCATTCTGTTGTAAAATGGCAAAAACAAGAGTTCACAAAAAAAAACCCAAAAAAAACCCATAAGTGAGTAGGTCCTCTTTGTGAAGGAGGGACGGCGCCCAATCTGATCGGAAACCAGGAGGTTTGAGGTTAAATCCTCTGATGAGGAAGGCTGTGCATCATCGTCTGTCGTAAATCAAGTGTTGGAGAGAATAGAGTACCAGTTGATACGGCACCCACCACCTGGCTGAGAAAGGTCGGTCAGCGAGCAGTCGCACTAATAGCGGAATCATCCAGCATATATAAAATATTTGGATCCAGGGTTTTGCTCTCTTACACAGATATTTTAAATGTTTTTATCGAGCACTTCTCCACAGTACACTATAATTTAGCCTATCATCATAACCTATTGATTTAGCAAAGTGCTCTCTCCTACTTTTCTGTACAAACCTCTTTGGGGCCATTTTAAATTCCAATTCATTTATTATTTGTTCGTGGGGTTCCGGACAGTTTTGACCATGGAATTCTGTCAAACTGCTAGTCTCATTTCCACGAATAATGTACCCAAGTGCGAGGAATCCAGCTGCCATTGGCAGAGGATCTTTTAATAGCTCATGGGAAGTTAACATATAAAAGTCGACTTAACAACCAATATAAAGTTTTCATATGAAATATTGTCTGTTTTAGATTTTGAATAAATTAAACCAAATTAGCAAGTTTTTGAAAATTTGTGATAAAATGAAATATATAATGTTTAAAAACTACTTTTTATTTTATCGTGGTTAGAAATTATTACGTGACAAGACGGGAAAGAGACGAAATATATTTAAAAAGCGTTTGACGCCCAAAAAAACCTAAAACAAAGGGAAGTAACTCTAATTTTTAACTCGTCATTAATCCGTGTCTAGATGATAAAAACTGCCTCAATGTGTCAATATCCCTAATACATAATTTACATTTAGGATATGATTGGAATTTTCGGGTGAGATTTCTCCACTTGCAATTGGCTTCAAATTAAATCTGATAAGCGGAAATTTCGCTTGATTAATAGATAAAATAACTGAAATGTGATAGGTGATCGCATGTTTCACCTTGGTGTTTGTTTATGATTTAATTTAAGAAAACATTAGGAATCCGTCATGAGATGAAATTTTAAAAAAATTAAAAATGAGTGAATAGCATTTATATGACGCATTTCCATGAAAGTGTTGAATGTGTAATGCATAAATCCCTGTATCACGTGATCATATAGACACAGCTTGTGGGACCAACTGACTCAAAATCGCTGTTACGTCGAGGCGAGGTGCATAAAATAACAGGTCTGATGACCGAACGCAATTATGGGCCTAATTTAACATTGTTGCAATGGACATTGTTATGCGTTGGTTAGAGAGTACATAATATTTTATTTTCTATCACAACAGTGAGTTCATAACAATTTGGGTTATCAGACCTGCAAATAATGAAACGTCGTGTGGGGGTCATTTATATAGTCAAAATTCAATTTACAGTAAGACAATATGAGGCTTGGGGTAACTTTATCATGTTTTAATCAGGGAAATGGATGCAGTTTCATATAGCGACAAAACAAAAACTAAAATTTTCATATAAGGAATGAGATTATCGGAAGAGTAGCGTCCCTTGATTGGACGTCACCCATAGTCTGTGACGTCACCGGCGGAAAAGTTATTAGAGAGAGAACGTCATGTTGGTTGTGCGCATGCGAGGACGAGAGACGCATGCGCACAACCAACATGACGTTCTCTCTCTAATAACTTTTCCGCCAGTGACGTCACAGACTATGGGTGACGTCCAATCAAGGGACGCTACTCTTCCGCCAATCTCATTCCCTATTCATTCCAATTAAAGATTACAGGGGGAAATAGACGAATGTCACCTTGACACTGTTTTGAGAAAACACAATTTTTTAAATTTATATTTGACTATATATTGGTTTGAATGTTGTTGTTTTAATTTTTAAAATACTTTAATCTCCTCTCTTTATCTTGATATTGTGGCCTTCTTTTGTAAATTCATATCATAAAACTTTGACAATGAAAGATATGCTAAGGGGCATAACTCAATTTTTGTTATTTTATGAGATGTGCTTGTGTGACAAATAGTTTGTGTGTTGGTCTGTCGAAACTCACAACGTTGCCATCCGGAATATAACGGACCAACACACAAAACTATGTGTAACCATGAACTTTTATAGTCTGGTTAATACGGTTTAGTGAGAATTACTCATCAACGTGGATGGCAAAAAAAAAAAAACAAACAAAAAAAAAAACAATAACAAAGACCCGAGTGACGTCAACTTCATTCTATCTATATGGATTTCTCACTGTGTCATATAGATACTATCGCTTGCTAAGAAGTCATAACATTGCCATCCGGAAGTATAACGGACAACACACATACTGTTGTAACATGAGCGTTAAAGTCGGTTAATACAGTCAGTGAGAATAACTCACAAACGCGGATGGCAAAATATAACAACAGAGGCTTGAGTGACGTCATCTTCGAACTATCTATAGATAGTTCGAAGATGACGTCACTCGTGTCTTTGTTATTGTTTTTTGCCATCCGCGTTTATGAGTAATGCTCACTGAACTGTAGTAACCTGACTATAAACGTTCATGGTTACACACAGTATTGTGTGTTGGTCCGTTATACTTCCGGATGGTAATGTTATGAACTTCTTAGCCAAGCGCATTCTATCTATAGGCTCGAGCCAGCTATTTAAAATCTACCGACAACCTGCCTATGGTTTGATAGTCAATTTTAAACGCCGCGTGTTATGGGGTCTATTATATTGCTTTACAAATTGTAACACAATACTATCTTGTGTGTAGTTTTATCAGCCAACTCCGTGACCTGTAACCTTAACTACTGTTTCATTCCCGTGCAAATAGCAGTATCTTATAATATTATTATTCTCTTCATTTAATATGTGTTGCTTGTTTTCTAAAACGGGCAATTTATTGATAATCATTCAGTATGTTTACTTTATTTTTATACCCCTTAACCTGATAACTGTCGCACTCTTGAAAGACACGAATTTAACAATTTGGCCAGAAAACTCGTCCTTCGAATATCAATCGAGTCAAATGACTCTCATCTTGGCAAAAACTCTCAAACCTGGGACTTTAAGCGAGGTTCCAGATTTGAGAGTTTTTACAAAGATGATGGTTGTTTCAATCGATCGATATGTGAAGGACGAGTTTTCTGGCCAAATTTTAAATACTCGTTTTTCCAGAGTCCGCCAGTCAGCTGCTGGTTGAACACAGCAGACTCGTGGTTTCTTGCCAGTTTTCATCACAGCCGGCCTTGAAATGGGCCATTGAATTCAGGTAAATTCGAGATTGGTCGTGGCTACTTTCAAGTATTTCGATATTAATATCATTGGGATTCTTATTTATTCTATATAGATAGAACAGGTAAGTGCAAATAATTTATTGATAGTATGCGTTTAAGTTAAATACTCGCCAATTTGGTCCGCCAGACAAATCGTACCAACACACTAATATATTGTCTTTGTTACTTTTTTTTGCCATCAATGTTTATGATTAATTCTTACTAAAATGTATTAACCAGAATATAAATGACCAAGATTACACATAGGTTTGTGTGCTGGTCCGTTATATTATTTCCGGATGGCAATATTGTGAGTTTCTTAGCCAAGCGCACACTATCTGTAAACATTTAAGGTTACACATAGTTTGTGTGTTGGCACGTTCTATCCGGCTGGCATTGCTGTGTGTTTTTTTGTTTGTTTTTTGTTGTTGTTGTTTGTTTTGTTTTTTTGCCATCCGAGTTTATGAGCAATTCTTACTAGACTATAAACGTTTAAGGTTACATATAGTTTTGTGTGTTGATACGTTATACTTCCGGATGACAATGTTGTAAGCTTCTTTTCCAAGCGCACACTATCTATAGATAGAACGAAGTTGACGTCACTCAGGTCTTTGTTATTGTTTTTTGCCATCCACGTTTATGAGTAATTCTCACTAAACCGTATTATCCAGACTATAAAAGTTCATGGTTACACATAGTATTGTGTGTTGGTTCCTTATATTTCCGGATGGCAATGTTGTGAGATTATGAGCCAAGCGCATACTATCTATAGCATCAATAATCTATTTAACATCGTGTTTCCTCATACCTTCATATTTTCTTTTCTCACTTTTGCCCAACTGACCATTATTCTAACTCGGTTGGCTGCTCTCACTACCCTTACTCTGACCAATGGGCATGATCTATAGATTGTGTGCGCTTGGCTAAGAAGCTCATAACATTGCCATCCGGAAGTATAATGGACCAACACACAAAACTGTGTGTATCCATGGACGTTTATAGATAGTATGCGCTTGGCTAAGAAGCTCATAACATTGCCATCCGGAAGTATAACGGACCAACACACAAAACTGTGTGTATCCATGAACGTTTATAGTCAGGTTAATAGAGTTCAGTGAGCATTACTCATAAACGCGGATGGCAAAATACAAAACAAAGACCTGAGTGACGTCATCTTCGAATTCTATACATTTCCATGTGCTCCAGGTCATTGGTCACATTGCAAAATGTGCTCAAAGTGACCTACATAGTGAGAGGAGTTCACAGATTTTGAACTATCTACCATTACGATTGGTCATTGTGTTCAGCTTGACACAACTTTCATAAACAAAGCAGCGTGTTTACATTTGTTCAGAAATGTCCAATCGTTAGACAGCAACAAATCACGTGATTGATGACTCGGTTGGACGAAAACATGAATATAGATCGAATGACAAGACTGACGTCCACTCAAGCACTCGTATTGATTTCGCCATCCGCATTTTGTATGCTGTGTCTCTTAAAACTACATTAACCGAGATTAACACATCACGCACACAGTTCTGTGTGGTAACTTGATCATTGTTTGAGCCAGCCATTTTATCTATAGTCTCACATTTAAATTGTCACAACGAACATACGAATATCGATCGCACACACCTTTTTATTGTTTGCTCGGTTTAGATGAGTTTCACACATCCACGGTGATTTAACCACAACACAAACTGTGTTAACTTGTTTTGTTTTGGCCGCCATTTTATGATGAATGTTGTGCAAATTGGCCAAGCGCATTCTATCTATAAACTGGTCAAGATTGCACATAGTTGTGTGTGTTGGTTCGTTAATCCGACTGGTGGAATGTTGTGAGTAAATTGCCTAAGTGCACAGCCTCTACAAATTGAACGAAGATGACGTCACTCAAGCCTTTGTTATTGTATTTTGCCATCCGCGTTTGTGAGTGATTCTGACTAAACTGTAACAACTACACTATAAAAGTTCATGGTTACACACGGTTTTGTGTGTTGGTCCGTTATACTTCCGGATGGCAATGTTATGAGCTTCGTTGCCAAGCGCATACTATCTATATGTGCTCGTCGGCTTACACGGACACTTAATGACAACTGAATGCAGTTGGCGCCCATGTGGGTTGTGTACTACTTACTTATATGGATTTGTTAACTTGCTCTGTCGAAAATGAATGTGATTACTACCATTCTTACTTTCTATGTGTACCGCAGCTTGTTTCATACCATCATTCTATTTTTTGTGTATTGAAAATTGTGAGACTTTCATTGTGGTGTCATGCCTTACCTTAGTGCCTACGAGAGAGGTGGAGTTTTGGGGCAGCTCGAAGCAAGGTGGATTGGTGGCGCTAGTTTTCGATATTAGTCGTATAGGGAATGAGAATAGCGGAAGAGTACGTCCCTTGGGTAATTCTTACTTGGAAAATATAACTCATGGTCCATCGCCCGCCCGCGGGAGACAAAGAAACATCTACGTCCAATGAAGGGCTTCACCAGCTAACCATCATACAGAGCTTTATGAAGGCAAGAGACAGGGAGGAATGGAGAGAGATAATTCATGCAGTATCCGAAGCCTGGACCAGGCATGGAACCTAGAAGAAGAAGAACGTCCCTTGATTGGATGTCACCCATAGTCTGTGACGTCACCGGCAGTAAAGTTATTAGAGAGAGAACCTCATGTTGTTTGTGCGCATGCGTCTCTCGTCCTCGCGACCGGTGACGTCACAGACTATGGGTGACGTCCAATCAAGGGACGCTACTCTTCCGCTAATCTCATTCCCAAAAACAGCAGCTTCTCATGGTGCTCATACTGCTACTTTATGACGATCTACCAAATCAGCAAATTATTTACCGCACTCGTGCACCGTCGCAAACCCGCCCGGAAGCTTCGTCACAACACACCGTTCAACTAGATGCTCTGCGGTTTCGGGCTCGTTACCACCATGGGTATATGTATTGGACAGGTGGAAAGTCCCCACTGATGAAGCGATTTTGCCGTTACTAACGTTACTAGGCAGGTTCTCGACCGAAGCCGATTCGCTACCACCCAGTGCCTCCTATTGCTGATCGTGTAACAAATCACAGCCCTCAAATCAGATTTCACACCACCTATACGACAATAATAATAATAATAATAATAATATAATAATAATAATAATAATAATAATAATAATAATAATAATAATAATAATAAAATAATAATAATAATAATAATAATAATACACATTTATGTAAAACAAGCTCTGGGCACTTTACAATATAAATTATCAATTTTAAGGGGGAAAAAAATAATAATTCATAGCCAAATCAAGGTTTCATAAAGTCAATAAAAAATAAATACAGTAAAAATGTGTCTTGAGATTCTTTTTACCCACCTATACGACAAGGGTCCGGCAAAGATCAGGTAAGCCTCGAAATTTAAAATTTCCGTTAATCCCTTGCATAGTCGGTTTCAAACTCCTTGTTGTATCACTGGGTAAGGCCCTTAACATACATTACCCACTCGACTCAGGTGTGAATGGAGCTATGGGGAGTGACGGATGTTGTAAGAGTGTTAGTACAAGGACAAGGCATATTGGGGGGGGGGGGGGGTGTACCCAACGACCCCCCCCCCCCTCTTCCCTTCAACCCAAATTAAAGATACTATAACCTGATGAAACATAATATTTTCCATCACTTGCAATATCGAAACTGATGGGAAACACAGTCGTCGGCAAGAGTCCTAAACGTCAACTGATTCAGCAAATTGTTTTTGAAATTATTAAAAAAACAAAAAAACCTCGACTTCACCCGGGATTGATCTTGGTCCCTTTGTGTTTGAAGCGAGTGCTCTACCAACTGAGCTATCGGGACCCCTTGATACTGTCAGTTACAAAAATACCTTAATTCATTCCCATTTATTGGGCATTGCATCAAAGTTAAATTCCATAACGCTAAAAGATTAAGTAAATATAATAAAAGTGCTGTGACACTATGGAAGCCCTGCCTGGACATTGTGTGATAGGGTAAGGCACTTAACACACACTTCCCACTCGACTCAGGTGTGAATGAGTATAGGCAGTGACGGATGTTGCTGGTTAGTAAAAAAAGGACGCCTAACAATCGACTAGCACTGTATGAAATGAAAGTATGTTCCATGTGGCTTGTTGGGGAAATACATGAAACATTGTTAAGCGCATAGAGCATGGTAAATCCGTGAAAATGCTCTGTATTAAATTTTCTTATTTATATAGTTATTTATTTATTTATTTATTTATTTATTTATTTTTATTTTATTTACAAGAGTCTGGGGCGTTTTTTGAAGTTTAATGAAATTCTGTGCTCAACGCTAATCAGGCCTAATAGGATTCAATAGTCGTACCGTCACTTCCTTCCTAATGACGTATGGTAACTTAGTAACACTGGCTCTAAACTATCGGAACAATGGCGGACGCCGTATGAAATATTTCTCCGGCGAGCTTAAAAGCGTATCCAGAGGAAAAAACCCCCATCAATTTGATCATGTTTTGACTTTTACACATTCTGATCACAAGGCATATGAAAAGGGAATGAAAAGTTCTCGCCAGCATGAAGAATAAAAAGTAAAGATTTTCTTTGTTTAGAACCAAGATGGCCGCCGTTGCCGGGCGCGTGACATCAGACTACTGAATCCAATTCTCTTCCTTCATTCCCAGAGATGTCATCGCTTACCTGCAAAAATGGCCGGTTCGAGTTGAACGGATCACCCTTCCTCATTTTCAGTGGGGCCATTCATTACTTCCGGGTTGTACCAGAGTACTGGCGAGACAGACTCAAGAAGGCCAAGGCGTGTGGTCTTAACACCATCGAAACGTATGTTGTCTCGTGATCTTCATTTGTCACCTTACTGTACGGCAGACCTGCCTAGTAATACTAAAAATACGTAGAAATACGAATTTGAATTTTTGGCTCCAGCGACAGAACAACTTTCGATTCTTTGACTCAATAAATCTTATTAAAAAGGAAAGCTTAGTTCCTACATTCAGGACTTTGGAGCAGTTATTTTAAGTGATTTTTTTTTCCTCCCCCCCCCCCCCCCCCCCCCCCCCGCTTGGAAACTACGAATTTTCGAAATTTCAAATAGGCAGCTTTGCCTTACGGTATTATGTCGAATACGGCACGATTAGGTGGAGAACCAATATTTCTCTGAGGGGTGAATAAAACCCATAGATAGGCAGATGGATTTATGGATATATAGATGGATAGATAGATAGATAGATTGATTGATAGATAGATAGATAGATAGATAGATAGATAGATAGATAGATAGATAGATAGATAGATAGATAGATAGATTGATTGATTGATTGATTGATAGATAGATAGATAGATAGATAGATAGATAGATAGATAGATAGATAGATAGATAGATAGATAGATAGATAGATAGATAGATAGATAGATAGATAGATAGATAGATAGATAGATAGATAGATAGATAGATAGATAGATAGATAGATTGATTGATTGATTGATTGATTGATTGATAGATTGATTGATTGATTGATTGATTGATTGATTGATAGATTGATAGATAGATAGATAGATAGATAGATTGATAGATAGATAGATAGATAGATAGATAGATAGATAGATAGATAGATAGATAGATAGATAGATAGATAGATAGATAGATAGATAGATAGATAGATAGATAGATAGATAGATAGATAGATAGATAGATAGATAGATAGATAGATAGATAGATAGATAGATAGATAGATAGATAGATAGATAGATAGATAGATAGATAGATAGATAGATAGATAGATAGATAGATAGATAGATAGATAGGCAGCTGATTGGTCCCAGGTTCGAGTCCCGCTCTAAGTCGAGTTTTACCAATATTCTCTCACCGCATTCATGTGTAAAAGGAATACCTCGTTGTTAACAGTTTTGTCTCTGTAAAAAAAAATCTAATATCGCCCTGCCGGTGTCATGTCTCGTCTCATATGTTAAGTTTTGCCGTTGGCAAGAACCCCTTGTAAAGCGCTTTGGGCATATTATATAGAATAGACCCTAGAGACAATTTTCCCCGATGGGATGAATAAAAGGAACTTTATTTTCATTTTCTGACTTGCTTGAAAATGGACCTGGTTCGTTTCCATATGACGTCATATTCAGCTATCATTTGGTAGCGAGATCTCCTATCATGATTCGATATGGCTGAGAGTTTTTTGTGATTGATTTTTGTTTTCATATTATTTGGAGCGTGGGATTCTACCGTGTTTATCGTTGCCTGTTTCACAATGCGCACACAGGGTTAAACCAGAACTCCTTGTGTCAGGGGCTTAGTTGATTATTTATACTTTAGAATTAGTAAAGCATAAAACAATTTTATATTTCTTTTGTTATCATCATCATCATCATCATCATCATCATCATCATCATCATCATCATCATCATCATCATCATCATCATCATCATCGTCATCATCATCATCACCATCATCATCATCATCATCATCATCATCATCATCCATCATCATCATCATCATCATCATCATCATCATCATCATCATCGTCATCAACCTCATCATCATCATCATCATCATCATCATCATCAACGTCACCATCATCATCATCATCATCATCATCATCATCATCATCATCATCATCATCATCATCATCATCATCATCATCATCATCATCATCATCATCATCCTCTTCCTGAATATAATGTTTAATATTTTTACAGTTATGTCCCTTGGAATAGTCATGAGGAACAGCAAGGCGTTTTCAAAACTGACGGAATTCTCGACATTCGCAAATTCATAGGCATCGCAGCCGACCTTGACCTCAAGGTCATCCTCCGACCCGGCCCTTACATATGTTCGGAGTGGGATTTTGGTGGGCTGCCTGCGTGGCTTCTTGCCGATCCTGACATGAAAGTAAGGTCCAACTATCAGGGATACAAGGATGCTGCAGAAAAGTAAGTCTACCATGTGTGGCTATGTGGTCTAGCTGGGTTCGAGCCTCGCGCTCGGCGCATAGTTGAGTCCTTGGAAAAAGGCTCTTTACTCACATTTTCTTACCGTACTCAGGTGTAAAATGAGTACCTGGCCTTTAACAGCATTGTCTTTGTTCGAAAAATTGTAATATCGCAAACAAGCGTCATGTCCGTCCTACATGTTAAATGTTGCTGTTGACCAGGGACCCCTTGTAAAGCGCTTTGAGCACATTTAGTGGATATTGCGCTATATAAAACTCAATTTTTTAATTAATTTTTTTAGAATTAAAGCCTGACAATGCTATGCGTTTAGGTCATGTCCATCTTATCTGCCTACTTCAACTTCAATCATACACGTCGCAACTCCTTGCAGCCGAAGATAATCGCGACTGTGAGTGTGATGAAGACAGATGGACATGCCTAAAAGGCTCCATACACGCACGGTTTTGATAGGGGTCCGAATCACGATCAGGCAAACCGGGGTGAAAACGCAATGTGTGTGGCCAAATACCTGGCCGATAAACCTAGGTACGGTCGATCGCTCGCAAAGCCCGCTTTGCTTAATATTTTTCGAGGCGATCGGCGATCGGGGGCGTGGCAGTATAACAAATTGGACAATTTTTTTCGGATTTTCTCTGTTTTGACGTCAGATTCGTGATCAGCGTCGAATTTACAATAGGTTTGATACCAAGAACTATGTTTTTACTCCAAAAATTGATGAAATTAGAAATAAAATTTAATTAATATTGAGGTTATGTGGCCGACAGAACAGTGCCCCTCCCTGTTTTGTGGTATGACTCTCGCTTCCAGGTCGGAAGGTTCAGGTTTCGAGACCCGCTCTGCGTGGCGCAGAGTTGAGTCCTTGGAAAATGCTCTTTACTCACATTTTCTCACCGTACTCAGGTGTAAAATGAGTACATGGCCGTTCGTTGAATTTGTTAGGAAAAAATGTCACATCGCCTGACAGGCGTCATGTCTCGTCTTTCAAGTTTAATATTGCTGTTGCCTTGGGACCCTTTGTAAAGCGCTTGGAGCACGTGGATATTGCGCCAAATAAATGCTGTGTTATTATTTTTTTTAAATAATATTTTTATAAATGTTGCGCCAGGAAGAGGTAGATGGCAAAAGTTTCGTTCTTGATCATCGTAAAATTTATAAAGGATTTCATACAAAATAAAAAATAGTTTTCATAATTTTCAATGTAATGATATAATAATATGCCAGTTCTGTTTTTTTTTTATCCTCACCCGTTGACGCGACATGACGGTCGACCTTGACACAGACATTTGGGATTGGCAGATGCCAAAAAGCCTTGACTACGTGATGACAGGGGTGGGCATTGTCTAAATTATAATCTACAAACAACGCCCCCCCCCCCCCCAAAAAAAAAAAAAAGAGCTGTGTGCGTGTGTGTGGTGGCGGTGGTGGTTGAGGGGGGGGGGGGGTGCGAATGCGAGTAGTCCCGAGGAGTACCCGTTTAACCTGCCACGGGAACACTGTCGATTTGTTTTATAAATAATAATAATATAATAATAATAATAATAATAATAATAATAATAATAATAATAATAATAATAATAAATAATAATAATAATAATAATAATAATAATAATAATAATGACGATAAATAACAAATCTTTATTGTCCACAAAATGGAAAAATTTCCGTGGTCTACGTTGCTTTTAAATTTAAATCGGATTGCAAATGTATGGATGTTATGCGTATTGGAAAAATACTCACGACATCTCCATCGGGGTATAACATATTAACACACAAAACTGCAAACGCGAACGTTCATTGTCTGATTGATATAACTTAGTGATAAGTTAATTATAAAATGCTGTCTAAAAGCAATAACAACGGGTTGACTAACATCAAATTCATTCCTTCTATTGATGCTCTGTGTTAAATTAAAATACTCAAAAAGTCCGCCAGCCAGAATAATCACTCCAGCCCAAAGATCTACATGGAACCTTGAACGTTATAGTCTGATATATTTTAATAAGAACTAATCATAAAAGTGGGTGTCTAAAAACAATAACAATGAGATGAGTGACCTCAATTTGGTTCCTTCTATAAATATCCAAGAACTTTACTCACTCCATCCGCTCTCTCCTCCTTCAATACATATGAATCTATTCTCTCATCACTTTTTTGTGCGGCTATGCATGTGATCTTGTGAAATGACACTCGCTTTTGGATCGGACGGTACTGGATTCGAGTCCCGCTCTGAGTGGCGCATAATTGAGTCCTTGGAAAAGGCTCTTTACTCGCATTCTCTCACCTTGTTCACTGTTAAAATGAGTACCTCGCTGTTTACAGCGTCGTCTCTGTCGGGAAACAATTGCAATATCGCTTAACAGTCATGTCTCGTCTAACATGTTTTTATGTTGACCAAAGACCCTTATAAAGTAATTTGAGCACCTTTATTGAATATAGCGGTATATATAGCGCAAGTAAATTTTTCTCTCTTTCTCTTTCTCTCTCTCTCTCCCTCTCTCTCTCTCTCTCTCTCTCTCTCTCTCTCTCTCTCTCTCTCTCTGTATCTCTATCTCTCGAAATGTTAGATTATTATAGCTATTGCTACATATGATGCGAATATCTTGGACGGTTATTGATGCTATGAGTTTAGGTAAAATGCTCACAACATCCACCAGTCGGAAATAACGTACCGTCATACAAAACTACGAGTAACCTTGAACGTTAAAAGTCTGATTGATATAATTTAGTGAGAACTAATTACCAAAATAACTGCCTTAATACAATAACAAAGAGTGGAATGATGTCAATTTCGTTCCTTCAACAGTCTAATTGATATAATTTAGTGAGAAGTAATCACTATTGTGCGCAAGACGAAAGATAGAATAACAGACAGTAACTGGGATCGGTTCTGTCGGCCACACAGCCTCACTATTAATTAAAATTTATTTCTAATTTCACCAATTTTTGGAGTAAACACACAGTTCTTAGTATCAAACCTATTGTAAATTTGACGCTGATCTCGAATCCGACGTGAAAACAGCGAAAATCCGAAAAAAAATTGTCCACTTTTTTATACTGCCACGCCCCCGATCGCCGATCGCCTCAAAAAAATATCTCCCCGTATGTGGGCAAAAATCATCTGCGATAAACGCAGGGATCGGGTCACAGCGATAGGTCATCCGTCCCGCTACCAGCGGATGTCGGCGTCTATGCGGGGCTTAAGGGATAACCCACACCTGAGACTGACTCCAACGACCCGGCACTGCCGTCGTTTGTCGTCTTTCGGATAAAGACGTCGGATACGGATAAAATACTAAGAATAAAGAGAAGAGCCGCTAGACCTACCCGAGGCATATATATATATATATATATATATATATATATATATATATATATATATATATATATATATATATATATATATTTTCACTCACATTTTTGTGGCCGAGACGACTCGTTTCTGTGTTTTTTACACTTCTTCAGTCGGTGTAATCCATTGTAATCTCATATTATTTGTAGCGTGGGATTCTACCGTGATTATCGTTGCCTGTTGCACAATGCGCCCACAGAGTTCAACCAGAGCTCCTTGTGTCAGGGGCTTAGTTGATTATTTATACTTTAGAATTAGTAAAGCATAAAACAATTTTATATTTCTTTTGTTATCATCATCATCATCATCATCATCATCATCATCATCATCATCATCATCATCATCATCATCATCATGATCAATATCATCACCATCATCATCACTATCATCATCATCATCATCATCATCATCATCATCATCATCATCATCTACCTGAGTACATTTTAAATGGATTACAATGGATTACGCCGACTGAAGAAGTGTAAAAAACACAGAAACGAGTCGTCTCGGCCAAAAAATGTGAGTGAAAATTTGCATTATATATTAGCTCTAACCACCATTATCGAGCGCTTTCGTACCTACAAGTACCCACCAACACTCATATATATATATATATATATATATATATATATATATATATATATATATATATATATATACATACACGTATATATATATATATATATATATATATATATATATATATATATATATATATATATATATATATATATATATATACACACACACATACAGCATTTCCTGGATATTTTGGAAGCATGAAACAGTATTTTAGAAGTTGCAGAAAATTAGATACAATTTTAGTGTTTTATTTACTTTTCTATTAAATTGAGCACTATTATTTCATGGTATATATTTTTGTATAATTTTATGTATAAATATCCTCCAGGTACCTGAAATGGATCCTCGGGCTTGTCGTGGATCTACAATATTCCAAAGGAGGTCCCATCATGGCAGTCCAAGTGGAAAATGAGTAAGTTATAACCAAGTTTTTAATTATCATTTACTTTTTAATTATGAAAAAAACAGCTCTTTGCACGAAGTCATAATTTTTATCATCATTTTCATCATCATCATCATCATCATCATCATCATCATCATCATCATCATCATCATCATCATCATCACCATCATCACCATCATCATCATCATCATCATCATCATCATCATCATCAAAGGCGATTGTAGCAACATTCGTTGATCTTCTTTGATTCCATCCCTTCGATATTTTCTGCCAGCTTATCCTCCTCCTTCCGCCATCTTGCTTTCCGTCTACTTTGCCCTTCACTATCTTCTTTTGGATCGTTTCATGCCTTCTAATATGACAATAGTATTCAAGTTTTCATTGCTGGATGACGTCAGGAGTAATGTCTGTATTATGTCGACTGTCTCTACGATTTGTTCATTTCTTTTCCTATCTTTCCAAGATGTTTTGGTAATTCTTCTTTACAGCCACCTTTCAAATGTTTCAGTTTTCTTCAATTTTGATTTATTCATCTTAACTACGCCACTACCACATCATCTCATTCATCTGTGGTGTTTCATTCATCCTGTTTTGTTGATAAAGGGGAAACCCGAAACGTTCATTTGATCTGTTTTTGTAATTAAATTGAAGCTTACAATCAACTTCACGTTATTATTTATTTCTTCGAGCTTCGAGCAGTAACATTTACACTACCCAGTTTTCTTTATAATTTAACAAGAAGTAAATATGTAAAAGTCATTCAATCATAAGTTCAAAATTGTGACCCACCCCTTAATCTAGTATTGTGCGCCTACTATGTGATCCAGTATTATGGCACTCGCCTTCGGATCGGAGTGTCCTGGGTTCGAGCCCCGCTCTGAACAGGCATAGTTGAGTCCTTGCAAAAATGATCTTTACGGCTCTCACGTATTCAGTTGTAAAATTAGTACTTGCCGTTGACAGTGTTATCTGTGTCGGAAAAAATAAAAAATCGCCTACCAGGCGTCATGTCTCGTCCTAAATGTTAAATATTCCTGTTGGCTTGAAGCCCTTTGTAAAGCGCTTTGAGCACGTTTAGTTGATATTGCTCTGTATAAATGCTCAATTTAAAAAAACCCCAAAAAAACAACAACACAATTTGCATTACATACTTTTGGTAATATTTAATTTAATTTGAGAAAGTGACAATTTCGCCTTTAGCAAATCAATAAATAATTTTTGTTAAAAACCTCCAAAAAAAAAAACAAAAAAACAAACCCACTTTTCATATCAACATTTAGATCCAAGGTGAGTTCACGTCCTCCAACTATTGTCCGCTTTCCACCCTTCCCACGACTCGTTGATAATTCTCACATCGCTCGGGGTTACTGCTGTGCCTCTGGTAACCAAGGACGCTCGGCTATTCGGAGGCGAATATGGTGGGGGCGTTTTCATCCTTGTATCGTAGGGGGCGACCTGTGTGACGGGGCTTTTCGTCACGGCACTGGAAACCCACTTCTGGTATCCAAGGTAACCAAGGTATATCGCTCCAATCAGAAGAAGCGGTCCGAATATGCAGACGAGCGTCACCCATGCTATATTGGCGCCGCTGTCGAAAAAGCCATCGTTGTCTTCGTTGGGTTTGATTGATACAGAAATGTAAGCGGTGTCATAAGAACTGGAGCCCGGGTTTTGTACGCGTAAGAAAAATGTTTCGACCGTGTCAACGTAGCTCTCTAGATCTTCAAACACGATGACGTTTCCGTCGTGATCCACCCTGAAAAGATTGGTACTGTGAATACTGTATTCGAGTTCTCGGTTCTCGGCCAGTACATCAGCATCGGTACTGGGTGCGGAGACAATAGAAGTGCCTATCTGGGCTGTATTATAGATTGTAACTGCGTAGTTTGTTGACGTGAAATCCGGTACGTTATCGTTGATATCGAGTATTGATAAGGTCAAGGTCGCTGTGGCTGAAAGTCCGTCCGGGTCTGTGATCACTACGAGCCAGATATATCGAGTTTGGACAGAGGTATCGTCTGCATCAAAATCAATAGTAAAGGAAACGACTCCGTTAGTTGTGTTGATAGAAAAGCCGCTGGTATCGTTCCCGCCTCCCCAGGAGTAAGTCATTGGGTCGGCATCAGCGTCGTAGACGCTGAACCCAGGATCAGGAGCTTCTGATCCAGCGGGACCTTCATCAACGTTGACTTGATAATTTGTCTGATATAAAACGGGTGCTTGGTTCACGTCAATGACTTCTATGGATAAAATCTGGGCTGTAGAAGTTTTCTGTCCATCATTGACTTCTATTGTGATGTCGTAGCTGTTAGCTTGTGTTAGGTAATTCAATGCCGTTGATAAAACAATCTCTCCTGTTGTTGGGTCGAGCTGAAACAATGCTGAGCTCGACCCTGGGTTAAATGTTGCCGTGAATGTGTGCGACGTATCGCCGTCTTCATCGTACACGGACACGTCAAAAACCGTAGTTCCAACACTCGTATCTTCCGTAATTTGTATCGTAGTGGGCACGTTGTTTAATTCTGGTACCGTATTTAGATCTGTGATGAAAACTGTCAAGCGATGAGTTCCACTAGATGAATAATCATCACGCACGGAAATATCTAACTCGTAACCATTGGTCGTCGTGGAAACGAGTGACGTAGTCAGGACGATGGATCCATCCGAGTAAATTGAAAATGGGCACGGCGAAGCAACGAGACAAGCTAACGTGAAATAAGTTGCATCTCCCTCAGCATCGGTGGATAAAATTGTGAAGATTATCGTAGATGAGGGTGTGGTTAATAGAATGCTTGTCGTGTTTTGTAAATTTGTGATTTTCGGCACGCTGTTTGGTGTAACGTAAACGTAGAGAATGTCTGTATCGCTTGCTGTGCCATCAGAACAAGTCACGCTCAGTTCATAAGAGTTGGCAACAGAATAATCCAAGCTTGGATTTGCCTCCAGGTATAATCCTGTAGAGAAGACACCGTTTACTGTTAAGTACTTTGTCATGAATGGACCTGAGGGGGATGACGTCATTTCACACGTGACCACATCTCCATCCGCATCTGTGACGTTAATCGTATGGAGTAAAGTCTCATCCACAGCCGCTTCACTCACGTCAGCCACGCCGGGAGAGAAATGATTTCAGGGGCAATGTTGACGATGTTGAGTGTCAACGTGCCGTCAACATAATTTCCGTATACGTCACTCGCCCTGATTACGAGGCTGTAACTGGATTCATTGACAAATGACGAGGTCGCCGTGACGTCTCCTGTTCCTGGGTGTACTGTGAAGTGAGATTGTGGAGTGATGGATTGTAAAGAATACGACACAGTTCCGTTCAAATCTGGGTTTGTGGCTACGACCGTGTAAGCTGCCGAACTCGTAGATAAGTCTGTTTTGGGGACGCTTAAGACGGCGTCCAAGTTTGAAAAGACTGGAGCTGTGTTGGATATGACAATGGTTAGGGTGCCTGTGCTTGAATCAGAGCACGTGTCAACGACTGAGATGGTCAACGTGTAGGTTGTGGCAGAAAGCGACGACGTCGTGGCAGTTACCTCCCCTGTAGTAGATTGGACACTAAAATGAGCAGACGGAGTGATGCTTGCCAAACTGAACGTCGGGGATCCTGCCGATGACGTCACTGTGAATATCGACGTTGACGTAGTTACCAGCGATTTGAATTCGTACACGGTGTCGTCTAAATTTGTCAACGTCGGGGTGATTTAGCGTCTAATGTCGCGTAAATGGCGTACGTTCTAGACGTTTTTCGGTTAGTGTAAGCGATCGTGTCCCCAATGCTAGGCTGGGCAATGTCCTCCACGTAGTTGTTAATGTTTCGGCTTCCCCCGGATTTGTATTCGACTACCTCTTTCGTACTCGTGAACCAGCCAATGATGTCGTCCTCTTCTATCTCAATCTGGTTTCCGGTTGGGACGTTGTAGGTGAAAACATTTGTCGATGACACGGTCACCGAGTTCTCGCCAACCACATCTGCCGCTGTTCCCCCGCTGTTGGGTCGGAGGACCTGATGGAAATTATTGAAATGTCAATGCATAAGACAATATATTATGGCCCATCTTGTCAAAACGGTTTTAATTTTATATCTATTCTGTCGGAATGATTTTAAATAATAATAATAATAATAATAAGATAAATATGTAAACAAATTTACTTTGTTTTAGAAGTGCCCTTTCGCGCCTAATGAAGGTCTCGATAGCTCAGTTAGTAGATCACTCGTTTCACACGCAAAGGGACCAAGATCGATCCCGGGTGCAGTCGAATTTTTTTTTCTGACCCCCCCCCAAACCCAACAGTAAATGGGTAGCTGAATCTGTTAGATTTGGCGGAAAGTACTTTGCAATAGACTAGCGTCCTATCCGAAGGATAGCAAGCAACTGCTATTGTCCGTTTCACGCTCTAGAATCCGGGATAAACTCCAGGTCCATGGCCCAAAGGCTCTGAAGGACTCCAGTTATACACCCAAGAATTCCATGAAATAATTTAGACAATCCATCAAACAGGAATAACCCATGATGGTCAAACGTGAGCACATGGGGCTTGCTTATCTTGTTTTAAGGAAAAATAAGAAAGTGCCTCAAGCGGGGTTCGAACTCAGAACCTTCTGGGTCATAGTGCAATGTCTCAAAACATTCGACCACTGGTCAAAAGTATGAAACTTTCGTTTTTAGCTCTCTACAATTCAATAATACAGACATTCGTCTCAATGCGACACATTCAGGCATCCCAAGTCTGTTAATTTTGGATGTAAATTCTATTTTCAATATCAATGTCTTCCCGACATTGAACCGATTTGAGGCGATTTCGCACATATGTGACCCGCCGTCACAGGCGGTATTATGTCCATATGTACTAGATACAGAAAATGGAACCTACAAGGGAAAGAAATACGAAACTTTGGTAAAATATAAATGATTTATAGAAGAGATTGAATCGAATTTCTAACGTTTCAAGTGACTAAAAAAGGCCAATTTTCTAATCATTGTAAGTTTAAATTTGCTGTTTGGCTTTTTGTTTATCCTGACGTAATACCGGTTTCAGGCGATAGGTCACTTATATTCACCTATCGGGATCAACTTGATATCAATTCAAATCTATCTGAGGACACATTCACACCTGGTGTATTTTTCATCATTCAGAGAAGCTGCTGTTTGATGTCATCTATTTTGTGACTTATCTCCCTTCCCACTAATCATTTGCAAAATCTCTCCCCTCCCTCCCCCCCCCCCCCCCCCCCCCCCCCCCAAAAAAAAATATCAAAAACATTAAAAAAAAAAAACAAAAAACAAAAAAAAACAAACAACAACAATAACAAAAATGAATAAATAAAAAATAAAATCTTCACATCCCCGAATACAAAAATAGATTTTTCATAACTTAAACAAAACAGCAACAATTACTTAATTCTATACATTTGAGTGTATCTCCGCAAAATGAGCTCTACAACACAATGTCAAGTTTTGATGGTTATGACAAAAATAACATTCTTTAAATGTTGTGACGTAAAAAGAAATCAGAATGATAAAATTTGTTGGTTACATCGTAACTAGGACGGCTTTGTGGTCAAGGGGTATGGTACTTACTTTCTGATCGGAAGGTCCTGGGTTCGAGCCTCGCTCGCACATAGATGAGTCCTTGGAGAAGGCTCTTTACTCCCATTCTCTCACCACTCATGTGTAAAATTAGTACCTGGCCGTTAACAGTGTTGTCTACTACTACTACTACTACTACTACTACTACTACTACTACTACTACTACTACTACTACTACTACTACTACTACTACTGATGATGATGATGATGATGATGATGATGATGATGATGATGATGGTGGTGGTAGTGGTGGTGGTGATGATGATGATGATGATGGTGATGATGATGATGATGATGATGATGATGATGATGATGATGATGATAATGATGACGACGACGACGATGATAACGAGAACCTGGAATACAATGGTTCCAGTTCTTCCAGCGTATATGGACCAAGAGGTGACGACGCCACAACACGGGCTGGTGTACTCGTTGTCGGTCATGACACACTGAGTATCCGCCGAGGATCCGATGTTGCCCGTCAATGAGCTTACCCAAGATGAGCCCAGATTATCACTAGACGTACAAGTTCTCGCATTACCTATGGAGTTAGAAAAGAGTTTTAACTCTTTAAAATTCCAGATTTAATAATAATAATAATAATAATAATAATAATAATAATAATAATAATAATAATAATAATAATAATAATAATAATAATATAATAGTATATAATAATAATAATAATAGTAATAATAATAATAATAATAATAATAATAATAATAATAATAATAATAATAATTAAATAATAATAATAATAATAATAATATAATAATAATAATATAATAATAATAATAATAATTAATAATAATAATAATAATAATAATAATAATAATAATAATAATAATAATAATAATAATAATAATATAATAATAATAATAATAATAATAATAATAATAATAATAATAATAATAATAATAATAATAATAATAATAATAATAATAATAATAATAATAATAATAATAATAATAATAATAATAATAATAATAATAATAATAATAATAATAATAATAATAAATAATAATAATAATAATAATAATAATAATAAAATATAATAATTAATCTATAATAATAATAAGCAAGTGAGCAAATGGGGGTTAACATCTGACCCAAGGAAAAACCCAAGTGCCGAAGCGGACTCGAACCCGGGACCTCGGCGATAGTGCAATGCCTTAATCACTCGGCCACGACGCCGATAGAATAATAATAATAATAATAATAATAATAATATTAATAATAATAATAATAATAATAATAATAATAATAATAATAATAATAATAATAATAATAATAATAATAATAATAATAATAATAATAATAATAATAATAATAATACTTTATTGTATCCCAAAAGGAAATTTTTTGTACAGACGTGTTATAATTTACACATAAGATAAAAATACAATGGAAATAGGATGTATATATATAAAAAAAGGAGCAGCTCTATAACCAGAGCTGCGCTTTATAATATGAATAATTTCAACACTGTAAAATAGTTAAAACTGTCACTATAAATTGAAAATTGAAAAGATTGCAAAACAAATAAATTAATAAATTAATATTTATATTTTTAAAAAGTAAAAATGAGAAATAATTATATAAAATGATTATTGCTTGTTGTTATAAAGCCTAATACTGGACGGCAGAAAAGATTTTCGGTGTCTCTCTGTTTTCGTTGAAATAGAGAAAGGGCGACCACTTCTTTCTGACATAATAATTGATGGTCTTAGTGGATGATACTGGTCATTTAATATTTTAGTTATTTTATTTATACAAAATTTCTCGTATAAAAGATCTACATCGTCAACATCATTTATATAGCGTTTAATGGATTTTTTAATATTTGAATTTATTTTGTTCCTTTCCACTGCTAAGCAATTGCCTCCCCAAGCTGTTATACAAAATGACAAAACACTTTCGATTACTGCTCTATA
>NC_088369.1:22468466-22488466 GCF_034508935.2 Berghia stephanieae
ATTTCTTTCCGTCCATACTACTAAGCAGCGTGGGGCAGCGGATATGGTCGTTGCTTCGTGTGGCTATATGGTCCCGGGGTTTGACACTCGTCTTCGGATCAGAAGGTCCAAGGTTCGAGTCCCGTTCTGAGCGGCACATAGTCGAGTCCTTTGAAAAGGCTTCTTACTCACATTCTCTCCCCGTACTCGGGTGTAAAATGAGTACCTGGCTGTTAACAAGGTTGTCTCTGTCGGAAAAAAAATGTAATATCGCCTAACAGGCATCATGTCTCGTCCTACATGTTAATTATTGCTGTTGGCTAGGGACCCCTTGTAAGGCGCTTTGAGCATGTTTAGTGGATATTGCTCTCTCTCTCTCTCTCTCTCTCTCTCTCTCTCTCTCTCTCTCTCTCTCTCTCTATTCTATCTATCTATTACTATTATATATCTATATATATATATATATATATTATATATATATATATACTTTAGCGTGAATCCAACACATGATACGTATGACGATGGTGCAATTTACTCATGATTCACTTTGAAATCCTTTCACCTGATTACTCGTTATGTCTCATAGGTGCATTTCTCTATAATGTCACGTCTTCAGTAAGTCCGTCTCGTGTGTCTCTACTTAGGTGTCTCGTCTCAGTAAGGTGTCTCGTGTCTCTCAGTAAGGTGTCTCGTCTCTCAGTAAGGTGTCTCGTCTCTCAGTGGGTCTCGTCTCTCAGTAAGGTGTCTCGTCTCTCAGTAAGGTCTCTCTCAGTAAGGTGTCTCGTCTCTCAGTAAGGTGTCTCGTCTCTCAGTAAGGTGTCTCGTCTCTCAGTAAGGTGTTCGTCTCTCAGTAAGGTGTCTCGTCTCTCAGTCAGTGTTCGTCTTCAGAGTGTTCTCGTCTCTCAGTACAGGTGTCTCGTCTCTCAGTAAGGTGTCTCGTCTCTCAGTAAGGTGTCTCGTCTCTCAGTAAGGTGTCTCGTCTCTCAGTAAGGTGTCTCGTCTCGTCAGTTTGCTTACACAATGATCAAACGATGTCGAGCGCGATCAGTTAAGGTATGGGTGACAGTGGTCGTGGAAAACTGGTCCCGAGCTTGTGCTCTTAGTAAGGCAGTTAATATACAATACCACACTTGACTCTAGTGTAAATGAGTACCTGGTTACAGGCAGTGAGGGATATTGTAAAAGTGTTAATACAAAAATGACGCCTAACTGGGGACTGACCTGTATGAAATAGAAATATAGTTCCATATGGATTGCCGGAAGAATAAATGAAATATTGTGAAGCGCATTGAGCATGGTTTATCCGTGGAATGCGCTGTATGAATGTTCATGTTTATTATTATTTTTTTCTCTAACTTAAGAGGGGATGGAAAGATTAGCCACTGTGGCGATTGATAAATATTTATCATCGAATTTATTTGTAGCAAAGAAAGCAATGCGCTATTCCTGTAGTCTCTAATAACAGATCATGATCAGAGAAACCTGAGTTCAAGTCTACATCTCAGGCACAAGGACAAGTACTGACATATTCCAACACATCCTAGTGTTTTGTTGATAAAGGGGATACCCAAAACGTCCACATTATCTGTTGCCTTTCCTTTATTAAATTGAAGCTTCCATTCAATTTCCTATTTGGACTTTCCGTATTCCATTGCTCTGCATCAGATTGCCTAAACTAGAATAAGGGTCTTTACCAGAGCTGCCAACTTCAAATTATAAAAAAATCGTAGTTTCCAAGGGGTGAAAAAAATAAATGAAAAGTCACTTTAGATAGATTTACAAATCAATAATTTGCCATCACCACGATTGAATGATTCACAAATGCACCAACGTCCTGAATATAGGATCTACGGAACTAAACGTTCCTTTTCAAAAAGATTTATTGAGTCAAAAAGGAGAATGCAGCTCTGTAGCTGGAGTAAAAAAAAATCGTAATTCTGTGACTTTTTCGTAGTACTCACCACGTATGGTCTTTCCTCACATTCTCTCACTTAACGCATGTCTAGAAATAGTACCTGATGAGTAACTGATGTTTCTCTGGGGAAAAAAATATTGTAAAAAAAAAAGCGCCTTCCATGTCTCGTCCTACATGTTAAGCGTTGGTGTGGGCTTGGAACCGCTAGTAAAATGCTTCGAACACATTGAGTGGAAAATGCGAGGGTAAAAGCTCTTATTATTTTGTTTCGATCACAGACACTGGTCTACGTCGTATAAGGACCATTTTAAAAAGATTGCGCCCTTCTGCGTGGCATCGTTTGATGATATCGCCGAGGCCTTCTATGTAGAATTCTAATGTGCGGCTATGTGGTCTTGTGGTGTGACATTCGCTTTCGGCTCGGCGGAATGTCCTGGGTTCGAGCCTCGCTCGGCGCATAGTTGAGTCCTTGGAAAAGACTATTTATTCACTTTCCTTTACCGTACTCCGGTGTTAAAATGAGTTAACCGTTAACAGCGTTGTCTCTGTCGTGAAAAAAATTGTAATATTCTTCTAACAGGCATCATAACACGTTCTACATGTTACATTTTGCTGTTGGTCAGAGACCCTTTGCAATGCGCTTTGAGCACGTTTAGTGGATATAACGCTCAATTTTATTATTTTAATTTTTTTTTTTTTTTGAAATTTCGATATCCATCAAACTTGTGACATCAACAAGGATCGCCCGTGCTGTCCAAAGTGGGCAAATCGGAGACGAGTAAATTTGACCAAGTGAAGAAAAGAATGTGCCCCAAGCGGGGCTCGAACTCGCGGCCATTTTGGACAGGGAGCGATGCTCTAACCCTTCGTGCACCTCGCCGCTATACAGACGATACAACCTACATTGTACTTTAACATTTCAACCCCCAGGTTCGGATCCTACAGCGATGACATCGAACATCTCATCTTCATAAAAGACGTCATAGAACAAGCTGGGATCACAGAACTCCTGGTGACGTCCGACAACCCATGGGGATCAAACCCGTCACTCCACATTCCTGGAGTCATCCCCACTGCCAATTTCCAGGTAAATCTGTATGTCATGTGTGACCCACCAACCCGACACAGTATTGTGTTCGGAGTGACTACGATTATAGAATTTGATTCGATCACCACTGATAAGTTTTGGATAATCTTATACATTTGATAAAAGGATATGGATATCGCTTCTGAAAGTTTATCTCACTCGACTCAAGTCTGAATGAGTGCCTGGCTGCAGATAAGGACGGATATTGTAAGGAAGCCTAACAGTTAACTGGTTTACCACAACGTGATGCCGTTTAGAGGTGACTGGTCACTTTTTGTATAACGCTCACTCAAACAATCCCATAACTCCTCACTGTGAAGAAGACTCATCCAATTCTGTACGTCTCTGGTTTGACAAAGAAAGGCAAACTGTAACCTGGGCTTATCTATAAAAGCAAAAGTCATATTTTTTCTTAAATAGCGCAATAGCCACCCAAAGTGCTCAGAGAACTTTATACAAAGTCCCAAGCCAACAACAACACTTAACACGTAGAACGAAACATGAAGTCCATGAGCCGCTATTGCCATTTTTTTTTATTCTACAGAGACAACGATGTTACCGGCTATGTCGTAAGGCTACGCCTGAGTACGGTGCGAGACAATGTGAGTAAAGAGTCTGTTTACACCGTCCACAACAGGATTTGAGCGTAGTCGTCGTAAACATGTAGCCTGACACTGACCAAAAAAATGACGTCAAAAGACACGTCTTTGGCCACAAAATAAAACAAATCGGCAGTTGTATTCAACAGTTTCAACCAATGAAATCACTTGTTTCCTCGAGCTTTACTAACGACAAGTCACCAGACGCAACACAAACTTTAAAAAATGACGTCAAACTATGTATTAGAGGGTTCTACCCTGCCCATCGTTAAGTTATAGCCCGACACTGAAACCCAAAAAGACTGGCATTTTGACGTCATATTTTGGTTTTTGCACCGCCTAGTGAGTTGTCGTTAGTAGTGCTCATGGAAAAAAGTGATCCCATTGGTTGAACTATTGAATACAACTCACGATTTGTTTTCTTTTATGGCCAAAGACTGACATTTTGACGTCATTTTTTGACGACGTGAGCCAGTGACGTGCAGATCCGAAGAAGACGAATGTCATACAAAACTGCAATTATACCGAGTTGTCGAGGAGAAACAGTCCGACGACTCTCCAAAAGATGCGTCATATTTACATTGAGTAAAACATGTCTGTATTTATATCTAATGCCGATGATGTCTTTTTCACAATCCATCCCAGACTGTGGAAGAAGGAAAAGCCATCGTGTCCATCCTGGAAAAGACGGACGCCACACTTCCGTTCATGGTGATGGAGTTTTGGACAGGATGGTTTGATCACTGGGGATCCAAGCACCACCAAAGAACTGTAGAGATTCTAGAAAGTTCCCTCAGATACACTTTTGACAGAAACGGAAGTGTCAATTTTTACATGTTTCACGGCGGGACGAATTTTGGATTTATGTCCGGGGCCAATATGACAGACGGGATTTACAAACCGGATGTGACGAGTTACGACTACGACGCGCCTTTATCAGAAGACGGGAGACTGACTGAAAAATATTTCAAAATCCACGACATGATAAAGGATTTCGTATCCAAATTGAATGGCCAGAGGTTGGAAAATGTTGACAAAGCTTTGGGAATTCCCAGAAGGTCGGGTAGAAGAAAAGAGATTTTTCTGGAAGAAGTTCTGCCTTGGTCAGCCCTGACTAATCTTGTGAAGAAAGTAACATCAGTTTTCAATCCAAGGACGATGGAAATGTTGACGTATGACAACGGAGAAACGCAGTCCCACGGATATATCGTATACCGAAAATATATAACGATTTCCTCCTTCATGGAGTTGGTTTTACCCACGTATGTCAAGGATCGAGCAACCGTTTTGATCGACGGCGACGTTGTAAAGGTGTTTGAAATGAATCATGAGAAAACAAGTTCATTGGTTTTACATCCATCAGAAACTGGAGCTAGCTCGATATTGCTGTTGAAAATCTCGGAAGAGTCAATTTCACCGAAAAATCTAACCCAGATGTTCTTAAAACGCAACGCAAAGGAATGGAAGGAGAGGTAACTTTGGGCGGAAACCCTATTAACAATTGGACAGTTATGGCCCTTGATTTTAGAGATGAGTTCTTGACTGACGTCGCAAATTCGAAGGCCTGGACGCCGATTGGAAACAAAACTGCAGACGATGATGAAAAACAGTCAAATCTTGCTTCTCCCAGTGGCTGTGTTGGCGGGAACGATGCCGTCTCGGCGTCTGCTGGCTCCAACCGTCTCTGCCCTGCTTTGTACCGGAGTCAATTTGAGGTGAAGGAAAAACCAGACGATTGCTTCGTCAAGCTGGATGGCTCCACCAAGGGCATTGTCCTCGTCAACGGATTCAATCTTGGCCGTTACTGGGACATTGGACCCCAGAGGACGCTCTATTTGCCAGCCCCGATTTTGAAAGAAGGATTGAATGAGATCCTGGTGTTTGAGGAGCAAAAGGCTGCTAAAATTGTTTCTCTGGAAATAGAGCCTCAACTTGGGTGAAGAAAGCGCCATGACCAAAAATCTGCCAGTTAGTGATATTATTTTAAGGGGCGGTTTGGGTCTTTTCTAAAAAAAAAATTATTAACCTATATTGGGCGGTTTTAATCATTCTGTATCGTCATTATAGGTTAAAAAACAACATTTATGGTGAAAAATTTTAATTATCTGTGTTGATACCCGTTTTGCGACCTAATTTTTGGGTCTGACATCAAAAAATATAACAATCTTGTGGCAAACGTTCCACAAAAACTAATGAAGGAATCACCTCCATATTCTTCCCTCTTGTCAACATTGTACCATAGTGTGTCACCATAGAGAGATTTTACGGCTTTAGCTTATGGAATTTTTATTAGATCATTACAAAATTGAGAATCAAAATATTATGACAAAATTGATGTAAAAAATTCAGATTTAGGATTATAATTTAAAATTCACAAATCTTATCAAAAAATCTCTCTATGGTGACACAATACATTATCTGTGTGATGACTGTAGAAATTTTCATACAATTTCATTGAATAGATTCTGAGAAACGTTTGACACAGTTTCCCATACCGTTAGAAAAATGACATATTGAGAAAATAGCAAAATGGCTTCCCGTTTTTCACACATTTCTTACTACCTGTACCATTTTCGACTGTGTTTTTCGTGCCTTTATAGTCTACTTTAAGAATTTGGACTTCAATTATATTATTTCTAAGATAATAAAATATCATTTTTCACCAAAATCTCAAAATCAATTTTTGAAGGATTTTCCTAAAAATTAGACCCAAACCGCCCCTTAAAATAATATGTAACCACTTGTTTATTAACGGTATTATGTCGGGATGTACAAATGTGACCCACAGTATCAAAGCGGTGTTATGTCGGGATTGATTAGGTGCTGACTGGGTGGGGATCCTGACCTCCCAATGCGGGCATGGAGGTCCACACTGTGTTTTCTATCCCCCTATGTCTGTTTTCCAACATGCTTTCTGTCTTTGTCTTGGAATGAGATTACTTGGTTTTGTCCTGGCCCTGGCCGGAGTCCTAGCTGGGAGTGAAACAGTCAAATACATTGTTATTGTTTTGGGAGATGATATTTCTTTCCTTGTAAATCATCTCTCTGTTTGTTATTTTGAAAGTATAATTTAAGAATTTTAGTGTATTCCTCTCTGTTAGATGTTGTACTCGTGTCCGGATGAGACTTATAGGTGATCTCAAACTTAGTACTTTGATAGTGTGCTCTTGGAATCTACATCTGATCCCTATTTGTTCCCAGTTCCCCTATGTCTTACCTTTTCTTGGGTGCTTTAATTGTAATTCTATAACTTTTTATCCAATTTTCTTCCTTTTTACTGGCGCTGATATAACCTAAATGTGTTGCAAGCGCCGTAAAACCCTTAAAAACATTAAAAAAAAAAAAACAATTAGGTGCTGAAAATTGAGTCTATAGTCACAAATATGAAACTTAAGAGTTAATTTTCTTCTTTATTCTAGAAAATAAAATAGGCTACAAGTTTTTACAATGCAAAGGACACCAAGTTCGCATCTCTTATCATTGTAATTGTAAATCCACTCTTACTCTTACTTATCTTACTGATCCAGATATAATACCGTTTTGAGACGATGGGGCACGAATTGCTTAAAATTGGGTGAAAATTCGAGTGAAATCAATGCGTCCTTTGGATAGAATTAATTGCTTTATTTTTTTAATGAACAATAAAAAAAGGGGGACAGCTTCTTCGACTATATCAATATCACATTATTTATTTATAATATTATTTAACAATTAATCACCATTGCAAATTAAAACTTTGCTAAAACTGACCACTCCAGATGTGACACGTGGCACACACATACTGTTGTACCCATCATGCATCTCGTTACTGTTTGAATTGTCTTTGTTGTGAATTGTATTGAAATCCTTGGTTTCCTCTAATAGCTGCTCCTGGTTTTCCTCGGTCACGGAGTTATCAAAATACTGAAGGAAAAATAAACAACTGGAAATCCGCGAATCAGTGGAAAATTATCAGATTTGTATTTCGTTCTGACTTTTATAGAGATTAGCTGTTGATTAGTCGTGTTGACGATAGATATCTACTACAGTTAAAGGGGATAACTTTGCCCCAAGGGGAGACTTTGCCGATAGATTTGGAAAAATTTGATTAGGATTAGTTTTGTGACAATCAAGTTATTCTAAAAAGAAAAATAACTGTCCCAAGCCTGAGACTGAGACCACTCAAAATGCTCCATATTGATAGAGGCAAAGTCAAAATGCTCCATATTGATAGAGGCAAAGTCAAAATGCTCCTTATTGATAGAGGCAAAGTCAAAATGCTCCATATTGATAGAGGCAAAGTCAAAATGCTCCTTATTGATAGAGGCAAAGTCAAAATGCTCCTTATTGATAGAGGCAAAGTCACCCATTGAGGCAAATTAACTCCACTTGACAGTATTTTTATTTCAATACCTTTTCGTAATAATGTAAAAGACGTAAAAAGCGTCTTTATTTTCTTTTTCAATCCTCACATTTTATTTCCCAATTGATTCTCTATTATAATTATATCCTTACTACTGGCTTCGAGAAGTTTATAATAATTTATTCAGCAAGGCAGGTTTATATTATTCATTTTCAAGGGAAACAACCTTTCAATTCAAAGTGAGTGATGAGTAAAAGTCCAGTAACCTCCCCTGTTCATGAAGGTTTCGCGTTTTAGTTTTATTATCGTGAATAGATGTTAACTGTTGTCTTTTTGTGTGCGATAGTAAGATCTTAATTCCTCTCTAGAACCCAATTGTGACAATGCGTTTCCTTGTTTACGTCCTTTATATCTAATTATAATGGCAGCGATCTTAAATGTACGATTAGTTAATCTTTAAGTGAATTACGTGGACGCCTCTGAGCTTTCTGTTGTTGTCTTTTGTCCACCAGTGGGTGCTTCATTATCACTAAAGCCCCAGATACAGACTCGAAACGTATTAGTGTTGGTAAGATTGATCTGGCGGGAAAAGAATGTATTTTACTTGAACGCAGACGTCTATATCTGTTTTTTTTTTCAGTTTTTATTGTGTAAAGTAAAGCGCCGCAGAGCACGATTAATGTGGGTTTTTAAGCGCTATATAAATTCCTTATTTATATGCAAAAAGAGAATAAAACTGTTAGTGATTTAACAGCGCCTTCACTTACAGGACAAGAGAGGCCTTTATAATAGAGTACTGGCCGGACTCTAGCAGGCTCTGCTACACGCAGCGAGCATGTGTTGGTTGGTGACCGAATATTATTTTATATAAATCGTTACCTTCCATGAGCGTCGGATTTCGACACACCGTGAAAAGAAAACCTGGCACTGGTAAAGACATTGACTGAGAAAATTAGTTAAATCTACTTGTCTGAAATCGCATTCTTGAGGCAGCAGCTTCTAATGGTGCTCACACTCCATACTGTATGCTATGTTTTGTTTTTGTTTTTAAGGGTTTTACGACGCTTGCAACACATTAAGGTCATATCAGCGCCAGTAAAAAGGAAGAAAATGGGATAGTAAAAAGTTCTAGAATTACAATTTAAGCACAAAAGAAAAGGTCAGACAAAGGGAACAGATGTAGATTCCAAGAGCACACCATCAAAGTACTTAGTTTGAGATCACCTAAAAGTCTCATCCAGACACAAGCACAGGTCCCAGCTAAGAGGAATACACTCAAATGTTTACCAATCCTATAATATAATATGTAAACTAAACATAATACAATGCATAACAGAGAGATGATTTACAAGGAAAAAAATATCATCTCCCAAAACATTAACTATACATTCGACTGTTTCCCTCTCAGCCAAGGACTCCGACCAAGGTCAGGACAAAACCAAGCAATCTCATTCCAAGACAAAGACAGAAAGCAATTGGAAAACAGATTAGAGGGGATAGAAGACACAGCAAGTACCTCCCTGTCCGCTATGGGAGGTAGGAACCCCACCCAGCTGTATGTTATGATGATCGACTCAATCAGTAAATTCCGTGCCGCACTCGTGCATCGTCGCAAACCCGGAAGCTTCATCACAACACATCGTTCAACTAGATGCTCTGCGGTTTCGAGCTCGTTACCACAACGGGTACATGTTGGACAGGTGGAAAGTCCCCACTGATGCAGTGAGCGTTAGGCAGGTTCTCGACGGAAGCCGATGCAAACCCATGTACATGGAGCGTTTCCACGGACTCACCGTGCTCTATACATTTCACAATGCTTTGCTTATTCCCAAAAGAGGCCAAATAGAACAAAATTCCTTTTTTACTTAATTTATTACCTAAAAGTATAAGTCATTTTTGTAAGAACTCTTACAATTACAATATCAGCCACTGCCTATAGTTAGCCAGATCCTTATTCACACCAGAGTCGAATGGGGTAATGTGTGCCAAGTGTCTTACCGCCTGTCCGGTCACTAACTCAGAATTGCTTGATTTGTGAAAAGGCAAAAAAAAACAAGAAAACAAACAAAACAAAAAACAAACCCCAAACAAAACAAAACAAACTCCCCAAACAAACAAAACAAACTAGAAACTACCAAAGCCACAAGCAAGATTCAAAATAGTGTTTAACTCTCTTCAACTTCAATCAGAGGCTCATACAATGTGGAAAATTGGTAAAATATGGTCCACCAGTCCACCGTCTCAAAATGATTCTATGCCAGGATGAACAAGGTGCTGTAACTGTAACTGTAAATCCAATTTATAACTTACAGCCAGAAGTATGAACCATAGGGCTAGTTTCTCTTCGATACAATGGAGAATAAATACAATTTCTCACATTACAAAACACTCAAAAGTTCCTATTTTTTATTAGATAGTTTATTTCTGCATTCTTTTTCAGCATATATACCCATCCAATGCAAGTGGGCGACGCCATCAGACCGCACCTCTAAGTCTACAGAGCACATTAGGTCCATTCTTAGATCTCTCCATTGGATTCTACTTCTTGTGTTAAAGAGAGTGGATTTCAAAATTGCCACAATGTTCAAATGACTAAATGATATAGTAGCGCCATCTTTGTCTCATTGGGCTACCTACTTGAATTGTATTCCCCTGCCTGCTAGACCGCTTCGATCCCTAAATGGACGATTGATTACTGTTCCTGACCTCCCATAGTGGGCAGGGGGGCACTTCCTGTGTCGTCTATCCTGTTTCTGTTTTTCAACATTACATGCTTTCTGTCTTGGAATGAAATTACTCGGTTTTGTCCTGGCCTTGACCGGATTCCTAGCTGAGAGGGAAACACTCAAATGTATAGACAGTTTTGGGCGATTATATTTTTTTCGTTTGTAAATCATCTCTCTGCTATTGTTATGCATTGTGTTATGTTTTGTTTACCGTACATATTACCATATAATTTGTCAACATTTGAGTTTGAGTGTATTCCTCTTAGTTGGGACCCGTGCTTGTGTCTGGATGAGACTTTCAGGTGATCTCAAACTCAGTAGGTACGATAATAGTGTGCTCTTGGAATCTACATTTGATTCCTATATGAACCAATTCCCCTTTGTCTTACCTTTTCTTGGGTGCTTTAAATTAAAGTTTAACGTTAACTGTAATTCTAGAACTTTTTACTATCCCATTTCTTCCTTTTTACTGGCGCTAATATGACCTTATTCTGTTGCAAGCGCCGTAAAACCCCTAAAAACAATTACCGTACCGAAAAAATTAGATAAAGAAATAAAGAGTAATTTTAGGGAACTTTTGATAACATTCCTATTCAGGCAGGCTTTTGAGTAGTAGTACGTAAAAGTAATATTATTTGTTTTGTGTTACATATTTTGTCTTTGTATGTGTATTGTCTTAGAGCACTTTACGGATTCTGCGCGCTAAATAAATAAATGATTGCATAACACATCTCCGTATTATCTATACGTGAACGTGTACCCAGTCCAGGAGTCACCCAACATCACAGTCGGACATTGATGTGCTATCTCCGAAATGGAGGCGTATGGGTGTTTCCAACACACACACACACACATTAATTAACACACGATACAACCATTTATTTACAATTTACACACCCAATAAAAAAAAAAATCTATCACGGACACAATAAAGACAACACAGAACAAACACTTTTACATGTAAACGTCTCCCTCACATAAAAGAATCCCAGCCAGGGGCTTGAAAAAGGTAAAGTACTCGCATTCTAGGAAAAGACTAAAAAGTCGCGTAAAAAGGAAAAGACAAGATTACCCCACGTTGCAAAATGGAAATTCAAACCCTGATAGTTTTGTAACACTATACGCTAAACTTGTGCAGTCCATTGTGGGACAAACTATTAGTATCTCAAAATCCTTGGTTGGGGATTACAATAGGTCATCGGAGAATGTCCAATTAAAAAAATAAAATCTACTTATTTTGGAGAAACGATATCTCCTCTACCTAAGGTTAGATAACTCCAAGTTTATTCTAACTGTTAAATACCAAGTACAAATATGTACGTATATTCATGGCGGTTATTTGAATTTGTGACTCCAATTAACCAGTAGATTTTTGACCAATCCAAACATGGAATTTGTGACACACTTCACACGTGTCGGACAAACATAGTTGGTTGTTTATGAACAATAACGTGAACTAATTCGACCTCCATCTGATCGTTGTTATTGTTTTTATATTGACAAATGGGTCCTAGTTATCACACGATTTACACATAGTTTTCTGTGTTGATTCTATTGATCAAGAGGTAGAACAGTGGGTATTTTACTTCACACATACCATCTATAGTAAAACCTGTGTAGTTTGCTGTGTCTACCAATCACTGCCATTTACATTATGACGATTGTTCGAGAGGCGTGGTTATCTACCGGTTAATTGGGTTCAGATGTATAATTTCTTATTATCAACGTTTCTTCTCCTGAGTCAAGAATATTGTGTTCGCTCGGCCATTTTAGGACATACCTGGATCAATGTACTCAAAACTAAAATACAGTCGTATCCTGATAAAGCCAACACCGGACAGAAATATCGGTAGACTTGAAGCAAGGCTTCACATTATCCATTATCAATGAAACACGGATAAAGAACAGAAAATGTGGGACCAGCAAGTGGTGTTGACTTTAATCAGAAGTTTACTTTAATAGTGTTGATTTTATGCGGATTCCATTGTACTGACGTATTCATCTGAGTCCGCTCTGGTCTACATCCGACGCGTAATCTTGTTGCAGAAGAGTTTTTTCTTTTTGGCACTTACTCTTACGACCCTTTAGGCTGTAAACTGAGTGCATTGATTTTTGTCTCTAGTTCGTGAACAACCAGTGTGTCGTAGACGCTACGCATTTCTGTAGTTTACTCGCAACAAACGCATGAAACAACCAGCAAACTACGTGTAACCTACAACGTTTATATTAATATTCGAACATTTATTTAGTCAGAACTGATAATCCAAAGGTGTTCTAAAAATAATAACAAACTCCGTGTGTTGTTTCACCTTGCTGGTTGATGATACTGAAAGAAATTTTAATTTCGAGATAAAACGTTCGCGTTCGGCAACAAAAAACGAGCGAGTTTACAATGATAAAAACACGAGACCGACTGAGAGGACAGGAGAGAAAAATGAATGCACTCAGTCTGTATTAGCCTTACTCATTTTAGCGCCAGTTTAAACTAAAACATGATGATGCTGTTAACAATCTACTGATATGCACATAATAGGGCTAGGATTACCCTGGCTTTACGAGTAAATAAACGAGTAGAAATATTTACGGGGACGAGCTTAAATCATGTGAATATGAGCGAGAATGGATTCCAAGAGCAACTTATGATCCTTGTGTCTTGGAGGACAATACTTTTATCATCGATTATGTCCCCTGATTAATCCAACAGTGTAAAGCAGTTGAGCACGGATAATATAAAGAACGAACACAAGTAAAAAAAGGAATTCTTTACAGCTCTGTGTATTCTGAAAAGACCCCGACAAAACACATTTTTGAAATTTGGTCTGAAATCTCATCCTCCTTCACCCCACCCCCCCCCCCCCCAAAAAAAAAAAAACAAAGAAAAACTCTCAAAACTGGGATTTCAACTAAAGTCTGCCTAGAAGTCTAATATTTAAGAGTTTTTTTTACAATACAAGGGTCATATTAATTGATCGATATTTGAAGGAGGAGTTTTCTGATATATATATATTTTTTTTAATTCAGAGAAAGGTAGAGCAATAGTCCTCGATTTCATTACAATAGTGGAGAAAGGTAGGGTAGGGGGAGAGAGAGAAAAGGATAAAGACAAATTAATATGTTCAATCGTTTCCATCAACTCGCTTTAAGCGTGATCGTTATAAGTGTGTTCTAGTGATTTAAATGCTTTGATGATTTCTACAAATGAACTCACCTTTTTAAAATTTCTGAAGATGGTAGAAAACATAAAGCCACAACACTGAACTACCAGTATCGTGTTTGTAGGGCCTTGATCGAGAATTTTGCCCCACTATGTCCCAATGAGTCTATTTTCACGCGACTTTTTGGATTATACGTGAAATATTATTCGTTTTAAATCGTTTTTGCTGTTGGCTGATGAAAGGTTTTCAGCCGAGACGTTGTGTGGTGTGTGTGTGTGTGTGTGTGTTTGTTCTATTATAATATATTCTATTTGGCTCAATAATGCTTTAAAGTCAACAGGTTCCAGTAGCTATCGGCAAGGGCAAGGCAACCAATAATAAGTCCCACCAACCATCAGAGGAAAAGATAATTTTTGACTGGACCTATTCGTATCTAAAGACGAATATCATCAGCCGTCCTTGCCGTACGTGAGGACATAGTGATTTTTCACTATTCGTAGTTCACACTTATGCTGGGCAAGAATGTTTGTACTTGTTAGAAGAAGGTGATTGTAGAAGAGAGAGAGTGAGAGAGAGAGAGAGAGAGAGAGAGAGAGAGAGAGAGAGAGAGAGAGAGAGAGAGAGAGAGAGAGAGAGAGGAGAGAGAGAGAGAGAGAGAGTCCACGTGAAGACTGGGTGAGACATCTATGTCTGGTTTCTTGCTTGGTTTATTGAGATAGTAACAAAGAAATCAAAATCATAATGAATAGTTATAGTAAATAATGATGAAACCATTAAAAAAAAACAAAAACAAAAATAATTAAAACAAAAGAAATTAGTGTACTGTAGACACATACCACACCGGTTAGAGAGAATTAATGAGAGAGAGAGAGAGAGAGAGAGAGAGAGAGAGAGAGAGAGAGAGAGAGAGAGAGAGAGGAGGAGAGAGAGAGAGAGAGAGAGAGGGGTGGGAGAAAGAGTAGGAGAAGAGTGTGTGTGTGTGTGAGGGAAAGAGAGAGAAGAGAGAGAGAGAGAGAGAGAGAGAGAGAGGAGAGAGAGAGAGAGAGAGAAGAGAGAAAGAAAAAAAAGAGAGAGAGAGTAGGTCTGTCATAAACTAATAGTTGTTGATGTTATTGTAGTGGTAGTAGTAGTAGTTCCAGTTGTATTAGTAGCTGAAGTAGTTATAAAAAAGTAGTAGTAGTAGTAGTAGTAGTGGTAGTAGAAGTAGTAGTGTCAATGATGATAATGATAATACAATAATAGAATGTAGTACAACAGTAATGACAAGTCATATTAGAAGTGTAATACTAGTATCATCACCAAAGATATCTTTAAAATCATTGTTAATAGTATTGGTATCAGTATTGATTCTCTCCATAATATTGTTTATTTGTTTTGTCATTAGTATCGGGTGAACAAAGCAAAAAAAAAAAAAAAATTAAAAATTAACAAATAAGAATAGTCAATAAAAACAAACAAAAAAAAAAACAACAAAAAACCCAACCACATTTTGTTTCCTCAATTTTTGCTATTAAACCAACGTGGAAACAACCTCCATATATATATAAGGACTGGTTAAAATGGTATACAATTTCTTGAACTAATGAAAACAAATAAATGTTAAAACAAAAATGAAAGAGTATCCAAATATGAAAGCTCAGGTTAGGAACCTGATGACATTTGTTTCTTGTTTTGTTCACCTGATATCTAGCATAGAAAAGGAATAATGAAAATTAAAAATTATGATTAAATAATAATTATAATAAACAATAATGGATGAATTTTACAGAACATAGAAGTAATGATAATGATAATAATAATAATAATTATATAATAGTTGAGTCTGTACGCCTAAAGACCTCGGGTGTTATTCTAGTCAGTGAAAGATTGCCGGGGTTTTGTTTAGAAACGGTTATTTCAAACAAACAAACAAAAAAACCATTTATTAATCTTTTAACGTATTAACATTATGTTTGTAGTATTATTATTATTATTGAATATTTAAAAAAAATATTAAACTTATTCATCATTATCATCAGTCATTTATTTATACAACGACGACTCTAGCTAGAAAAAAAGAAAGAATTTAAAATAAAAAAGATCCACAAAAAAAAAAAAAAAAAAGGAACGGGGAATCCTTTGTGAGCAGAGTACGGGTGTGTATTCATGTCGGATAGATTATACCTATTTTTTTCTTTTAATTTAAAGCGTAACTTGACATTTTTAAAGAATGCCAATTCAGGACTTGCAATGTTCAACAGTGTCCCAATCCGTTCTGCTTTAAAACAAGAATAATTATTAACATTTTTATCACGTTTCACAGTGTGTGTAGGACCTCGCGGTTTGTTATTATTATTATCACCAATCACCGAGTTTCTATAAATATCATTTATTAGTCATCATTACTAGGTATTTCAAAAAACACGAATCAACAAATGAATAAAATCAAAATTTATGAACGCACTATTCGTCTTTACAGGACACAAAATATACGACGTTATGAGAATTATTGTTCAATGCTTAATCGTTCTCTAGATGTGTGAACTCCCTCCCCCCCCCCCCCCCCCCCCCACCCAAAAAAAAAGGATTTCAAAATAAAACAAGTTTCATTCTAACACAAGAGGTTATCTTTTATCATTTGTGACGCCCCTAAAAAGACTACTTAGCACTAGATGTCTGTGACGTCCCTAAAAAGACTACTTAGCACTAGATTTCTGTGACGTCCCTAAAAAGACTACTTAGCACTAGATGTCTGTGACGTCCCTAAAAAGACTACTACTTAGCACTAGATGTCTGTGACGACCATAAAGACAGCCTAGCACTGGATATTCGTGATGTCCATAAAGACTGCTTAGCACTGGGTGTTTGTGACAGCCCTAATAACAACCTAACAATAGGTGTTTGTGATGTCCCTAATGACAACCTAACAATAGGTGTTTGTGACGTCCCTAATGACAACCTAACAATAGGTGTTTGTGATGTCCCTAATGACAACCTAACAATAGGTGTTTGTGACGTCCCTAATGACAACCTAACAATAGGTGTTTGTGACGTCCCTAATGACAACCTAACAATAGGTGTTTGTGACGTCCCTAATGACAACCTAACAATAGGTGTTTGTGACGTCCCTAATGACAACCTAACAATAGGTGTTTGTGATGTCCCTAATGACAACCTAACAATAGGTGTTTGTGATGTCCCTAATGACAACCTAACAATAGGTGTTTGTGACGTCCCTAATGACAACCTAACAATAGTGTTTGTGACGTCCCTAATGACAACCTAACAATAGGTGTTTGTGACGTCCCTAATGACAACCTAACAATAGGTGTTGTGACGTCCCTAATGACAACCTAACAATAGGTGTTTGTGACGTCCCTAATGACAACCTAACAATAGGTGTTTGTGACGTCCCTAATGACAATCTAATAATAGGTGTTTGTGACGTCCCTAATGACAACCTAACAATAGGTGTTTGTGACAGCCCTAATGACAACCTAACAATAGGTGTTTGTGACGTCCCTAATGACAACCTAACAATAGGTGTTTGTGACAGCCCTAATGACAACCTAACAATAGGTGTTTGTGACGTCCCTAATGACAACCTAACAGTAGGTGTTTGTGACAGCCCTAATGACAACCTAACAATAGGTGTTTGTGACGTCCCTAATGACAACCTAACAATAGGTGTTTGTGACGTCCCTAATGACAACCTAACAATAGGTGTTTGTGACGTCCCTAATGACAATCTAATAATAGGTGTTTGTGACGTCCCTAATGACAACCTAACAATAGGTGTTTGTGACAGCCCTAATGACAACCTAACAATAGGTGTTTGTGACGTCCCTAATGACAACCTAACAATAGGTGTTTGTGACAGCCCTAATGACAACCTAACAATAGGTGTTTGTGACGTCCCTAATGACAACCTAACAGTAGGTGTTTGTGACAGCCCTAATGACAACCTAACAATAGGTGTTTGTGACGTCCCTAATGACAACCTAACAAAAGGTGTTTGTGACGTCCCTAATGACAACCTAACAATAGGTGTTTGTGACATCCCTAATGACAACCTAGCAATAGGTGTTTGTGACGTCCCTAATGACAAGCTAGTAATGTGTTATGTGTAGAAATATCATTTGTTGCGTGACTGTAACTTTAGATAAATATCTAGTAACAAAATAAATGTAACAAAGCCACTCATTTGGCTTTCTTTATTGATTTCGCTAAAGCCATACACTCTATATCTCGATATATTTTATTTTTATTTGTCTACATTTTATAAGAGTGTTTTCTAATTCACAGATTACATAGTTTACAGAGATGCATCATTTTAACATTAATATGGTAGCCTTCAAAGAGATCTAATGTATTTCAATTCAACTTGATTTTAAGCACATTCCATTTTGAAATTTATTTGCCCGCATTCATTATATAATATTTAATTTTTAAAATTCGCAGTGTGAGAATCGATTTCGTCTCTATTTCCCTTTCACTCTTTATCGTTCATGTTACAATCTAGGTGCTCAATGCTGGTGAAGATGTGATTATATTATATCTTGTTACGGTACAATTTGTGTTGTCTTTAAAGATGAGATGAGATACCCTGACAGGTTGAATATTGTATTTAAAAAACAGGATGTATCTTGTATTGTATCTCGGTTAATTGTAATAGCAATAATAATAATAATAATAATAATAATAATAATAATAATAATAATAATAATAATAATAATAATAATAATAATAATAATAATAATAATAATAATGCGTTCCGCTTTTACATTATGTGGAGTTATCTTTTAAGTATGTGTGCATGTATGCACAACAATTGTTGTTGTTTTTTTAAATGTGTAATTCTATTAGGAATAAACAAAATGCAAATTGTTATTTGTAAATCAGAAGGATCGTAAAAACAGTTTAAATGTGTTTATGTTGTGGTGAAGTAAAAAAACTAGTATTTAACAATTTGATATACAGCAAAAAACCAAAATAAAACAACAAAAAATAAATGGAAGAGATGGCACTTCAAAATACTATTGACGTAACATGCACGCCACACCGATATGTACACACATTCAACCACAGAATATTTCATTATATCCAGACTTTACCATCGATTAATTACAAAGTTAAAAAAAATAGTTTACATTACAAACATTCTAATGTTTCAAATACATCCACAGCTCTTCAGAAACTCAAATGGAGAAACTCATCGTCCTAGAATCGAAAAGAATTTTGAAGACTTAATGATTTCGATGACGTCTGCACCACTATTGAAGCTCTTCTCATTCAAACGATCACTCAACAACAGTTTTACGTGTTTATTTCCACTCATTTTGAGAGTCTAACGACATTTTTAGGTCATATCTAAAATTCACACATTCATGCAATTTGAATCATTCTCACACTCACACACATATAAATAATAATATGGTTATCAAAAAATCCATTTTACAGGCGATCCATGATAATTTTTGAACTCAGTGTCATTCAGAAAACAAGTTAATCAAAAAAGTCCAGATTTGTCTTTAAAAATCCAAACCAAAAAAAAACAAAAACAATGACAAATGACACAAACACCCATCAGACTACCTGGGGTGGTGGTTCTGCACTCTGGTATGAGCCCATTATTTATAAAACAATATTAAAAACAAACAGAATTATAATATAAAAAACAAATTCAGGCCACTTAGCAAATATCACATCAGCTAAATCCCATGGCCTCATCAGCACCATTTTGAATTCTTCAAAGGAAGGGGAGAGGGAGAGGGAAGGGGGGTTGTTTGGAAGAAGACATTTTATAAAATCAAATCTTCTCCTTGTACAAACTTTGACATGCTCTCATTAGCATACTCAGGGTCCAAACGTTTCATTTAAATGAGACAATTTTACATAATTATCATCATAGTACAAAGACCTTCCTTATGTTGATAAGGATTTAGTAATCAAACACTACCAAAGATAAGATGGATTTTTTTTTCACAGTACACAAGTGAGCAGTTGAGGCAATAAATAAACTACGAAAACGAGAAGAGGACAGGTTGATAGGTGTGATAGGGACGATAGTCAGATGTTCCATGGCCTAAAGGCATCATGTGATTGCACACCTACCCACCTACATGACTGACATTTATTTGTTTGTATTTGTCGTGATTTGTTGTATTTTATTTGTTGCAAGAGATTTAAATTTGTTGCAATTTCAATCATTTTAAATG
>NC_088369.1:22493466-22568218 GCF_034508935.2 Berghia stephanieae
CAACCTGATGGATGTCGAGATAGGTCTCGATATGGCACACTTTTTTATTGTACAATTATTGTTATGAACATGGCGAAGCATGACGAATCTCCAAACTTAAAACTTGCCACTTCAAATTCATTTAAAAAGAAGAAATCAATTGACAAATAAAAACGTACATGGAAAGAAGACTGATCGAAGCAAACTTAGATTTAGGAGTATGATATAATCTTGCTGTAAAAATATATTCTTCTGGTTAATCATGGTCTTAATTAATTGGTATAATAATTGACCGTGAACAAAAATGGAGAAATTTAAATAAAATTGTATAATTCAAACAAAAACATTATTCGTGCAACAAAAAAGTATAACCTACATTGATTTTGTTGGCAATATAAACACGTCCTCTTAACCTACAAATTGATTTTGTTGGCAATTCAAACATGTCCTCTTAACCTACAAATTGATTTTGTTGGCAATTCAAACACGTCCTCTTAACCTACAAATTGATTTTGTTGGCAATTCAAACATGTCCTCTTAACCTACAAATTGATTTTGTTGGCAATTCAAACATGTCCTCTTAACCTACAAATTGATTTTGTTGGCAATACGTCTTAACCTACACATCGACTTTGTTAGCAATACAGAAGCGTGGTCTTAACCTAAACATTGATTTTGTTAGCAATACAGACACGTGGTCATCTTTGCCACAAGGAATTTCTAAGCGTTACACGATCTTTGGTTTAAATTTCAAATATTTCAATTTAAAATTAATTTCTCCAATTTCCCTCCCCTTGTAAAAACTATGGCGACTATTCATTTTATTGTAGATACATATTTATATATAGATGTATATATATAATATAATAAAAATAGGGAGTAATATTACTTTATATAACAGTGTTAAAAAGAAAAACAAAACAAAACTTTTAAAAAGTTATGGCACACATGACAACAATTAAGTTAAACCTTAATGCTAAAAATATTGTAGTCTGTATCAGTGATTTGAATAGGAATACGATGGTGAATAATACATTTTTTGATATATTTTACACAATTTTAAAATTACATTTGTCATACTTAACTCATAAAAAAAAAAAACAACCCTGAAATGAACCATTTACTGAGGTCACATAATTTCCTAAGATTTAACTCTTAATTCAAGTAAAGCCTTTTAAAAAAAACCTTTTATATTCTCTAAATTTCTGTGGGGTGCCACAGTTGAGCTTCTGTGGTTGTGTCTAAAAGAACCAAAAAAAAAATTAAAAAATCTAAAACTGAATTATGGCACTTAAAATGATATTGGAAATCTGCAGTTTGATATTATGAAATATAAATAGTTTCCCACAATCCTGATTGTATATAGAATACCCTTTGGTGTCGACTTTCAACCCTGTATAGCCCGTTACACAGATGTTCTATCACACACTATAGACACGGACGCATATATTATTGTGTCATTTGTTTCACGTGCAGAAACATTGAACTCTTTTCATCAACAGAGAAGTTTGGTACACAGAATGATCCCCGTGTCTGCTTGTTGTATAATACAATAAAAATATTAGCTATAGCTAATATTGGTGACTCTTAATCCAAAATGAAAACAAAGAATGTATGAAAAATAACAATATAAAAAGTATTCTCTATCCACGTTGCTCACATTTCAATACATACAAAAAGATTTAATTTCAATAATAGGAATAAAGGTGAAATGTGAATTCCAATTAGCCTTTTGAACACAGAAGTTTTATATATTCTTTGTCTTTGCATTCATTTTTGGATTCACAGCTTTGGGCAGAATTCAATGGGAAAACAGATCAGGATGAATTTGTTTCCCTTTTTATTTCTTCTTCCAAAAATATTTTTAGCAAAGCTATTTGAATGTTTTTTTTTTGTTTTTTTTTTTTTAAATCGCATGTCGACTAGAAGAGAATTGTTGTTTGTTTTTAAGGGTTTTACGGCGCTTGCAACACATTAAGGTCATATAAGTGCCAGTAAAAAGGAAGAAAATGGGATAGTAAAAAGTTCTAGAATTACAATTAAAGCACAAGAGAAAAGGTGAGACAAAGGGGAATTGGTTCAAATAGGGAACAGATGTAGATTCCAAGAGCACACCGTCAAAGTACTTAGTTTGTGATCACCTAAAAGTCTCATCCAGACACAAGCACAGGTCCCCACTAAGAGGAATACACTCAAATGTTTACAAATCATATGTTAAAAATGAAAACAGTAACAGTACATAACAGAGAGATGATTTACAACGAAAAAAATATCATCTCCCAAAACTATAACTATACATTCGACTGTTTCCCTCTCAGCCAAGGACTCCGTCCAAGGTCAGGACAAAACCAAGCAATCTCATTCCAAGACAAAGACAGAAAGCAATTGGAAAACATAAGAGGGGATAAAAGACACAGAAAGTACCTCCCTGCCCACTATGGAAGGTAGGAACCCCACCCAGACTAGAAGAGAAGAATAACTATTAATTTCTAGATTACTTTTTGGGATACTAGAGTGTTTGGCTGGCATTGATAAACATGTCAGTAGCAGCCATACTAGTGTTTGGTATAAGGTGTATTTTAGAATGAATTCTGTCATCTAAAAGAACTGAAATGTTGACAAACGAGTCAAATCTCTCACAGCTGGGATGATGCATCACTCTGTTTTTATGGATTAAATTATTCAGTAGGTACATAAAGTACATAATCTCGTGTCAGGCTCACTTTTGTTTAAGTTATCGCATAAGCTTAAATTTCACCTCCACAAATTGAGCAGAACGAAATCTGAAAATAATAGAAAGTATTTAATACGTCTTGTCGTATCAACTTTAGATATAATTTCAAACCAAGTTCTTCTGTTATGAAAAATACCGCAAACCCCCTTTTGATGATCAAGTTGATAGGAAATGTAGTGTCGAGAAAGAGAATGCATTTTATGTAGAACATAGACATGCAATTGTATGTAATCTTACTATGATTGAGAATATAGTCAGGGATATTGCATCTAAATAATCAGGAGTGTTGGTGTTTGCAGACGATACGGGTGGATATTTCAAAACACAGCTGTATCTTTCTGTTCAAAAATTTCTAAAGAATTGGTTGGTTGATGGACCGGCATTGAGGGGGGGGGGGGGCAGGGGGTAGGGGGTGAGAGCGGGAAAAATTGTATGATAGAATAATTTTTTCAACTGAAAAAGAGATAGGATGAAAGAGCAAAATGAAAGCAAGATGCATGCAGATATAGGCACAGGTATTGAATTCTTTTCAAAAAAGCAAGCACGACAAGCTGAAAACAAGACAAAATATTTTGCTTTTTTTTAGGATAAATTTCAACAAGCAATGCAACACATGTTTGAACAGACGAAAAAACAAAGCAGGAGCACACGATCATTGATCAAAACAAACAATCACAAGCTCTCTTTCCAATCCACTTCGCTAAATCAAGAATTGAAACGAGTTCAGTTCAACTTTAATTAGCTTTTTGTTTTTTTATCTATAAAATAAATACAAACAAATATGAAGCAACAAGGCAGAAAAAAATGTTTCAAACATTCACAGAACTTTTATTTTGTTTTTAAGAATTGAAAATAAAAACGAAATGAAATTCTATACAAAATGGTAAGACAAGTGAGTGTGGAAATCAAAGCCATTAAAATGTTGTAAAGCTTGTATTAAAGAAACCAGTTAAAACTCAAAGTCTAAAAATCTACCCAAAAACAATCATTTGAATAATTTACAATTCAAATTAAAACTTTCAAAAAGCTGATCCAGGAAAATTAAAATTACATTTTGGGTAAATAATGAGCTATCACAAAAAAAAAAAGTAAAAAAGGAGTAAAATTAATAAAATAGAGAATAGAATATTCAAGTTTTGAAATTTAAAAAAAAAGCTGCACAATTACCTCCCTTTTTGACCAGAGGCCTTGATGTGCTTTATAAATGAGCCATGAACCCATGCTTAAACTATGCGTTAAAATGAATGTGCAGTCAGTGATCCTCACTGATATAATGTAGTGAGTAGACACCTCCAATCTACCGCACTCGAGTAAGATTTTGGCATTTTGTAAAGATCTTGGGCACGTTTGCGAAAATCGTATACATTGGCAATCTCTCATTAAACATTCCAAATCTAAATCGTCTAACCAATTTTTTTTTTCATTCTTGAAGTAAAATTCTATTTTCTCCATTCTCTTCCTCGACTGACCAAGGGCAAACGGCACTAACCAGAAGATCATGTCATTTCGCTTGAGATTCCAAGATCCAATTCATATTTTACTTCTTCAGGATTTCAAAGATAGAAGAAACTGGTTTGCACTTTGTAATTCTTAATTTCTCTGGGAAATTTCAGTTCAGATGGCTTTCCTTTAGTCCCCCAAAGACCCTACCTAACCCTCTCCTTACCAATGACAGGAAATTTGTCATGTTCATTACGATACAATGAACATTTTTCTTTTTCAGATTTGTTTTATACTTCACAAAATTTGAAGACAATTTGTTGTCATGGCCACAACGTAATGTTGTTATGCAAAAGCTTATTTTGCTGAGAACAAAATTATGTATAGTAGGCTATGTATGTCCTTATGGTTTCCGAGTTTTTTCAGTGTAAAGGAATAAATTTTTGTTTTGGGTAGGCCTGAGATTTCGGGGAAACACCCTGAAAATGGTTGGTTTGGAGAGAGTTAAGACATCAGGATTCCATTTCAGAGAGAAAAACCTTCATGTCGATTTTCAAAGAATGACCTTCTTTGAATGGACCTACCACAACAAAGTTGTATAGATATATGCATAATGCCTGACTCCAGGGTAGTCATTACAGATACAACTCCCACGTCTGATAGACGCGTCCCTAACAGGAACATTAGGCAAATTCTCATCCTTATCACTATCCTTCCGTGAGACACAGCTCACTTGCCATCTATGACAAGGCATCGATTTCCCAGAATCTACAACAATACCAAAAAGCCAATATGACCACACGAAGGAGAAAAAAATATATCCACAACGAAGAATCAATCACTCACGCACTTCCAACATTAAAAAGAAAGATTTAAAAAATAAAGCAATGCTTTTGAAATGTTGCAGATCTACTTTTAAAAGAGTCAAGCCAGCGCTGAAGCGTGCAAATAAAAGGCCATGCAAGTTGGGAAATTATTGAAGCTTGCCAGTTTGATGCCAATTATCTACAGTGGGACTTGAATAAAACAAAGAAACAAATATACCTAAAAAAATATTTCCCTCTAGTACTCATCTCCTTCCTCCCGTGAATAAAATAAAACAAAATAATAAAAATATGAAATACAATCAATACTAAAATACCCTAAAATAGAAGAATGGAAAATCGATTATTTAAAAATAGCCTTCACAATGTAACATGCAAAAGCTGACATGTTGTGACTTGAAATGAATCTAGTAAGCACAATGGCCACAAAAAGACAATCTCTATTTCCAATGATTTTGTTTTTGTTTCGTCTTTTGTAAGGCAAAAATTGTGGCTATGGCACATTTCAAACTAGTGGGGGAAAAAAATAATAAAAAGAAAAGAACAAAATATTTAAAAAAAATAAAAAACACCAATATTTTCCCCAATTTAAGTTGTAAAGATGGACCTACAAAAATGTAAAACAATTTTAAAAAGAGACAAAGAACGGGTCCAAAGCACCTTCAAATATTCACAAATAAAACAATTGATTGGGCAGAAAAATATCCTATATGACCTGACTGTGAAGAAATCAATGTCTCAAAAAGATTACATTTTTCGCTCATAGATTCCAATGTAAGTGTATTTTTTGTTGATGAAAAGAAAAAATATTAACATAAAAATTGGTAAAAAAAAAAAAAAAAAAAGAAGATAAAAATGGGTATACATATTATTTTAGAAGCACCAGAGCAAAAAACGGCACCAACTCATTACAAAAACTTGACACGACTATGTTCTTTTTGCCTCTTTGAAATTAGCCGGGAACAACAGCCAATGTTAAATTAAGAGTCTGAAACTGCAAAATTACAAAACCCGAAAGAAAAAAAAAAGACCAAAAAAACCCCAACAAATTATTTAAAAAATGAATGTACAAATGTAATTGGGAGGGGTGGGCATGGGGGTGGGGGGTGGGAGAAGGTGGAGGCAAAAAATTCAAACCAAGAACACACAAATGTTATCATTTTGTAATCATGACATATAGTCTCTTAAAGCATGGAAATTATGACATTAAAATGGAACCAAAAGCATGAGTTATCCTGCAACCAACAGCAGGATAAAATGTAACAAACACATCAAAGACATCAAACGTCTGGATAAACCCGATGATTCCTGATTAAAAATTCATTCTTCTGTTTGTTGTTTATGTGTGTTTTTTTTTGCTCCAAATAAAATTTTAAGTCATACATAAGATTTCATTGTTTTTGAAAACACTATTGAAAATAATCATCATACAAGTCAATTAAAAAAAAATTAACAAACAAAAAAAGCGCTACAAATCAACATAAAAAAAATAATAAAAAATTAAAAGCAATATAATTATTAAAATGATATGCAGCAAAGACAGAAAACTATATTTTATTTCAGTCGATAATTTAAAAATCTATGGTAAATCCTGCATATGTTAGATGTAAGTTTTTGTGTCCCGCAGTCAACAACAGGCTTGAGGTTAAATACAAGAAAAGTAGAATAGCGCAGGTGTTTTCTAGCCATCCCATAATAAACCAGAGGCAGAGGAATTGTCCAGTCTAACACCGTTAATACAAAACCTTATGTGCTCTATTCATAGAGTTTTATATTTCTAATCAATTTGTTAACAACACTACCAGATTATCCCATTCGTCTGTAGTGTTTCATTCATCCTGTTTTGTTGATACAGGGGAAACCTGAAACGTCCATTTTATCTGTTTTCTTATATCAAATTGAAGCTTACATTCAATTTCACATTGTCATTAATTTCTTCCAAGCTTCGAGCAGGAACATTTACATTGGGATTAAGTAGAAAGATACGATCTGGGGCTTTAAAAAAATTTTAAAAGAGGATGAACAGAGCACAGAGTTCCAATTGATGGTGTTGAGACTGTACGAGGCAATCACGCAGTGTGACGGTAAGCATAGAGGACCAGATAATGGGATGGTGTAGAAAGGGAAGGAAGGGAAACTGATTATTTTAATGTACATTTAAGCATCAAACGCTGTGAGTCAGGAGTCAACTCTAGCTCTTTCTAGATAGACAAACGCTATATCATCAGAAGGACATATAATTCAGTTCAGGATGATTTCCTTTTTGTAACATGAAAGTACCACATAAAGTCGACCAATTTTCTCACAGTGTTGTGGTTGTGACAGATTTTATCCACTACAATGTTTTAAAAAGCAGGCAATTGTTTTTTCTTTCCAAAGTTTCATAAACACGTCCATTCCGGATTGAAGACTAGATCTGTGATTTGTCTAGAATTGTCATTTTTTACATGCTTGACTTCTCCATCAAATTTGCTGAAATAAATATGTCTCTAGTGTTTACAGAGGCATTTCATGATTTGAAAGAAAATTCCAAATCAGAGAATCTCTTTATCAAGATCTCACTACTAAAAAAACTCTCAATTCCTTCCAAATGGCAGGGAAAAAAAATTAAATTTTTTTCAACTGTCCATTCTAAAAAGAGCCCGTTTTTTCCAACTTAAAAACACAACACAAGCATAGCATATGATATTTAGCTGTTAAAAAAATACTAAGTAAATAAATGGGAAAGGAAAAATGGTGGATAACTTGTATCAGTCTTGGCAATAGCATTGAAGCGAGTGCATCGAAAAACAAACAAACAAAAATGCAAGAAAGAAAATAGAAAGAAAGGGAAAAGAAAAAGAAAGAAGGCAAATTTGGGTACGAGTTCGTTTTCTCTTTTTTCAAATATACGGCCTTAACAGACTGGTTCGAAAATCCGCAAAGAGAAGGGATTATTTTAGTAGAGATAAGTACTGTGTGTAAAGAAATGGTGCAGAAATGTGTGTGGTAGTTGTTACTACTAGTCTTTGTATGTCTTTGTATAATCAACATCATTGCAGACTAGGCAATTATCATCCAATTTTAACGTTAATCTACAATTCTATACTTGAAATGGGCTGTTGAAGACGGGACAATACAAGTAAAAATCTCTCTCAACAGACCAATTCTTCAAACCTATCTCACACTTACATTGCGTGTCCGAGACGAACCCGTCCGCAATGAGAAAAAAAATCCCTGATGACTAAGCTGTAACACCGACATAGCAATTTTAAAAACTACGTCAGCTCGGGAGATCATTTGAATTTTTATGATGAGATTTCTGTAGAGTTAAAAAGAACGACAGGAAAAAAAAAAAATAAAATAACGGTAATTAGACAATGTAATTTGTTTTGTTTGAAATATAAGATAAAGTGAATAATATGGCATCTCAATTTGGTTCCTATGGGAAAATAAAATCATGTATGGTACGATGAGAAGACGAGTCAGTAATACGATGTATAACAATGACAAAACTGTATCAGACCTTCATGGAAAAAATAATTAAAAAGAAAAGAATATGTGTGATAAACGATTCAAATAAAATTGTTAAAAATAGACCCAATGAAACATGACATACATTATTTTACAACAAACTTAAACTATAGTCTCCAAAGTTATTATATAATCAATACAATGTCAATATTTCAAGTAGATTCATCCAGACCACAAATCACTTCCTATATGGTCGATGCCAACAAGGATTATAGAGTCATCATCATTACGGCTGTAAACATAAATATGTCTTCATTCATCATCTTACAAACAACAATAGAGAGTAATATGACACGAATTATACATGAATTCCAGGGAATATGATATATATATATATTTATATACATTATACAATAGGAAATCAATCACCGCATCTACAGTATCATTATCATAAGTCTTTCATTGCTTTATAAAAACCTACAAAGACAAAACAAACCCAGCATAAGTCGGCCCATCCAAAGCAGTTATTCGATCCGTAACAGATAACCAAAAATTGGTTTTAAATTTTTTTTTTTTTTTTACCTTCATCAAAAATTCTTAGTAAAAATTTGTATTATATTTTGACCAAGCTTTAACATTGCTTTTTTTTCTTTCAGAGCAACGAATCAAGAACACAGCAGTTTTATTTTGCATGGATTGTGTCTTGAGAATGCTTACCATTGGTCGATTGGTGATTTCGAAAAGGTATTCCTATTGAACAAAGCAAACATGTGGAGATCAAAGTTCAAAACACTTTGGCTGTGACTGATCACATGGACTGCTTTTGTAATGGAATAAAAGTTGTTACACATTGAAAAAACAAAACAAAACAAGAACCACTTGGAAACAAATTAAGACATCCGGGATGGTGCCCGATTTCAGAGATACTTTTAACTCTTACCACTTTCAACGTGAATGAAAATTGAACATGTTGATTTGATTGCACATTCATGAGAACATGATAGAGTCAAAGGCTATCACTATTTTTTTTTTAAATTTAAAAGTGAACCACTTGATTTCACAACTAATGCTGGGTTTACACATAAAAGCGCAACACACAGCATGTGAAAGCGCGGAAATTGTTCTCATGCAACAATGGCAACAACACATGTCTGAAGCAGAAGTGGCAAAAATCATTATAGGGGAAAAAGTTGCAGCAATACCAAAAGTGGCAGTAGTAGTTGTAGTAGTAGTATTAGTAGTGGTAATAGTAGTAGTAGTAGTAGTAGTAGTAGTAGTAGTAGTAGTAGTAGTAGTAGTAGTAGTAGTAGTATTGTAAAGTAAGTAGTAGTATGAGTATGATAGTAGAGTAGTAGTAGTAGTAGTTAGAGTAGTAGTAGATAGTAGTAGTAGTAGAGTAGTAGTGGTAGAAGTAGTAGTAGTAGTAGTAGCAGTAGCAGTAGTAGTAGTAGTAGTAGTAGTAGTAATAGCATTAGTAGTAGTAATTGTAGTGATAGTAATGACAACAGTAGTAGGAGTAGTAGTAGTAGTAGTAGTAGTGGTAGTAGTAGTAGTAGTAGTAGTAGTAGTAGTATTAGTAGTAGTAGTAGTAGTAGTAGTAGTAGTAGTAGTAGTAGTAGTAGTAGTAACACCAGCAGCTATAGTAATAGTAGAAGTGGTAGAAAAAGTAGTGGAAGTAGCCACAATGGTAATGATTACAGAATTAGCAGAAGTAGGTTGATGCGGCAATATGAGCAACACTGTCATCAATGGACAAAACACCTTGTCATGTGCATTCCAGCTACAGACAAAAACCCCTTGATCTATCCATCAATTATGATTATCTCCAACTTTTCAAAACATCTCAGAGACTTCTTAATAAATTTGAGGTCCTCATAATCTGTCGATGTATCAAGCATACGTTTCCCTGGCCGAAATGAAATGAAAAGGTCTTTGTCATTGAACAGCAGAATAGGCATAACACATGGCACAAAATGGCGGCACAGTGACATACGTATGTATGCATCACATGCACATCGTCTGACATACATATGTATCCATATGCACATCGTCTGACGTACATATGTATCCATATGCACATCGTCTGACATACATATGTATCCATATGCACATCGTTTGACGTACATATGAATCCACATGCATATCACAAGATGTACATATGCATCACATGCACATTGTTGTTAGGACATGGAATTTAATATGGCAACTCGGAAAAAACTCGCATCATTGCTCATTACAGCCAAATGAACGAGTTGAATGAATGAATGAATGCGTAAATTCACAGAAAGACAATAGATAGAATTGTAGCAAGCAATGCAAATCATTTCCAATATCAACTGATATAATGACTTTGTGACCATGTCAATGGTAGTGTTATTAAGTTAGTAACTAAACCATTAAACGGACTAACACTTCACCCTTTTGTAAAGGACCAAATATAAAGTTTTGCAAAATGACATTTCCTCTAATACGACAGTTCCTTAGAAATCAACAGAGAGAAAATACCTCAAAGTCTATTTAAGAAAGGCCTGACAATCTATTTTCTTTATTTCTTTGTTTGCTTTTAGTTAGTTGTTATTTTTTTACCCATATCAGCGCCAGTAAAATTGAAGAAGATGTGATAGTAAAAAAAATCTAAATTTACAATTCAAATCAAGCTAGAAAAAGTAGGACAAAGGGGTTGGTTCAAATAGGGGAAGCTGACGATCTTCTACACCAATCAAATCAAAATTATTTCTTCCGTTAAAAATCTCAAATACCTTAAAAATCTTTTGATTTATTTATTTTTTTGCATCATGGAAAAACTGACTAAGATATTAAGCAAAGAAAGTACTTGTGTTATTCCACAAAAGCCACACGATTGGTAAATATTTACTTTTACTCATCTCCGACAAGGAAAGAGTAAATAACATTTGTCAGGCAGAGGCTTTACAGAGAGACACGGAAAATTTGCTTTTCTATACATTTGTTTGTCATGAAAGGGGATTGTAGTAGAGGGAACAACAGAGGGGTTTGGGGGGGGAATGAAATATTATAAGATAGCCAGCACTAAGGAGATTTGTCACAAGTTTGGAGTAGAAAGACTTGAGGAAAATAATTAAAGATGTTTTGTAGTACATTCATCATCACCACATTAGAAAACAAAAGGAAAACAGAAACAAATGATAGAAAGAAATTTTGTTTGAAGAACATAAATTATTCATATCCTTTAAAAGAATAATAATAATAATAATAATATAATAATAATAATAATAATAATAATAATAATAATAATAATAATAATAATAATAATAATAATAATAATAATAATAGTAATAATAGTAATAGTAATAATAATAATAACATCAATAATTACAAGGAATGATGTAATATCTATATTGTATATGACACACTTGGATGTGAGCACCTTTCCTATATCAACAACAAGACACCACATAAATGGAGTAGTCAGTAAAGTTATTATAGTCAGTCATCATCATCATGCAGATAACAATAATCATAATAATAATAATAATTATAATAATAATCATATTGATGAAATGGAGAGACAGGGTGAAAAATAAAAGACTTTTGTTTGGTCAGACCAAATTACCCACCAGATTCGGTGTTTCCTCTTTCCGAGAGCGACAAATGTCCCATCAAACACGGAGAAAAAAATTTCTCTTAGGCAAGATTAATAGGTAGCTTTCACTTCACGACCCTGGACAAAATGGGTTATTCCTGTTGACATAAAATATTTTGCTTTGATGGAGTCTAGCAAAGCTAAATTCCAAAAGAAAGTTTTAGGCAGCTTGTAATACTTTTCAGTCATATTCGCACCAATCAAAAGGAAAATGACAAAATCGGGATTGTTGCCAAATATTCCACGTCAGATTCAGGTTGTTTAATGGACACTCTCGCTAGCGGAAGGAAAAAAACATTAATTCTCTACCATTCCAGCCATCACAAATTTAGAAAATTTAATCCGCTACTTTGAGCACGAAAAGGACACACAACGGCAAGAGTGATAACAATAACAATAATAATGATAATAACAATAATAATAATAATGAAAATAATAAAATTATTAAAAAATGATAATAATAATGTTAATAAAAATAACAGTTCCCAATTCCACCAGTAGGAAGTCAGTAAGAATGGCCTAACGATGATGAAATCAAATGAAAAACAAAGACACAGTCATCTAGATCTGAATGGATGCACAAGGAGTAGAGTAGAAGATCTACTACGCTTTTTTTTTTTTTTGATCACTTGCACTGATTAGATATGAACATAGTTTGTTGTTTCTATTTTAAATATCATCTAGGACATTATACAAATGATATCAAAGCATATTTGTGTGTATCTGTGTGTGTGTGTGTGTGTTTTAATAGTTTTGTTTTTAAGGGTTTTACGGCGCTTGCAACACATTGAGGTCATATCAGCGCCAGTAAAAAGGGAAAAAATGGGATAGTAAAAAGTTCAAGAATTACAATTAAAGCATCCAAGAATAAGGCAGACAAAGGGGAATTGGTTCGAAAGGGAACAGATGTAGATTCCAAGAGCACACCATCAGTGTACTTAAATAGAGATCACCTAAAAGTCTCATCCAGACCCAAGCACAGGTCCCCACTAAAAGGAATACACTCAAATGTTAACAAATCATATATAATACATAAATAAAACATAATAGAGTACATAACAGAGAGATTTACAAGGAAAAAAATATCATCTCCCAAAACTAACTATACATTTGACTGTTTCCCTCCCAGCCAAGGTATCTGGCCAGGGCCAGGACAAAACCAAGTAATCTCATTCCAAGACAAAGACAGAAAGCATGCTGGATTGGAAAACAGACATAGGGGATAGAAGACATAGTATGTACCTCCCTGCCCGCTATGGGAGGTCAGGATCCCCATGTGTGTTTTAATAGTAAAACAACCAAATAAATGGAACGGAAAAGAATTAACTGTAATTTCTTTTTCAAAAACATAATATTTACAAAAATGATATTATTATTATTAGTAACTTGCAAAAATAATGAAAATATAATTAATAATAATAATAATAATAATAATAATAATAATAATAATAATAAATAATAATAATAATAATAATAATAATAATAATAACAATAATAATAATAATAATAATAATAATAATGATGATGATGATAATAACAACAGTAATAATGACGAATATGTTAATAACTACAATAATAACACAAATAAGATGATACATAACAACTCTTAGGGGGGAGTGCTGAATGTAACAACCCTATTGGGCTATGGCACTGAATACAATCATTAAAATATGGTAATAACAATCATAATCATTAATCATCACCATTCTATTACCATCTACGTTTTGTCAATAATAACAGCAAGGAAATTAATCATATTATCGACGATGATGATAATATCAACAAGGCTTATGTGACGGAGAAAAAGGTCGGATGCACCACGGACAACACAGCCTCTTTGCCTTATTTAAAATCACTATCGGTATCACTAATATCCTTACAATTATCATTGTAAAAACTGACAACATACCAACAATATTATCCATACATTGGTTCATTATAGAGTAAGTTATCCACAATTCATCATGAATATCATCCATCACATCAAAGTTCTATAATACAATCGTAGTAAGAATTGAAAATTATAATAACAATAATACACCGAATTCAACGATCATTCAACAGTTATATATATATTTATATATATATAATAAAACATCTTAAAGTGATTGAAAACTAATAATAGTAATATAATAATAATAATAATAATAATAATAATAATAATAATAATAATAATAATAATAATAAATAATAATAATAATAATAACAACAATAATAATAAAAATGGTATCAATTAATTGTGTCTCACGCGTCACACCATAACAACAAAATAATATAACTAACACACTAGAAAATAACACACGCTTCAAAGAATGACACAAAACCATGTACTAGACGTGTCTACAAGTGTGTCAATTCTAATACAAACCAAATCAGGCCATTGCTCTCATTTTATTTCAAAGATACTAAAAACAACCCTCCTCTCAGCATTCTCTCTCTCTCTCTCTCTCTCTCTCTCTCTCTCTGCTTTAAAACTTCATTTGATAAAAAAATAAAACAGAAAATGAACATAATATCTGAACACATGTCATTATCAATGTGATTTGAACCTCAGACTTTCAGAGGGAACTGAAAATATCAGTTTAGCTGTTCACAGCCTAGCTCAGTCCCAATCCAATGAACAAGAGCTCAAGAAATAAAAAAGTACAAGCTCCTTTTACTATCATCAATATAATTTATTATTATTATTATCATTATTATTATTATTATTATTATTATTGCTATCTGCAGAGCTCAAGAATAAAATGAAACAAACCCTTTTTACTATCATAACTATTATATTTTTTGGGATTATATGCAGACCCCAAAACAAACCATCAATGTGAATGTGAAATAACTAAATCTTCTTAAAATAACCTCTTTCTAGATTCCCCCCCCCCCCCCCCCCCCCCTACAAACAAGGAGACAATGGCACTGATTCGATTTCATTTGAATTTACATTTAATGTCTGTACGGATATCCAATTCTACATTTTTACTATGAAGGCATCAACATAATTGGATCACAAGATAGTAGTAGTTGTAATGATAATAATTAAAAAACACACTGAAATCATCATCATTATTATCATCGTCGTCAATTTCAATTATTTTTTTTCTTTTTACAAAATAAAAGGCCTTCAGTAAAATGTAGAGAGAGAGATAGAGAGAAAGAGAGAGATAGAGAGAAAGAGAGAGAGAAAGAGAGAGAGAGAGAGAGAGAGAGAGAGAGAGAGAGAGAGAGAGAGAGAGAGAGAGAGAGAGAGAGAGAGAGAAAGTCATTGATAAAATTAACAGTAAAAATGCTCAAACAGAAACATTCTAAAAACACTTTTTTTTTCTTAAAAAAAATCGCATTTGCTTTTGAGTTCTTGATTGAAAACATGGCAACATTGAAATAAAATTGGTTAAGAAATTCTTAATACATCAATTGTCATTAAGTAAATTCTAAAAAATATAGTAAAATATTTTCCTAAAAAAAAGATATTCATTAGTGATAATAATTGTATTTTCAAAGACATTGAATAAGTTAAGAATCATTTCTCTCACCCGAGTGAGTGATAAAAACCCATCAAACGGTTTTTACTAACTCACGGTGAAGTCTTTTATGAATCTTCCAATGTATTTGTTGTATCTTTCCCTTGAAAAGGCATATCATTATTCAATAGTTACTCTCAAAAATATTTCAGGGGAATTTAAGACTACGATTCAATAAAACAGAATCCAAACCATACCAATAATGTGACTGTGACACATTTCCCACAATGCCGTCATGAAAGGACTTCATGTCACCGATCTAAAACCCATTCAATAGAATAACATTACACATACCATAGCAGGCAGGTGTGTATCATCATGTAACTTTCTACTTCCCAGCCTTAACAGGATAAACTGAAAATGATATTAGATCTAGTCTAAAATTATTTAATTAGTTTTTATTCTTATTTGTTTTTTTTGTTTTTTCATGTCAACGAAACAATGCACGTTCTTATTTGATAACAGACAGAACAGACAAATAAATGCAGTTGATTTCTGTCTATAAAGTTTATATATTTGGAATTTGCAGGTAATCCTGTGTGTAGAGCTCATGGCAAGGAGATATAAAGATATATTCCATGATTATGGCAATTCAATGGCCTTGGAATCCTAACATCAATCAATATAAGTAAAGTTACAAAATAAATTGGAAACAAAATAAGATTGTGTTTGAAAAATATCAAACAAGTTTTACTTCTCAAGAAAAGGAAACATCAAATGGCAAGATTGGGACTTCTTCTGCTTTGTACACGCTTGGTTTTCCTTTATATCGTTTTAATAAGACACTTTATTCCAATCTATCTTTTATCAAAACCCAAGCCAAAATAACCCTCTTTCAAAATTAAAGAAAAAATGTGATGTGCTGTGATAAGTAATCACGAGTCTTTGCATTTTTGTAGCTAATAATAAATGATTTGCGTTGCACATTTACATCAATTGATTCGTAATCTTGGAATAAAGTCAACAGCATCGATAACAGCAAATTCGCTGACAGATAACTATTACTGAACTTTTAAAATACAATTAAGACGGTCTACACCGTTATTTGGTTTTACTTTACGGCAAAAGAATCACTCTTCTGTTTGAGAGATTAAAAAAAAAAAACAACCAACATTTGGAGAAACTGATATGCCATAGTACAAGTCCTTGGGGACCTGTTTGATGGCAATAATACTCATATAACATCCGTTTTGACCATGTTTATATCTATACCAATGAGATTTTGTTCAATTACTAAAGTCATGATATCTACATCAAAAGTTATAAATTCACAATGAATTAATTTGAAGGTGGCTGGTAATCACTGCACTGGTAGAACCTGTTTATTTCCCTTTCTCTGTGAATATCGTCTTCTTGCTTGGCTGTGTTGATTCCTTTCCGTCCTTCCATCGGTCTATCCATCCAATTGTGTAAGTGAGTGAGTGAGAGAGAGAGAGCGTGTGTAAGTGTCTGTGTCTTACCTTCCAGTTCTAAGAAGGGGGCAAGTCGATGGGAATGTGGTAGTACTTACATCGAGAACGTTTGCACGTTTGTCGAGTGACGAAATCACGGCACACAGTCACTCGGTCATTGGAAACTTCTACATAGTCTGCAAAGTGGATGAAATAGTACAGGAACATGGGTAACCCGATCTCATCAAAGGGGAGTTTATAGCTGTTTGTTTTTGTTTTTAAGGGTTTTACAGCGCTTGCAACACATTAAGTTCATATCAGTGCCAGTAAAAAGGAAGAAAATTGGATTGTAAAAAGTTCTAGAATTACAATTAAAGCACACAAGGTAAGACAAAGGGGAATTTGGTTCAAATAGGAAACAGATGTAGACTCCAAGAGCACACTATCAAAGTAATTAGTTTGAGATCACCAGTTTTAGCCAGACACCAGCACAAGATCCCATTAAGTGGAATACACTCAAATGGTTACAAATCATATATTAAAAAATATCAATACAGAAGCCTACAACTCTGGTATTATGCTGCCTCGGCAAGATACAACCCCCCCCCCCCCCCTCTGATTCTTTAAAGCCTAAATCATGAATTTTGAATTTGAGTGATATTGCTGTCTTTTATTAACAATGACGAATGTCAATTTGTGACTTTTGATAAGCTAAAATGTAATTGTAGTGACTTTGAGTTTAATATACAATTTTCAACGTTAAGGTCACTCCGACATAGTTATTACCATTTAGATACCTCACAAATATTATTCAGTCAGATAATCTGACAACCTATGGATCAAATTGTAATAAATGACGAGGGAGGTAAAAAAAAACCCAACAAATCCAACATGACAAACCAGCATGTTATAATGTGCTGTCATCACGGGATGAATCGATGCTTCAAGTCTTGCCAAATTCACAAATCCTCCATGAAACAAATCAACATTAAATATAACGTGTGTCGGCTATCTGAGTAGCTTGATCAGTATTGAAGAAAGATAACTCTGATTTTCAGGGATGCCCTTCGCTAAGATTAAAAAAGCCTGAAATGTTTTGTCATAAAGAGCACATAATATATGAAAATATTTCATACAAGGCTTATCTTCATCAAATGGAATCACCCTTGATTCATAGATATGATACATATCCATCTAACTTCCCCTTAACTGTTACCTTTAAACAACCAATGCCTTTGTCTTTTAAAAAATCAACTCACCAAGGTCAGACAAAAACTTTTTAAAAGCCGGGTTTTTTGCGGCTTTAACGGAGCCAGACAAAAAAGATCTCCATGGATTTTGTAATGTAATAAGACTATGAATAAATAAATAAAGTGCATTATCTCTTACTCTTACCTTCTAAAATATGAACCTTCTTACAGGAGGAGCTATGGCACCTCCCTGACCTAAAATCTCGGCACACTGGGAGGGTGTCCAGCAACTGGAATACCCAAGGGTCAGACATCATCATCATCAACGGATGGATGGATGGATGGAAAAGCAATCGAGTCCAATGATGGAACAGCCGACACAAGTTGATGAAAGACCAGTTGAGGAGGTGACGGCAAGAAGAATGGGGGGAAAACGATGGGGAGGGGATTTTGGGAGTTTAAAAAAAAATAAAAAAGGATTAGTTTTCAATGAATTATAGGATTTTAATCAATATAATATAATAATATTTCAATGCTGATATAATAAAGGCTGCAGTTGATGTAAGTTGGAGAGCTCTAAACTCAAGGCATTACGGATTGTATTTTGAGTATATTGTTGATATGTGAGGCAGGCGCTCAAGGGAAATGTGTCCACATGACACTGGAAGTACTTTTGAGATGTGGTTAATGAAAAGCGTTTTGGGACTTTCTCATGAAGAATTGAAATTTCCCAATTAAATGGTAGTTTGTTCAATTCTGCATCATTTCATAAAATTTTTAAGTTAAATTTGCATTTTAAACAATTTTTTTCTTCTTCTGAGAGCTCATTTAACTTTGAAATGACATTTAGTCAACTTTGAAACGGCTTTCTTAAAAAATCAATTTTGTACAGATTGTCTTCTTCAAATGGCTGTCACTCAACCAATTTGTAACAGTTATTTTTTAAAAAAGTATATAAATAAATAAACAGCAAAATATATAAAATTGTCTTCCTTTCACACCGTACCAATAACTCAATTTCCATGAAATGTGACACGTGGACCATTTCCCTAAACAGAGCATCTCACATTTTGTGAATGTCTCTCGTCTTTCCTTGTTGCCAGGTGCACAGAGTAGCCAGTTAGAAAAAAAATCCACTGGGCAAAAGGACTGCCAGGCCTCTTTGCTGAACTGATCAAATAGTTTTTTCAATTTTGGCACAACTCATTCACGTTAAAATCGGGGCTCTATTTAACTCATCTTAATTTATAAATATGTATAAAAAGAAAACAAGGATCCTGATAGCTCAGTTGGTAGAGCACTCGCTTCACTCCTAAAAGGAACAGGATCGCTCCTGGATGAAGTCAAGATTGTTTTTTGTCTGTCATCCTAGGAGTGGTCATAACCAAAGCATTCTTTTAACACACCGAGACAAAAGAGATTGAACCAGTCAGTGTCCAACACTTTTCCATTCTAATGGGTACATTCAAATAATCGACATGCAATTCCCCTACTAATCATTCCAGCCCTATAAGCCATCCACCCGTGTTAGCATCATTTCATAACAAGCATAAACAAAGGGAGGTAATATAAAAAGTCAAAATGACGATAATACATAAAACTTGAAAATCAAACAAAACATTAAAAATAATTTAATGTAAAGCTCACAACAATTAATATTACGATATTAATATCAAAACAAAAAGCCCAATGAAAACATGCAAAAAGCCACAAATTCAATTAAATGTGCGTGGGTATTTCTATATTTTCCCTAATGGCGGTGTCGTTGTGCAGGAGTTCTAAATTCTGGGTACGACTAAAAGCTACCACTGAGAAATGAAAGACAATAAAACAATTACATCCCACCAAATGGGTCAAGAAAGATAATTATGTTAAATATGGGACTTTTCAAAAAATTATTCAAAAAAAAAAAAAAAGAGGAAAAAAAAGGGAAGGGGGGGGGGAGAGATTTTGAACATAGAAATACATTTTAAAAACTTTTTTTTATTAACTTTTAAAATGTTTTACTGTATTTCTTTCAAAGAAGTAGAGTTTCTGAGCGAGAATGGAACTTATAAAATCTAGATTCGTTTTAAGGAGGGGGTGGGGGGGGGGTGAATTTTTAAATATAAAATAATGGGCAAAATAGTTGTCAGAAACAGGAGTCTTACAGTTCCATTCTCACTACAGATGGCATCGGATTAGTGCTAATTGTAACCAAAATAAGCTGTTGTTACTTTGTCAAACTTAAGTATTAAATTTATAAATAGGGTACTTGTTATTCATTAAAATTTGGTTATACAAATTCTTGTGTGTGTGTGTGTGTGTGTGTGTGTGTGTATGAGAAGCATATTTTACCATTTCTCTTCTTCTCTCTATCTGTGTACATGAACCTTGTGAGTGGGATTGACTGTGCATGTGTAATGAGAGTGGGGTATTTAGCGATGCATGGAGCACTAGGTGAGGAGTGAGGGAGAAATGTAAATAAAATGACATGCATATCTAACCCTACATCAGACCTGTGTAGGTGGCAGCAGCCGACAAAATTGTCAGAAAACTTATCATAGAAGGTATGATGACACACACCGATGTTTGAAGACAACAACGTGCTGGCATAGAGTGCAAAATGATGAGGAAAAGAGTAAAGGATTGTGGCGATATTGTAAGAAATCCGATGGATGTTTTACAGGTCTGCTTTCTTTATTTTGTTCCGAAGTTTTAAAGAATAATTAAACAAAAAAAAAGGCAAAAATAGCTGCAACTCATCATTAAGTCTGATTCCACTGGGACAGATCCCAATAGGTCAATGGCAGAGTACATCTGCATAACAATGACTGCCATCTTAAGGAAAAAGACCGTATCTGGCCTCTTATTTCAAGCTTAAGCCACACTGGACCCGTATCAATCCCGGTTGCAGATAATATTTCTCTGACTCCCCAGGGTAGCTGAGTCTGTTAGAGCTATCTGAATGAACTTTGTGACAGACGGGGTATATCACCCTATCCAAAAGGTATCAATAAATTACTACTGTTCATTAATTAAAACGGGAACAACTCTGGTCCATGGGCCTTATGATTCTGAAAAACTACTGTGTTGTGTACAGTTTTGGGCTGGCCGTCAGATTGCTTTATGAAAAGTATTACGTCCCATTATTTCTGTAGAGCAATGTAAACTGGATCACATCTCATTGAAAGGGTTTTTATTCTATCTATATTCACCCAGGGCTATGAGGTTTAGAGTCAACACTGATATAAGGCTGCTGATTGTAATAGCTGTTGATGAACATTGAAATAATGGTTCTCTGTAAGATTTAAATTAGGATTTTTGTTGTGGATAGTTCTTCCTTTTTTGGCATGAGTTAGTTTTTTACTTTCTTTTCTTTTAATTTATGCTATTGTCATAACACAATACCTGGGCATTTGCACCAAAATACTGTACACTGTAAGCGTTATTGGGAATTGCAGTTGTAGCAGCAGCAGCAGCAGACAGTGGCGATGGCAGCGGTGGTTGCAGGGGCAGTGGTTGCAAGCAATGTTGTTGTGCAGGACTGGCGACTAGGAAACTGTTAGCACCACTGGGTGGGACATTGCCGGCTACAGCAGCTGACTGATACAACAGATTGAGACCATTGCTGTTGTAGAACGTAGGGTGGTTGTTGTGGTTGTTGCTGCTACTGTTGAAGTTGATAGTGCTAGGTGGGTCACTGCTGTTTGTGGTTGTAGTGATAGCAGCTCTAATGTCATTGTGTGAGAAGAGAGACTTGGGTAATGAGGATGAGGAAGGAGAGGCAGAAGTAATGATAGCTGATGACAAAGAGTGGATTGGGGTCGAGTTTGAGTTAAAGTCGCAGTTGTTGGCAGTAGGAGTAATGACCATCCCATAAGGACTGGTGGTAAGACCTGAATGGGACCCTAGAGGTGACGGAGAGTCCCCAGTTGCTGAGGGAACAGCGGCACCCGGAGTGACGACAGTAGCTAGTTGAGGTGTCAGGGGGTTTACTACAGTGTTTGCAGCAGACGGCAGCCCCGTAAGGTTTAAACTCGACACATCATCGGATTGGGGATAGCATTGAACATCTACGTTAGTGTTGTTAGTGTATTTGTTAATAATATATTTTAAAATGTTAAGGAATTTTTACAATCAATATCATTGGAAAATGTTTTGTTTTCAAGAATTTTTTTTTTTTTGGGTGGGGGAGGAGATTATGTAAAAGAAAAAGTTAGTAGGATTCAAGTTTTGTATGGTTTATGGGAGTTGTTTGAAATAGAAAGTAATGAAAATAGTGATAGACAAAAGGAAATGATTGGACAAGTCACGAGTTACAAAAAGAGGTGACATTCCCAGCAGTGACACGTGCAAGTCATGTGACAAGAAATTGTGGTGGAAGTGGTGGTAAGGGGGGTAAAAAAAAAAAAAGTAAGGGGTCGGGGGAGGGGGGAGAAAAAGGGAGGGAGAAAACCCACAACGTTAAAGAAGCTTGCATGCAAAAATAAAATGTTATAAAAGGATTAAAGAAAAAAAAAAGCAAAACAACATCCAATAAAAATTCAACAGCAAAATGAACTAAATGTGCAAAACATGAATATTAATGTTGGGTATAATAAAAATACTAATATGTGTAATAAATGTTAATGAATTAAGTTCCATTAGTGTCTTCTAACAAGGACCAATCGTTTTGATAACACAACCTTATAAAACAGAAAGCAAAACAACCAACTGGATGTTTTGGTCACAGTCAAATCAGAATCCGTTCCAGCCAATTTGTTTGAAGTCATTACCACTCAAGGCTTATGGTTACAGTAAAACTCAAACCTTCCCCCAATCCACTCTTTGTCATCGGCTAACATGACTTCATACACACTTGTTCAGTAAAATGCTGTGTCTTTATTAATCATTTTGTCATTATTCAGAAAACTAATTTCGCTGCTTGCACTGTCAAAGGTTGTGTTTCAAAATTGATGAAAAACAACAACAAAAAAACATGCAAATAATGATGACTTGACAAAACAATAAGATAAAACGAGTAAAATGCAACCTGTCTTCACGATTCATATCGCATGATCCACTTTCATCCCTCGATCGATTATTTGTTAATCAAATACGCACCCACTGACACGATTAATGTCAGGGCTAAGTCGCTTTCATCCTTGCCTTAAATAACACACTTATAGGCAGAATCTATTTCATTTTTTTGGCTAATCTATATATTTTTCCCCGACAGACGCATCGCATCCTTGACTGATCCATTATGCTGCACTCAGTGCTGTGTCTTTTATTGACACGTCTGCAGACGTCATGGAGACAAATACCCCCACACTCCCACCTCTCCAATTTAAATGAAAACTTGATGTCCCGAGTCACTTTGACACGAGCCATTTTAGCCTTTATCCATTTACCTACTTTTTAAAAGTGAAGACAAGTTGCATTTTAATTGTATATTTTTTAATGAAAAATCTTTAGTATAATTAAACAAATAAATGGATTATTAAACAAAAACAAAATAAACTACTACCAACTAAAATTAAACACAAACGAAATAAAAAAACCCAAAAAACCTTTACAACCAATGCCTAATGTTAAAAGCTGTTATAAACTACAGGATGCAAGTATAATAATAAAAACAAACAAACAAACAAACCATCTACGATATTGTATTGGAATGATTGAATGTGTTAATGAGTGAGTAAATAACCCATCGATGAGTCATTCTATGGGGTGAGTCAAAGTCAAAGATATCTTTTTTTTTAAAGTGACCATTAATAATGAATAAGGAGTGGATTAAAATTAATGGTGATGAATAATCCATTAGATGTCAATATGTACCCATGATTCAGTGGAAATATTGACGACTCTGGATCTCATGAAATTAATTCAATTCCGGAGAGACATTTTCAAATCAAGTAAAATTGAAGTTCAATATTTCGAATATATAATTTAATCCCATTTAGACTCGTTAAGTATATTTTTAAGAAGAATTTTGCTGACAGTTTAAATATTAAAGAAATAATAATAGATGCCAAATGAAAACCTCTGTAGAATTTATTCATATACATTTCAGTTTGCACCCAGAGTGTTCAAATATTCCTCCGCATCACAGCCACAACAATAGGTAAAGCATGAGTTATAAATAAATCTATTGCTTTTCGCACTAGTTGCATCTTTTCTTGTTATATAACTGGGACTTTCAAAAAATTAAAAGTTATTATGATAGGTATTTGAAGTAAAAATGGTTTGACACATACGTGGTTGAGTGTAGGGGAGATGGTCTAGAAGGGGGAGGGGTGAGAAGAGAAGAAGCAAACAAATAAACAAGTCATTTACATGGAAGATAGTGTCAGTGTCAACAATCTTTGCATTCTGTTAGTTGTGATGGCTTAAATGTCAAACTCAAAACATAAAACAACTCTCGTGATTAATAATAATGATAATAATGATGATTATGATAATAATAATAATAATAATAATAATAATAATAATAATAATAATAATACTAATAATAATAATAATAATAATAATAATAATAATAATAATAAAAGTAATAAAATAATGATGATGATGATGATCATAATAATAATAATAATAATAATAATAATAATAATAATAATAATAATAATAATAATAATAATAATAATAATAATAATAATCGACATCATCTTCATAGTCGGTGTTCTCTCATTACAGATGTAGGTATTTATGTTTCATCCTCAAATTTTATAACAGCGCATTTTCATTTTCAAAAATATTGTCAAAACCTAAATGTCTTTCCAGCTGTGTAAAGCATGCCGTGCCCAAATTTAACAGGATTTTTAATCATTTCAATATCCTTCTTGGCAGTCACGTGATCTCTGCTACATCAGTAAATATTGGTTCTTATCACCATCACCATTGCTATTATTCTTTTCCTTCTTCTTTACAATCATTATTACTATTACCAAAATCATCAGCGTCACATCAGTATCTAAAATGCATAAAAATATAATGAATGGATTTCCTGAATAAATGTTCCATTTCATTATTGTTCACATCAATGTGATTACACTGTGCTCGCAAGCCAGAACAAATCTGTACACTGAAACATCAAGCACATTGCAAACAAATTAACTGTGCTGGCCCAACAATTATCTTTATTTGAAAAAAAAATGGTGTAAAAAAAACAAAAACTAACAGCAAGATATGGGGAAAAAAATATGAGAGAATTGAAAAATAAAGATCAAAAAAAAAAAAAGAAGAAGAAAAGTTGCATTGTGATTAGATTTTTGAAAAACATATGCGTTATGTTACATTTTAAAAGTGTATCACTATGATATATATCTACATGTCTTTAATTTTCTTCAAGAAAACAAATACAAGATGCAAGAGCACTCAAAAAACCCCAACAATTTAAATAAAATGGGGGGGTGTTGGATCTACACTGAAAGACAGTGACTTGTCAATGTGCATGCTCAACATAAGCTACTCGTGTTTTTGGGTTGGTGCGCTCACATCTATGATATTTTTTTTAAAAATGAGTGTTCACTTGCGTGCATGCAAACACACCTTATAGTCCGTTCCATTTGTATACATAATGCCCTAATCCTGACCTATTTACCTTCCCCTATCAAACACTTGCATGCATACAAACACACCTCACAGTCCGTTCCATTTGTATACATAATGCCCTAATCCTAACCTATTTACCTCCCCCTATCAAACACTTGCGTGCATGCAAACACACTTCACAGTCGTCCATTTGTATACATAATGCCCTAATCCTGACCTATTTACCTCCCCCTATCAAAACCCTTGCATGCATGCAAACACACCTCACAGTCCGTTCAATTTGTATACATAATGCCCTAATCCTGACCTATTTACATTCCCCTACCAAACCCTTGCACTTGCATGCATGCAAACACACCTCACAGTCCATTCCATTTGTATACATAATGCCCTAATCCTGACCTATTTACCTCTCTAAGCTTAGCTTTTCATCTTCCGATACCTCCCCCCCCCCCTTCCCCTCCCCTCTCTCTCTCCTCCCTTCATATGGATTGTTTTTGTTTTTTAAATCATCAACACAAATCACTCTGAAAGTCGACTTGAGAAATAAAAATTCATTCAAAGATACATGTATGGACGGGACTATTACTACCTCAAGTCTGATGACTACAGCTTATAAGCTTATCATTAACTTTTCACAAAGAGAAAACATCTTCACCAAAAAAAAAAAAAAACAACAACATTTTAGCTTTATGCCCCCAATTCCGAGATAAAAGGCTAATAAATTTTCGTTTGGTGATCGGGATTTGTTAAAAAATAATTTTAAAGGGTCTGTATTTTGACTGAGCATGCAATGAAAATTACTCTTTCTTTTCAACTCATTCAACAATTCAAGAGTCCGATATTTTGGATTATGGGATTAATGGGCCAAAAACTACATAAAACGTATAATGTTGATGTACTACAAACAATACTTAATGTGTTTCTGAGGTGTTAAGACTGCTTTATGAAAGATGAACTAAAAGGCGGTAGGTAGACAGGCTGAGATAAACTCTCAATAACGTAGTAGTGGTTAATGTGACAGCTACTGAGAAAAAAGGAAGAAAAAGAAAACAAACAAAAAACTTCCAGAAGTATAAAAGAGTAGACTACTCACATGGCATAGGGATGTAGGATGGATGCTGTTGTAGTGGTACCAAGGAGGCCGCCTGTTGTTGATAGGGAGACATCAAGTGGTTGGCCGGGTACAGAGGGATGCCCCCTTTGCCCACGGAGGCATCTCCAACGGCGATTCTCTTGTAGGCGGGGATGATACCGGGGACTGAACTCTGCTGATGGTGAATCGTGGTGGGGAGTTTGGTTGTTGCAGGAAGGAAGGCATCGTGGTGGGGAGATCGGTTGTTGCAGGAAGGAAGGTCAGGGACGAAGCCCAAATCCAGGTTATTGGGATGGGTGACATTGTCAGTCGTTTGGGGAGGTTGCCGAATGAAAGGAAGATGAGAAGGAGAAGGAGAAATAGAGAAGAAATAAGAGAGGCAAAGAGAGAATAGAATAGGGCAACACCGTTTTGATATGGGGAGAAGTAGTGATAGAAGAGCAGACAAAAAAAAATTATGGTTAGTATTTTCTTTGGTAACTTTTCCTAGTATAGATCAAAATAAACCGTAACTGATATTTCCATCATTTAAAAAAAAAAAAAGAAAAAGAAAAAGAAAACAAATAATTAATTAATTAATTTAAAACATGAATGAATCAAAATGTAAATTGGATAAGAAAACCCAATAATCTTAAATGGTATCACAAGTAAACATAGAAGATCAAACGTGGAAATATTGAAATTGTAAATGATCAGATGTGAGACAATGACAGGTTGGGAAAAGGTTCATCTTAGATGTGTTAATGAGATGAATTGGTTTGAATGTCAAGGGTGAATGCATGATGAAGAGAGATATCGAGAAGTAGACAGGGGAGAGAGAGAGAGAGAGAGAGAGAGAGAGAGAGAGAGAGAGAGAGAGAGAGAGAGAGAGAGAGAGAGAGAGAGAAGGGGGAGAGAGAGAGAGAGAGAGAGAGAGAGAGAGAGAGAGAGAGAGAGAGAGAGAGAGAGAGAGAGAGAGAGAGAGAGAGAGAAGAGAGAGACATGTGAGAATAAAAATAGAGGTAAAAGACCAGGAAAGTAAGATGTTAGAAGGGACCAAGAGGGAGGAGGAAAAAAAGAAGAAAAAGAAGAAGAAGAAGAAGAAGAAGAAGAAGAAGAAGAAGAAGAAGAAGAAGAAGAAGAAGAAGAAGAAGAAGAAGAAGAAGAAGAAAAAGAAGAAGAAGAAGAAGAAGAGACATATAGAAAACATAGCAAGAGAGGATGAGGACAAATGAGAGAGTAAATGAAGAGAAGCAAGACTTGAAAAGGGTGGTTTGAATGAATGACAGTTTTAAAACAAAGACAAATTGATTTCAAGAACAGGTCCCTTCAGCTCCCTTATTACGTAGACATTACTAACAAAACAAACAAACAAATTTTTTTTTAAAAGAAAAGAATAGAAAACAAAAAGGCAATAATAAAGGAGAGCAGTTGTACTGGAATGAATGAATGACTGACAATAATGACAATAATAACATGACTACAACAACTAGGTACTAAAACAAATGCAAAAGGAATCGTCAAGCTACACCTTGGCTAAAGTGACTCTCCGTGACAACCTGGTATTGTGTCGGAATAAACAACAACAACAACAACAATTAAATTCAACATAATCCCGAGTTGAAAACTTTAATTTTTAATTTTTTTTTTCGTAGTATAAGAACCAAAACTCCCTCTGATCATTCAAGCTCTTTTTATCATTTTGACTCGATGATTTCAATCAAATGTTAAAGCATCTGGTTCACACCCTGGACACCCAATACCATTAAGGGACGAGTGGCCACAACTATACTATGATCCACCGTCTTAATCCTGCATCGTATTGGGATCGGACAAACCAGGTGTCCAAGAGTGAATTTCAGGTTAAAAGTGACCAGAGAGATTTGATATTCTACATTTTCATTCCATCAGAATTAAATTCTTTATTATTAATGAAGCAAAAAAATTAAAAATAAATAAATTAAATTTTTAAAAATAAAATGTTCCCGCGCGTCTCAAATTTTAGTCTATAAATTCAATTTTCCAAAACTTAACCGATACGACATAATACTGTTTTGATACGACGGGTCACGAATAGCCAGTGCTATTTAATGATACATTATAAAGGCATTCCAAACTAGACAAGAAATAGAAATAAAAGGTGAAGAAGAAGAAGAAGAAGAAGAAGAAGAAGAAGAAGAAGAAGAAGAAGAAGAAGAAGAAGAAGAAGAAGAAGAAGAAGAAGAAAAGAAGAAGAAGAAGAAGAAGAAGAAGAAGAAGAAGAAGAAGAAGAAGAAAAAGGAGAAAAAATATTTATTTTTTTAATTTAAAAAATAATGTAGAGTTGTAGGGAATAGGGGAAGGTGAAGGATGTTTTATTTTAAATTAAAAAAAGAATTGGTAGGTAACAACCATCAAGCTTAATTAGCAATGAAAGCAGAAAAAAAAGTGAGAGGTATAAAATACAGAGTTACATAGAACTTCTAAAATCATAGTTATGTTAACAACACGAAGAGTTATTTAATACTTTTATGAATTAAGTTATTATAATGTAATTAATGGCAATATTAATAATAAAAATAAACAGTAATATTAATGACCATAATATTATTAAAAAGAGTAGTATTAACAGTAATAATAATAATAATATTAATAATGATAATAATAATCAATAATAGTAATAATAATAATAATAATAATAATAATAATAATAATAATAATAATAATAATAATAATAATAATAACAATAATAATAATGATAATAATAGCAATAATAATAATAATAATAATAAATAATAATAATAATAATAATAATAATAATAATAATAATAATAATAATAATAATAATAATAACGTAAACATAATAATGACAAGAACAACAACGAGACAAAACAGTAACTCACAGTCACGGAAAAACAATGACCAAAAAAAAACAACAAAAAAACCTCAAATTACAAATAATTGTACACAAATATTGATTGCACATACACAAAAAAAAAAAGGTACAAAACAAAACAAAACAAAACCAAAAAAAAAACAAACAAACATAAAACAAAACAAAAGAAAAACAAAATATTTAACATCAGAACCTATCATTTTATATAGTATTGTTGGATTTGTACAATATCATCCTTGAATCATATTTTTACATTTAAAAAATGTTTATTTTCCAACTTATCCTGATCTTAATTGAGAAAAAAAAAATAATAATAGGATCAAATAAAATCAAATTGGAATATTATGGAAGTTTGAACTTATATTTTTCCTTAACTCATAAATTTGATTGATTACAACTACTATCATATAAGATACTGTAGTTGTCGTGCTATAAGTATTGTGACAATCAATGAGAATAATAAATTCGAAAATGTAAAAACAAAAATAAAATTGTCTTCATGACACTTCAAATCATATTTATATAAGTGGTACTGTAGATTTTCCATCTTCTACATTCTAATATTTTCACATAATTGAATCAAAGCTTTGGTTTGTTATTGAAATAGGAGAAAATTTGCAATGCTACGAAAATTTGGGTAAAAATCTAATAGAGGAGGACAGTTTGATTGAACCACTTATGCCTGCCATTGACAGTCGCCCGTTCCTTAGTATCAAATGATCATAGGTATATCATTATCATTGTTGTTTTATGTTTCTATGATCAACAACAGAAATTTACCACCATAGAAACTGGACATGTGCTTCTCCTTTGAAAGTGATATGATGTGAAATTTAGTGTTTTATATAACTTATAACTAATTCAATAGGGAATGAGATTAGCGGAAGAGTAGTGTCCCTTGATTGGACGTCACCCATACTCTGTGACGTCACCGGCGGAAAAGTTATTAGAGAGAGAACGTCATGTTGGTTGTGCGCATGCGGACGAGAGACACATGTGCACAACCAACATGACGTTCTCTCTCTAATAACTTTTCCGCCTGTGACGTCCAATCAAGGGACACTACTCTTCCGCTAATCTCATTCCCTATATATGTCCTTTCTCATTGAGAGCATTTCACTAAAAATGACAATCGACCAGGTAATCCAAACCTATGGCAGCCAAGCAAATAATTCTAAATTCTTTTCCCCGCTATGCATTCCAGCTGGATAAGAAAAAAAAAAAAAGCTTTAAAGGCAATGAAAATGTATTTAAGCATGAGGGTCATAACCCCCCCCCCCCCCCCTTTGCACCGTCTACCAAGAATCAATGGGTATTTCCATTATGATATAGCATTTAATTTTTGGATTATTCTAAAGCAGGATTGTATTCAAAAATTAAAATAGGTTAGAGAATTGGCTTGTTAAGAATTTAACCCGCCCCCCCCCCCCCCCCAAATAAGAAGTTTTAACTGAAAAAATATCTTATATAGTTTGATCAAGCATAAGAAAAAGTTGTTTATGACATTGGCTCAGTCGGTTAATTGTGTGTCTTTGAACACGTTTGAGATAAAAATAGAGGCACTGGCTTAAATAAGGACAACTGTAGCTTTTATGGCAACCAGCAAAGCATGATGCTATTCATCATTTTCAATTATGAGCTTATCAGCTAAGGTCTATGAATGTGGGGTGTTTTTGGGGAGGGGGAGGGGAAGTTGAATGGGGAGGTGAGCGAGGGAGGGAGGGAGGGAAGAGAGGGTCGGAGGGAGGGGTATGATCCAGTGGGGTGGGATCTTCTTTGTAAGGAATGTAATGTTTAGAGGAGAAAAGGAGGATGAATGTTGAAAATAAATTGGCAAGAAAGAGGACAGAAAGACATTCGATAAAATTGATGTGTCTCTCGTGGAGTTTTTTAAATCGGTGTTGTGTCTTTAAGAGTTATACAACACTTTTAGGTCATTCCAACACCAGTAAAGAAATGAGCAGATGACAAACTATTCAAAAGATTAAGGTCTAGCCTTCAAACATTAAAGAAAAAACAAGAGACAGAAGCAATTAGTTCAATGACGGTGATAACCAGTGGATCCAAGTCCAAGAGCAGTTATAATTCCTTGAAATGAGCAAGAACCCACATTGACAATGCTAAGACAGTCCAATCTCTTTCTCATGACTACAGTTTTACGAGTATGTGGGAAGAAAAAAGGGATGTCTGAAAATTAGATGGTTGGATAGGGTAAAGGATGATATGAAAGAACTGGGCCTGGAGGAGAATGATGCTATGAACCCAATAAATGGAGATGTAGCATTCATTATGGCAACCCTGCAAAATGGGGGATAAGCTGAAAGAAGAAGAAGAAGAAAACAGATTTACAAGTTCTATCGCAGACTGATTGTAAACCATTTCAATACAATAACTAGTGTTGAAAAGGAGATATAGTATTTATTCAGGAGCCAGAGCTGTGTGAATTCTGTAACATCAAAAGGACAATAACAGTTGCTTATTACCCTGGGGCAGAATTTTCTGCTTTTATCCTATTGTCCCATATGAATATAATATCTAAAAAACCTGAAACTGACAGCCATCCTATAACAAAACAGTTTGAATATAGAAAACAAAGGAATTGGCTATATTATCAGAGAAAGAAGGGAAGAAACTAGATGGGAACAAAAGGGGGGAGGAGGGGATTTTGGAGAGGGGGGAGGGAACAATGAAATGTTTAATCCTAAAACCATGGGGAAAGGATTAAGTAAATGGTCTTAATCCTACAGGAACAGGAATGACACAAACACACACATACATACACACAAAATGAAAAATAAAATTTAAAAAATAGAGCAATTATATAGCGTAATATCCACTAAACGTGCTCAAAAAGCTTTACAAGGGGTTCTGACCAACAGCAACAAGTAACATGTGGGACGAGACATGACGCCTGTTAGACAATATTACAATTTTTTGTTAATGGCCTGGTACTCATTTTACACTTGAGTAAGATGAAAAAATGTGAGTAAAGAGCCTTTTCCAAGGACTCAACTATGACTCAATCCAGGACCTTCTGACCTGAAAGTGAGTGTCATACCACTAGACCACATAGCCGCACAAAAAAGAAAAATATATATCCAAAACTGGAGGAGAAAGAGCTGAAGACAAAACAATAAAAGGCACTCGACAAGAAATGACGAATCTGATGACGATCATTGACAAAAAAGCTTCATGATATTTTACAAGGCAATATTTGGCTATACTTCAGAAGTTAAGCATATCCTGTTAATCTATTCTCTCTATTACTATTACGTATAGTCAATGCAAACACTTTAGCCAGTCTGTTGAGCCGTATTTATATTTTCTACTTCATTAGTCATGATTTATTTCTGATATATTTTAGATAAATATATATATATTTTTTTAATACAACACACTCTGGTCACATTTTCAATACTTTTAGACTTTTCTTTTTTTAGCCAGTCTGCATAATAAGTTAGAAAAAAAGAAATTAGCTTTAAAGATGTTTTACATTTTTTCCTCGCAGTGTGTCTATTTACAATGTTGAAAAAATAAATCACAAAACAATTTGTTTCCTGGAAAGAATCCAAATGATAAGCATTATATCTCTAGTTACTCAGCAGGCGTGTACAATACTGTAAAGATCATATCACTCCTAAACAAAGTTACACGTTTCAAGTTATTTTGCTGCGTACGGCGTGTAGGTTTGAATATTTTATACTTTTGACACACCAAAAAAAAAATGTATTCAGTTATGCAGGTATTAAAGATTTAACAAGTGACCAGAAATTGGAGAAGAAATTTTAACACGTTTTTTTTGTGTCCTAATTCAATTTCTCTTCATTTTTCAACTGATTGTTATGTGATACAAACCCTGCTGAATTCTCTCAATACAAATAATATGTCAAGAAAGAAAAAAAAACCCACAAACAAGACAACAATAAAAGAATAATGAAAACAAAACGATTCAAATAACCTACAACAATACATACAACGCAATAACAAAAACATTGACTGAAAACAAACATTCATGCACACAGCCAGTGCTCATAATCAACAAAAAATATAAAATATAATATGATAATAATAATAATAATAATAATAATAATCATGATGATATGATATATAATAATGATGATGATGATGATGATATAATAATAATATAATAATAATAATAATAATAATAATATAATAATAATAATAATAATAATAATAATAAATATAATAAAATAATAATAATAATAATAATAATAATAATAATAATAATAATAATAATAATAATAATAATAATAATAATAATAATCTTAACAATAACTACTATACAAGAACCAGAACCAGACAAATAAGGAATACCAGAAAGAGGTCGTCTGCGGGGTCACGTGGACGTTTCTTTGTCAGGACCATTGGGAGAGTGCCGGGGGCAGCAGCAGCGGCCGCTACAGCCGCAGACTGTGGCTATTAGTAGAGGTGATGGTGGTGGTGGTGGTTGTGGTGGTAGTGGTAGCGGCAGTAGCAGCAGCAACAGCAGCAAACAACCACCGCGGCAGCCAGTAGCAACAACATGACCCATTTTATAAGGGGGGAATGGTGGAATTTAGGGTGATAGGGTAGGGGGGGGGGGGGGGGGGGGGGGGGATTTGAGGGCCATGGGGGAATTTTTATAATTTTATGTATGTTATTTTTAATTGTTAAAAAATTTTTTATCATTGATTCAAACGTTTTCATAAATGCAAATAGTTTTTGTTTTTGAAATGTTTACATTAAGCAATATATGAAATCAAGTAATAAAAGTAAAGTTTGTCAACAAAATTTGTGTTGGACAATTTTTTTTTTACAGAGGCCAATGGGACATGGTTTGGACGGGGTGTTTTGGGGGTGGGGGGGGGGGGGGGGAAGGGCGTGAGGAGAAGGAAATTGGGGCAATGAATTGGGGGGGGGGGGGGGGAGTGGGGCAAAGGGGTGGGGGGTAATCAAGGGTCATGAGTCAAGATGGCAGTACAAACAAGGAAGCAACAAGCCAGGCGTGGACATACGTATGTATGTGTCAACGTATCAACAGACGTAGTAGTGATGAAAATGGAGCCAGGGAAGTGGAGGGGGGAAAAAATGGTGAAATGAAATAAAAAAAAGAAACAAAGGCGCTACCCGTAAGAATAATTATACAATTAGGACAGTAATTATGCCAATAATAATAATTATAATAATGATGGGGTGAAAAATAAATAAAATAGATATAATAATAGTAATAATAATAATAATAATAATAATAATAATAATAATGATAAATCATGCATGAGTTGTGGTCATCATAGCAAATCACAATGACAGGACAGGAATGAAAATGAAACAGTTTCCAAATGGAAAGAAACAATGCATGTACAATATGACCACCATCCCCACACATAGTAATAAACCAATAAGGATGCCACCGTTTTCCTTCCAACCTGTACATTTTATATTTAACACATACAAGTATGGAAAACACGTATCCAGTATTTTCAGGAGGTTTTTTGTGGGTTTTTTTTCCATTATTTTAATATTTTATTTTATTTTTAATAGCTAGTGTAATATGTCAAAATCACAAGAATTTTGAAGTAGAACATGTGTAAAAATGTATCTTTTTTTTCTTTCTTGTCTCTTAATTCTTGCGTTTTCAAAAATTATATTTAAACAAAATAAAGCCCCAATCTTTTGAATGTTTGTAAAAAAAAACCCCCATAAAACCCCACCTAAAATAAGGAGTGTTAGTTGTATAAATGCATGTATTTAATACATGTTACTGTAATGGGCCAAAAGGCAATGTCGATTCTGTTATATATATTGCAGAGCTAGAATTATTCTGGAAGTTCTAAAATGCTCACATGAATTGAGGTTGGCAATTTTTATATACTATAAATATATAGTTGTGGCCAAATGAAAAAGGATGCTTGCAACCAAAAATTGAATGATTGTCTTCAAATTATCACTTTAAAAATTTTCTTGAGCCTTTTTCAAAATTGCCCCAATAATAAAAATTTAAAAAACAAACCAAAAAACCGAAAACAAATCCCCTAAAAAATTCCAGATTATTCCAGTAAAACAGTGGCATCCCAACCATTGCACAAAAATCATAGCCACATGTTTGCTTTTTGGTGTTATCGGGCAGTTATCTTGCTCTGTTGTATATTGCAGCCAAATATAACATTTATTTTTTAAATAATAAAAATAAAAGATTGAAATTAAAATGCGAAAAAACATCTATGAAATTAATGGTAAAAACAGTAAATAACCACTCAAAGTATTTAGGTGTTTGCCTTTGCCCCCCCCCCCCAGTTTGAGTAATGGTTGATGTGTCATCCAGCAACCCGCAGCGTGGCAATAAATTTATGAGGATAATTATATCATTCTATATGGGGAATGGTGGGTAATATTGTAAATCTTGGAGTGTGTTTAGTTTGAATGTATCGGCTGAGTAGCTTTGTCAAACATGGCTAGCCAAATAGAAAAGAATTGGTGAATAAAAAAAAACAAATTCTTTTCGTTTCGCCAAAAGCTTTTATCTAGGCTTTTTGTTTGCGTCAGGCATATTGAAACTGAAAAAACGGATAAGACCATTCAGGCAGGAGCTCTTTTAAAAATATGTTTCCTTTTCCAAATAAAATCCCCCACATAAAAAAAAAAAATAAAACAAAGTAATGAATGATAATAATATTCCATTGCTGATGATTGGTTTGCCGTGACAAAGCCAAGTGTGAGCCAATTTTGAAAACAAAGATTTGTTTCCAAACTTTAATTGCAAAAAGACAACGGTCCTTAATTTACATCTCATTCATTGGCTTTGTTCTTATCTTATCAATCTAAACTTATCGTGGTTATCCACCTTTCATTTAAAAAGTTATTTGATCAAGCCTTTTTGACAAAGCTAGCGTTTGAGTTTGAAATTATGTCGTTTCACGCTTGGCAAGTACGTAAAAGGCAAAAAAAGAAAGAAATGCAACCGATAATAACAATGAAGATAGAATGTATAGTCTGGATAAGTTTACATCCAATGGGCTGATTCATTCAAATAGAAATACAGTTTCTTCTTTTCTTCAGCTCTAGTACAGCTTGCACATGCGACAGTGTCATTTTCATGTTTGCTTCAATCTTGTTTTCTTCTCAGTTCTACCTTACGTCATAATGTGCCACGACGACACTACATGTGTTGCTTTATACAACTATTTTTTCATGGACATCAACAAATCCAGAGCTACTTGCAATGATAATTCTGTCAAGGCTGGACAGCACGGCTGATAATGATGACCTACTTTGGCAAACAATAAATAATACATGGAAATATAAAACTAATGCCCCTCTTCAGGTGGGTGGTGGTTGTGGTTGTTGTTGTGGAAGGTGATGGGGGTTTACTAGAGGCTCAAAATAAATACAGTATGCACTGAATTCTAGCACACCCAATTCCAGCAAGCTCTACAAATACAACACGCTGGAACTGGGTGACCAAATTTTTATCTATATCATAACTAAGTCGTAATCTCCAATGAGCAGAGGATTTTGGCACAACTAGGAGTCAAGCACACGTTTTGGCTTATCCCAAGAGCGTGCTAGAGTCCAGCAATTACTATATAATATGCTGCTTTGTTAAACTGACATCATTGAGATAAAAGAGTATTAAAAAAAAAGTATACGAGTACAGTACAAGTCACTAAAATTATTTCTTTTAAAGAAATATTACCACAAATCATTGGATTGGTTTATGTTTGGTTTTCGTTTTCTTTCTTTTTCTTCAGTCACTTTCTGAAATTTTAAGTATTGCATCGCCAAACACTGAGGGGAAGATGAAACCATTTTAGACGCGCAAACTTAGATCAAAAATATGATTTACAGTAGCAGGGACTTGTACTGTACTATCAATTATTCAATCAGATAACCAAGCTTTTAGTAGGCGGCAGTGACGAGTCAAAATAGAAGTCAATAGTTTTTTCAAGGGAGCCGTTTGAGAAATACAAATTCGATTTATGTAATACATTGAGGGGGGGGCAAAATAAAGAGAAAAAAAAGAGGAAAAAAAAGGGATAAAAATGAAAAAAAAATTCTTTTAAATTCAAAACAAAAGTCTGCATGCGTCACATGACATGAAGAATGAAGACATGAAAACGAACTCCATCCTTAGGTCAACTTGCTTGACTGGAAAGAAAACAAAAGTATAGAAAATAAACAAAACAAAACAAAACAGCAAGCACAATATTTATGAGACGCCAACCATTTTCCAAACGACAAAATTCAAATACAACGGACAACAACAAAAAAAAACAAAAAAACAAATCCAACTGGAAAGCAACTGGATTGAAAACCTGACACCTGTGTGTGTGTGTGTGTGTCTGTGTGTGTGTGTAAATAGCAACACATGCAAATTCATTTTATTTTTCACCAGAACCAATTGCGCACAGAATGCATTACCGCCAGAAATTAGACATTGAAAATACAGAAATATTCAATAGACCCAACACATATATTTTTGTATGTTTCATGATGGATTTCTGAATTTCTCAGTAATGAAAAAGAACACATGCAAATTCATTTCATTTTTCTCCAGAACCAATCGAACACAGAATGTCTTACCGCCAGAAATTACAGGCATTGAAAATACAGAAATATTCACTTCAACAGACCGGCCACACATATTTTTTTGTGTTTCATGAGGGATTTCTGAATTTCTCGGTGATGGGCCTGTAGAGACTTTTTGCAAAAAAGAAAAAAATATGACCCGAAGAACAAGACCTTACTTCGAAAACAAATAAATGTGGACTGTAAATTTGCAAACTCCCAGGTTTGATGAGTTTTGACAAGATGAGAATCATTTTAATTGATCGATGTAGACCGAAGGACTAGAACTCAGGTGGTTTGCTGGTTTGGATAAGTAAGTGAGTAAAGTAATTGATCGACATTTGAAGGACGAGTTTTCTGGTCAAAATTTACAATACATGCTTGTCCAAAGTGTGAGAGTCTACCTTCTCCCTGCTATTAAGCCAACATATTGACTGAACGCCGTAGGCTATTATATTCGCGATGACTGCATTGGGTATTCTGCCTCCATGAGATTTTACTGTTATTTATATATATATATATATATATATATATATATATATATATATTATATATATATATATATATATATATATATATATATATATATATATATATATATATAATATATATATATATATATATAGCTGAGTTTGTTAGATTTGTCGGAAAGTACTTTGCGATAGACTAGCGACCTATCCGAAGGATAGCAAGCAATTGCTATAGTCCTTTTCACGCTATAGAAACTGGGATAAAACTCTAGCTCCATGGGCCGAAAGGCTCTGAAGGACGACTTTAAGTTTGCATTACATGGATAGATCTGATTTGAAAAGCATTTTTAAAAAAATTATAAACAGGACTTAAACTTCTTGACCAAAAACTTCAACCAGTATACATACAGTGGTCCGAATCTCTGATACTCATTCCAACAACAAACAATTCTCTATTGAAACCAGGTGCAAAACACAAGACATTTTCTTTCCACACATGTTCAGGCATTGCAAACTTCATTTGATAACGCCAAACGACAAGAGCAAATGAATCAAAATAAAGCGAAGTCGAACTGAGTTGGCTTATGCAGCAATTATAGTTATGAAAAGAACTAAAATGGGATGAAAAAAAAAAGAAGAAAAAAAAAAAGAGAAGAGACAAAATTACACCAACCCTTCAAAATGTGAAAACTCTCAAGCAAGCAAATTTTAAGATTCTCAGATGTTAATTGAATATAGAGTTAATGAAAAAAGTCCTTCAATATAAAAAAATAAATAAATACATGAGACGGTAAAGAATTCTTCACATTCAAAATAAAAAAAAAACAAAACAAAAAACAACAACTGAGGAACGCAACTGCCAAAAGTGAAAAGGATTCCTGTACAAGTGACAAATAAAGCACCAATTGCTAATAATTATTTTTTTAAAAACATATCAAAACAGACAATGACCAAAAGTGAACAACAAGTAAATAAAACCCAAAAGCAATCGATACACAACGTTATTCAATAGTATTGCTTGTAAGGCTACCATGTGAGCTACAAGAAAACTCTTTAACAATTGTAAAAATTAACCAAAAAAAAATATTAAAAAAAAATAAAAAATAAGGAAGTTCATTTTTTTTTTTAAATTACAAAAGAAATTGATAAAAAAAATAATAAAAACCAAAAACAAAAACTACCAAATCCTGAAAAAACATACTATGTATAAATTTACATTGGGGCATAGGAGGTGGAGTGGGGGTGGGTGGGTGGAGGGTAAATAATACAAAGAAAATAAAAAGAGTTATAATAAATAGAGGCTCTACAATTTTGCTGTTCTAATCACTGCCGGGCACAAAAAGCTTGGTGGGAAAATTGGCTGGACTTACACAGCTGAACAAAAATAGGCGTATTGAAGAGATTTGAAAAAAAAAATTAAATAAAACGATGCATTCAGGCGCGTAGGCAAAGAAGCGGTTTTGATACAAATATGTATATAGTATATTACAAGATAGGCATGAATATTGTCACGGAAACATTCCAAAAAAAAAAATAAATAAATAAAAAAATTAATTAATAAATAAGAGAGAAAGAAAATTGAGGTCAAGTTTTAAAAAAATAGACTAAAACCCCAATAAAACAAAAGGTTGCTGGGAGACGTAGTAAGGTGGACAAAATGAACAGTGAAGGAAGGAAGGAGAGAATAAGAGAGAGAGAGAGAGAGAGAGAGAGAGAGAGAGAGAGAGAGAGAGAGAGAGAGAGAGAAGAGGAGAGGAGAGAGAGGAGAGAGAGAGAGAGAGAGAGAGAGAGAGAGAGAGAGAGAGAGAGAGAGAGAGAGAGAGAGAGAGAGAGAGAGAGAGAGCAGGGTTTGAACATTGATTTTGTAACTTGATTTTAAAGAAGAAAGCAAGAATGCTCATTTCGATTGATAAACAAATTATATGTAATACAACAATGGACTATGTAATGGGTTATATCATTAGCTATGTTCTTAGAGTAAGCTTTTCCCGTGGAATTATAGAAGTAGAAGAAATGTTATTATGGTTCAATACTGTTAAATAAGAGAGTACCTATAGCTAACCCAGCTACAATAATTTTGTTGAAACATGATAGAACAAAAAAAAAAAAACCAACCCAAAAACATACACGACTAAAAACTCAACGAAGCAGCTGATTCTGATGTGGAATCCAAAACAAAAAGGGGGGACAACCAATTATTATGTGCTTTTTTTATAGCCGTATTGAAAGCAAGATGTGAAAACAAGGGAATGAATGAATGAATGAATAAATGATAATAACGACTGCGGTTAATGAAATAGTACAACTCACAACAAATCAACTCTGCTTAAGACAAAATCTCAACTCCCATGGTTCCTTTGGGAGAGATTTGGATTATTTTTCTTCTTTTCCTCTTTTTCTTTTAAACATCATTTTTTTTTTTTTTTTGGACAGAAATGGAAAAAAAGCAGAAGAACAAGAATACATAGCGTTGAAATAATTCAGCTAAACGATTCATGCATGCGCAAGTTCTTTTTTTCTTTTTTTTTGTTTTACAAAGCGATAAAAGGTGTTAGACAATAAATTCTTGATGATTTTAAACACAAAATAATACAAGAAGTGTTAACATGAATGAATGCTATTTTTGGTTTTAGCGTTAGGAAGAAATAATGACAGCTGTTAAAAGAATGTTCCAAAATAAATCTTATTTTTCCTGAAGGGAGCAGAAAATATGAGGACAGCTAGTTGATCTGAGTACCCTATGACCTATTTAAGAGAGAGAGAGAGAGAGAGAGAGAGAGAGAGAGAGAGAGAGAGAGAGAGGAGAGAGAGAGGGAGAGAGAGAAGAGAGAGAGAGAGAGAGAGAGAGAGAGAGGAGAAGAGAGAGAGAGAGAGAGAGAGAGAGAGAGAGAGAGAGAGAGAGAGAGAGAGAGAGAGAGAGAGAGAGAGAGAGAGAGAGAGAGAGTAATGTACAGAATACATGTGACAGATTGAACAGAGTAGTGAACTGCTGGGACCTCACAGTGAAATTGAAACGAATAAGAAAAGTCTTCAGTTACTGCCCTTTATTTACAGCACATATCAGGCAATTTAAAAAAAAAGGGTTGATTTAAAGAACTAAAAATACAAAGGCGAAGTACGCCTTGCCTTGTCTTAGTCGAGAGTTGAAAATTCCCAATTTCCCTATCAAAGCATTAAAAACCTCCTATAACAGACAGACAGACAGACAGACACACACAAACACAAACATATAATAAAAGAAATGATTCAATACATGAGAAAATGACAACCCTAGACAACAGGATGAATAATTCAAGAACAACAACAAAATAAAAAAATAAATAAAAGAAGAAGAATATTTCCTCCCAAAATCTTGTCACTCAATTAGCATGATAGACAGTCTTTGTATTGCAAATAGAGATTCAATGATATGATTCAGATAAAGCTCTTCTCACTATAGGATAGGAAAGGAATAGGAAGACTAAAAAAAAAAAAGACAAAATAAAAGACGTCTGCCATTTGTTTATTGAAATTCAAACAATTCTTTTTTCTTCTTCTCTCTTTTAACGTGTAAACAAAGAACCTGCGAACCAGACAGGGCACAGGAAAAGGTGAAGAGGGAGGGAGAGAGAGAGAGAGAAAGAGAGAAAGAGAGAGAGAGAGAGAGAGAGAGAGAGAGAGAGAGAGAGAGAGAGAGAGAGAGAGAGAGAGAGAGAGAGGAGGAGGAGGTGAGAGGTATATAAGTAGACAGAAAGGTAATTAGATTAAGAAAGAAAGGGGGGGGGGGGGGGGGGGGGTGGAGGTGGAAGGGCTGAGATTGTGATTGTGTGTGTACACATTATTCTGTTTATTATCAATGTCTCCCTTTTATTTAACTTGAAGTGATCATTGCAATTATTTTATGAATAAACACGAAAATCAAAATGGAGGCGACCTATCGGGAGCATCAATAATAAAAGGTTAGAAAGAAAGGGTAACCGAGGTGGGAAAAGAGGACACATAGAGAGAGAGAGAGAGAGAGAGAGGAGAAGAGGACAGAGAGAGGAGAGAGAGAGAGAGAGAGAGAGAGAGGAGAGAGAGAGAGAGAGAGAGAGGAGAGAGAGAGAGAGAGAGAGGAGAGAGAGAGGAGAGAGGAGAGGAGAGAGAGAGAGAGGGAGAGAGAGAGAGAGAGAGAGAGAGAGAGAGAGGGAGAGGGAGAAAGAAAGAGAGAGAGAGAGAGAGAGAGAGAGAGAGAGAGAGAGAGAGAGAGAGAATGTGTTATGTGTATGTGATGACTTAGAAAAACACAATCATAGACAGAGAATGAGACATAACAAATGTATACAGTCCGAATTATGGACAGTTCCATAACAGCACACAATACATAAAACAAAACAGAGATGATTTAGGGAAGTAATGACGAATAAAAATGGATGTAGAAGACATAAATGGACAAAAAAATGTATCCACAGAGAGAGAGAGAGAGAGAGAGAGAGAGAGGAGAGAGAGAGAGAGGAGAGAGAGAGAGGAGAGAGAGAGAGAGAGAGAGAGAGAGAGAGAGAGAGAGAGAGAGAGAGAGAGAGCATGTGTACATGTATTACAACTCGATTGATTTTTTGACAGCCTATTTTTGTCAGCAACGCAAGTCCAACGTATCAAATAACCATTTTAATCGAAATCTTGTTGCAATACCGGAGACTCAAAATTCATTTTGTTTTTCCGCAATAAAAAACATTTCATTTTTCTTTAAAAAACTAAATTTCTCCATTTTTTATCTTAGTCTTCAACACTCGACGACAATATGCCTAATTTACAAGAAAAAAAATTTACTCTAGAAAAATAATAATTTCGATAACCAAAACAAATGAGTGACCGAGGTCTTTTTTCCTCTTACTGATATTGCAACAAGATCTCGTTTAAATATCATCAACATTGCATTATCTATAAAATGAAAAAAAAAAAAAAAAAAAAATTAATAAGAAAAATTGAACCAGAAAAAAAATATTTTCAAAGTTGATATTCATAAGTCAGGAAACACCAATTGCCTTGCAAATACACGCTGAAAACAAAAATACTGATTAATCATGTCACAGGAAAGAAAGAAGGAAGAAAGATCTGATATAGACAACTTTTCCTTAGTACGCACCCTAGCTCAGATGATAAATATAGTAAACCTGTTTTAAACCGCTGCATGAACAAAACAGTAAACCTGTTTTTAACTGTTGCATGAGCAATACAGTGAACATGTTTCTAATCGAATTTAATATATCCGACCGAGGTCTACTGTCAATGAAGTAAACGTCTATCCTCTCAGCTGTCAGGGTGGCTTGACCGTGCACAGATCAATTTTTTGGCAGTTTCTTTCGGGAGCTTTCTGCCCTTTGTTAGCTTCCATTGTCTGGTATAAACATATTTTGTTTGGAAGGCTCCAGAGAATTAAGAATGAAGATTTTATTGTCTGTTAACGTTATTGCTATAAAGATTGCACATACATTTCCTTTTAAAACTACGTTAATCGATGAATTACTGGATCCGGGCAGTCTGACAAAAATTAATTATTTCCACAATGTCATGTGCTATTAGTTGGAAAGAGGGGTAGACAGACAGATGGAGAAATAGAGAGAGAGAGAGAGAGAGAGAGAGAGAGAAAGAGAGAAAGAGAGAGAGAGAGAGAGAGAGAGAGAGAGAGAAGGAGAGAGAGAGAGAGGGAGAAAGAGAGAAATTCAATAGTATTTTAATGCAGATCTATAGTCTTCTCCTGTAACCAATTTATAATGATGTCGATGTCGACCTTAAAAACAAAATATTCTAATACAGATGCTGGGAGTGGAATCTGAAAAAAAAAAGAAGTGTAGACTTTGTCCCAAATGCAAACCTGTATAGTATGTGGCAGCCGACAAAATTATCTGAACTATTTTCACCGTACGCAAGGCACCTTTAATCTTTTAAATCAATATGTTATATATAAAGTGCATAATGATGATGACAAAAATTGAGGCGATATTGTCGGATATAAATCCAATCCAACGAGTGTCAGACATTTTACAGGTCTGCAAATGGACTAAAAGTTTACAGGACAGTAAAAGACCACGACATCATGATGATTATGGTAAAGATGGTGATGATGAGAATGAAAATACAACATGGTTTTCACAAATGGTAGAAAAGAAAGTTGTATTGACTTGCACAGACTTTCATCTTATCCAGAAAATTGCCATTACAACTCCTTTCACTTGTTTTTGGAGTTTGTTTTTTCTCTTTAAAAAAAATTCTAATCTTTAAATAATAAAATAATCATGGGGTACAATCTGGGACCAAATACAATTAATTCAGAATACCGAGTGAATGTTTCATAGTCACAAATTTCGGTGAAATAAATAACCAATACTTTTGATGGGTAGTTAAACCGCAAATTGAATGAGAAGACATCTCTTGTTTTTCCCAATTTGGCTTTCAATCTAAGCAGTCAAGACAATGTTTAGTCTGCAATAAGCCACCCTTGGCAAAGATAAAATAACCAACAAAATTTTGTTTTTTAAAATCACTTCTCTTCATTGTATTTTTCTAAAAGGAATATTCCAACGATTAATTAAATTTTTAAAAATGGTTAAATGGAAGCTGATTCTGCAAATTTCTACTTTCTTTTTACCACGAGTGAAACGATTTAAAGGACAAAATTCATTGATAACGAATATAGCTCTGAATAAGATGACATACTATACGGAATACAAGCTGTTGCTTTAAACATTTCATTAAAAATATATATATAAATGTACATAATATCATAAATAGATGTAAAAAAAATAAAACAACAACAAAACAAAAACAAAATTCATCATAACAAATTTGATTTATAAACTACAACAGCATATCTTAATAAACCAAGCCAAGCAAATCACAATGCCAGTTATTAAGTCAAACTAAAGGAGAAATAGAATACATGTATATTTTTGTTTAAAACAAAAAATTAAAAAATTAAATAAACAAATAAAATTTAATAAAAAGTGTAGAACTTTTTTTTTTTTTAATTTTTGTCAATAGGCTTTTTTATCTGATTATGAAGCAGGAAAAAAATATAAACAAAAGGGAAGCTACTGCGCTTTCACCCGACAATCTGTGGACTTTATCCGTTAGAAAAAAAATATATACAGAATGACAAGCGGCACGAGAGATCTACGTTTCTACTTCCTCCACCTTGGTGATGTGCAGACATTCTGGTCGTTTTGCGTCAATCCATCCATGTTAATCATTTACGTGTTGTCTTTACGGATATGAAATCATAGAAAATTGGTATTTTATTTAGATAGTCCTCTTAAATATCGCATTGATAGGTAGAGCTATGACAGGGGAGAGGAATGTTAGAACAGAAATAGAAAATGTTATGAGCGAGCACTGAAGGTTTGATCGCAAGTTGCTGTGATGGCAAAAGAGAAGAAGACGCTTGAAAAGATTTAGAGAAAGATGTCTGAGGTGACATAATATTGAAGGAGATTGATGGATGGATTATATATGAGACCACTTTGATGGAAGAAAACAGAAGACGGTGTGTTCTTTAATTGAGCCGGCCAGTGCCAAAGTGGCTGAAATTAGAGTAGAGTTGAAAAACATGAAAATAAAATCTCTATCAAACTGAAAACAATCGGACAGCCTGTTATGCTCTGTCTGTCTCAAGTCTCAACGGACACCAAAAACATTTTACTTGTCATTGCCCCAGCATGGCCAGTGTATTTTATAAGTCGATTCTTATCTCATCTAGAAAAAATTTATTCCGATTAAATCTTATACCTATTTGATTTCAATTAAATCTTTTTAAAAAGTGATCAAAATTTCAAAATGAAAAATCAAAATGAAGATTTTTGAAAAAAATGTACATAGAAATATAATATATAAATAATGCATAGAGAACATCAACGTAACATTCCACGCAAATTGGAAAGTTTCCTTTCAGAAATATTGAAATATATTTAATATGTAAAGCATTATAATACATCTGACTCATGCGGGGACAATTGGCTTTTAGAAACAAAATGAATAAATTGTAAAAAATAAATAAATAAATAAATCAATTTTGTAAAAGTATGCGATTGTGTCTGTTGTAGAGTTTATCAGATAGAATGTGATTCAGCTGTCAGGTGTGTAGAAGTAAGAGAACATGGATGGGTATGTGATGTCTGTGTAATGGTCTACTGAGGACTACTTCCAGTTATCCTTTTAAATTTATTTTCATGTTTTTGTTACCGAGTTAGTAACATATTTTATAAATCAGGTTTTGGATGCCATGTTCTTTTGGTTTTAACACTCAATTAGTAAATGACAAGGAAATATTGGGAAAACTGTATAGAATATTTGTTTCCTATATTTGACGATTTTGAGAACAGTTCAAACAGTTTATTTACCATTATTTGTAAATCCAAGTTATGGGTATTAGGCACCCTACTTACTAAAATTAAGGATCAAAAATGTTCTCTAGTCATTTCAATGGAAGGTGTATCTTGGTTTGTAGGATTTACTTCGACTCAAAATGAAAATCATCGGCTCGATGCTGGTCTGAATGTCAATATCCACTTGTCAATACATCCCATTTTCACACTGACAGGCATGGTATCCTATCTTAATTTAGATGAAAGAGTGTGTGTCTACATATAGAATTAATAAAACCTATGACAAGATACTATCAAGACTATAAGCCACCTAATTGTTTTAATCAAAACTATTCAGTGGAAACATGATATCCGATTCCATAGAGAAGTGTCTGTTATACCATCACACTTATCGACAACACTTACTTGTAACAAGAGTGGTTGCTGAATTAACAGTATTCCTTAAATAACAAAATCGAAACTTGTGTAGACTATTGTGATAATGATGAGGTTGATGATGATGACGATGATGGTCTATGGATGAAAAAGTGAATTGATAGATCGATGGATGGACCAATGGACGGATGGACGAACGAACGAACGAACGGATGGATGGACAGGATGAATGAAAACGTTGAAAGCATGAAGCAACATAAGCCTAAAGCATGTCTAACACAAACAAGACTTTGACTTGTTTTAAACAAAGTACACACGATGTGAGGAATGACTGCAATGTCTGTAAAACATAACACGTGTGTGTGTGTAACGTGTAAGAGAATAGGTCAATAGACCACAAAGTTTGGGGGAATTTTGATGTATTTCATTATCAAACCCTATGGTTTTATTATAATAACATCACAAGTAAATTTGTGAACCGTAATCTCTCTAAAACATTGTGCAGCCTATGTCCAAGGTAGACAGATAGAGGGAAACCGTACTAACCATTGAAGCATTGTTATATCAGTTTGTTTTTGTTGTTGTTATCTATGAATAGGAATGTTGATTTAAGTCCCAAATAACCTGGTTACAAGTTAAAGACGTCTTTGATTAAACATGGAAATTAAGAATATTTTCAATCTCTGAATAACATTGCCCATGATGTGCATCCAGCACGCTTCGTTATTCCATCAGTGTTTGCGTATCCTAATATCCGTGTCCAAATCCTAGGATTGAAATTTCTTTTTGTTTTCATTTAAATTTTCTGATTTCTAATATTTTAGGCTCTGTTTAGGCTTTTTGTAAAACAAGCTTAATGAAGTTGAAAAATGAAAATGATAATGATAAAGCCATATTGTAAGCAGTATGGAATTTTCATGTTCTTGAATTAATCTCATTATGGATATCTCACTATTCTAAGCTATAGTTAAACTGGCGGAGTCAAAAGCATATCATATCCCTATCATTCCTTCATATCTAAAAACGATTTAAAGAAGAAAAAAAAATCAACAAAGTTTTAATATTGGTATTTCTGATCGTGTGCATGTTTTATACCCCAGAAAAAAAAAAAAGGGGGGGGGGGGGGGGGATCTCTGTATGCAGGTGAATGTTGTGTTGTGCACTGCGCGAATTGTCGTGTTAAACATTTGCTTCAGGGTTTGTGTTGAATGCTATGGATGATTAATGTAAAATATTTCCAAGGCAAATGAATTACACGCGTGTTTCATTGTAACAGTAACATGACACATACCACATGACAAGAGAAATGAAAAAAAAAAAAAAGAATTCTGAGAAAATAAATACATGAGTCACTTCTAAATAAGCCATGCATCGGATGATAAAAGCAACACGTACGATGACATCATAACATGATCTAGCAAAAAGCAGGACAAGGCAGAGGTGACATGTGGACGCCCCAGGCAGACAGCCAACTAGCCAGCCAATCAGAATTAAAAGTGGGCGTGTATAAGCCTATAAAAAAACCAGCCTATCGGAACAAAGAAACAATGGCAGCAGCCAATCAGAGCACGGAAAGAAAATTTCATGATGGAGAAACAACCAATCAAAGTAAATAATTAAGCTTTCTTTAAAAAAAAAAAGGGGGGGAATTAACAAGGCTTTTTTGTTTTTTCTTCAGCCATAGAGACAAGCAAAGAACTCAAAAGAAGACAACGATGCCCGAGTGATATAGAAAATGACATAGGAGCTGGGACTGATAGGCGACCAAAACTAGTATCTTTATTTTCTTTAACTTTTCCTTGTTCCCACATGTTCCAATAACAGCAGAAAAAGGTTACACTTAACGTGGACAAGTATATATATATATATATATTTAATTTTAATTTTTTTTTTATCCATGTGTAATGTTCTGTTAAGACATTATGAGAAAAAAGATGTAAGCGTGTGAAGACTCAGAACAATGGGTGATCAGTATGTAAATTGGAAAAAAAAAATAGAGAGAGAGAGAGAGAGAGAAAGAGAAAGAAAGAGGGTGGGAGGGGAAGGGAAGGGAGAGAATATCATCTGTCTTTAATGGAAGAGTAATGAATATGAGATGAATAATAAACAAACAGACAAAGGACTTGTTGAAAGCAGCAGAGATGAGGAGCGAATCAAAATGAGGTAGAGCAGCAAGAGCGAGGGGCCAGGGTGACTTGACACAGTCGGTCCAACGAAACAATCTTAAGTCACCCAAAAAAACAAAAAAAAATTTAAAAAAAATAAAAAAAAAAAAAATAATAATATATATTATTATATATATATATTATATATATATATAATATATATATATATATATATATATATATATATAATATATTATAATATATAAATAAATAGAAATGGGAGATAATCTTGGATAAGACGTTTTAGACATAGCACTTGAACAGGACAAGAGTTACGGCTGGACAAATCAAGAAACGTGATATCCCTACAACGTGTAATGAAGAGAGCAGCAATGATAATGTGGATGAAATGATTTAAAACAAAACAAAAAAATTTAAAGAAAGATCTTCTTCTTGTCAAAAGAAGAATTGTAACACAAGCCAGCCAATCGAGCTTGTAGTTAGAGACAGGGCTCTCATGGTAGCGATAAGAGATTGAATGAGTGGGTTGTTGAATGAAGGGGGGGTGAAACCATTCGCCCCCATGGATGAGTGGCCAGACATTGTGAGGACCAGACAGACAAAACACTTGACAATTTGCCACGATAATCAATAATATTATCCACAATAATTTCAATATCTTTGAAAACAAGACAAGACAAACCATTAAATCAAAATATAATATATATATCGAATATTCATCAATTTTTAAAAAAAATTGGTAAACTGCCTTTTGAGACGTTGGACAGACAGAGAATAATTCATAAAAGAAAGTGTGCTGTGTTGTATCAACAGTCTTATTATTTGAAATGCTCAACAATTCCTATAATATGATAAACCAACCTCATCCCCACACACTCCTTCGCTCTCTATTTTTCTTTTGAAATAAAATAAAATTGACCAATTCAGCCGAGCAAAAATGACAGAATATGTAAAATTTTTGGAAACAAAAGTTGAGGCAGTCTGATTTTAAAAAAATTTTTATTTCTGTTTCGTGCTTTTATCTTACACCAGTACCTGCTCCCTAATTTAACACCAAAACAAGACATTTTTACATTTTGGACAGCTCTTATGAATCTTAATACTCCAGATGAATTAAGGTTGAACAACTACAAACGGAGACAAAAAGTATTCACTTGTCAAATGCCATTGAAAACAGAAGTAAATGTGATACAACTGATGGTGTGATATCAGAAGAAGCTTCCAGAGAGGTTCTGTCGGCAATCAATAGCAGACATTTTTCATTATTTTTTGTTGTTACAAATCAATCCAAATGTGATAAATTTCAAAACTATTCAAAATAAGCGTTCTAATTGGTAACGTTGAACGGAACGTCAAGAAACAAAATGCCACAATCTGCCGTTTTATGGAATGACTTTTGAGTTATATATCTATATCATCTTTAGTTGGTTTAAAGAATTAAAGTAGACAGGGGGTGGGTAGGGATTGAAATATTAAAAAAATGTTGAGCTCAATCATAAAAGCATCTGAGAAAAGAAAAAAAAAAAAGAAAAATTTGATGATCTTATTCTATTTCTATCTGTCTCAAGACAACACAACACACTTTTTGTTTGACTTCAAGCATGCTTGATTTGCCTACCAGTTGTGAATGACTGCAAAAAGAAGAATAGGATGATGGTGGTGGTGGTGGTGGTAATAGTAGTGGTGGTGGTGGTGGTGGAGAGGATGGATAACAGCTAGGACCACGACAGGTTTATGGAGTGAAGTTGTTATGGCTGTTGTAATTGAAGCAGTTGACGCTATTGGAATTGGTGGTGATTGGAGTGGTGGTGGGTGGTAGTGGTAGTAGGTGATGAAGAGGAGGATGAGGAGGATGATGATGATGAGGTAGAGGTGGGTAAAAAAGTCGGACAACAACGCGCGTCAACGTCGTGTACGGCGCGTACCAGAGCCTGGAGGTGGGCGGGTGGATGGAAGTATTTACACGTGTCTCTCGTACACTTGTTCTTGATAAAGTCCATACAGACCGTCACGTGATTGTCGCAGGCGTCCACGGCAATGTGATTGGCTGGGTGGGCGTAGCGACACTCGGACTGAGGACGGGAACAAGTCCCTCTCTGGAACTCTCTACATACCTGTGGAATAGAAGGAAATGTGGGAAGAAGGGGGGGGGGGGGAGAGGATAGAAAGGGATAGAAGAGAGAGAGAGAGAGAGAAAGAGAGAGAGGAGAATGTTAAGCAATGGAGTGAAGCAAGATTGAGAATGAAAAAAAAAAGATGTACCAGTAAACAGAATTGGAATGGTGGGGGGACAGGGGAAGAGATGGGGGAGGAGAAATAACATATTGCATTAGTTGAGTGGATTGAAACTTTTTTAAAAATATTTATATAAATATTTACAAAAGAAAAAAAGATGTAAATTTCATAAGTGCCAATGACATATCAGATAATTTAAAAAAAAAAAAAAAAATGACTTTCAATGTAAATGTTTGGATTGATTCACTGCTTGTCCATTTATAAATAATTATCCCTGTGTGGGCTGGTAGGGAAACAGGAAGCATTTATTGTCAGTCTTCGTGGTCCTGGAAACCATCTCAGTCCAAATGGAAGGGCCGTGCCTTGCCGTGCCGTGCCAGGCCATTGATTGAGTTTGTCAAAATGGCCAGACTATTTCCAAACAATGCTTATCAATTTACATCACGTTTTCAATGGTGGGGTTGGCTTGACGTCATGTCTTCATTTACATGACCCAAGGTCTACAGAAAAAACGTACGGAGGATTGCTTGTCTTTTGTTTGTGGTTTGTTTTGTTTTGATCTATTTATTTCTTTGGAGCCTTGTTACTTTATCTTCACCTCCCACCTTTTTTTCTCCTCCTACTTTTCTACACTATCATCATCATCATCATCAATTTGACGATTAGTCTGCACAACAGCAGCCCTACTACAGATTTTATTCATTTTCTTTTCTTTATTCCTTTTTTTTGCCTGGAAACAAAATATCTTAAGATATATTACGCCACATCGCGCTTGTAGAAATGGCACTTAATACCAATTATAAAAAATAAATTAAACAAAATTTTAGAATATACCATTCTTTTCTTCTTTTGTTCACTTTCATGTATGTTGTCATCAATTTGTATGAATTATTGGCCAAAGCCTAAGATTGAATAAACTTTGTGAAAACTAAAAAACCGCGTCGCATTTCTCTAATACCATAATTGTGATTCGACTCACATAAAAAGGTACATAAGTAGATTGAGGTGTTGAGAAACAAATAAGAACTTTGGAGTTCATTTCTTTTCATTACGATGGAGAATAAAATATAATTTCTGACACTTCAAATAAAAACTCAAAAAGTTCGTCATATTTTTTATCATTTAAAATCTAAATTCCCTTGTCTGGGTATGATTTATCCAGGCATATAACATATAACCCATTTTGATTTATCCAGGCCTATAACATATAACCCATTTTGATTCAGACCTGGAAAATGGCAGAAGGGAAAACAAATGTCTGAAAATGTTTTCAGGGAATATGTCGAATGTGCAACATCAATGTTTTCAGTATGCTTATAAATGGTGCCAATTTGTAAATGATTGTAAAAAGATTATGGCTATATTGTCGGAAATCTTAGAAGAACTGGCCAGACATTTTTCAGGTCTGAAAAGTGGAAGAGTTTGTGAATGGTTTCAGACTTTTCAAAACGACCCTTAATTAAGCTATGCACATTTCCACAACCACTGAATCCATCGAGTGAATCATCTAAAGAAAATCAGGCTGAATACTGAAGCACACCAAAAAAAAAAAATCAAACATGTCATATCACGAATGTATGTACGTTATCCAAAATTTCTTATATTCAGTTTATAACAAAGGTACGATAAAAAAAAAAAAAGAAAGAAAAAAAGTCAAGAAATAATGCCATAAAATGCTACTACAACAATGCAAATACACAAAAGCTAGATTATATAATGACATGCAATTTAAAAATGTTTGTTTTTTTCATACAAGAAATCCATTTGATTCATAAACACCTCTGATGCAAACCTGCCAAGTTGTCATTTTGAACATTTTGAAATTGGCCAAAATTTTTGTCAATTTGATTATTTTATTTAAACTTGTCAAATATACATTTCATAAACAGTAAAGATTTGATATAGGTAGGAAGTGAAATTTGGTCATCTGGTTAAACCAATTTTTGTCAAAATCAATGCAAAATTCTGTGAGATTTTCATAATTGGGTCACTCAGAAAACGAATAAGAACGGTTGGCAGGTCTGCTAATGAATACACGATTATAAAAACCTAGTCAAAGAATAAAACAAATAAAAAATAATAATAAATATTCTGCCCTGTTTCATATGCCTTTCCAGAAAGAAAAAAAATTACAAAAAGTATAGACTACTAAAACAAATCATTTGTGTTTTCCCCTTATCTTTCCTCCATTTAAACTATCTTATAACTATTTCTCTTTTCTCTTTTTTTTTTCTTTTACTAATTCACATAGCAGCTGTGCCATGTTTTACACCCCCTCCCCCCAATAAAAAAACAAAACCAAAAAAAAAAACAACAAAAAAATCTTAATGCATTCCAAGTAACTTTCTGCAATAAAATTTTAAAAAACCACCTCTTTCATTATTTCAATGTGGCTAGAAATCTTTCACTTCATACAGAAATTTTAAAAATGACAACCTTCAATCTGCTCTTAAACATGCCGAATCTTCTTACATCAATATATCAATGTAAGAAAGGCTAGCATCCTATCCAAAGGGTAGCAAGAATTGGCTATTGTCCATTTCGCGCTATTGATAGACTCCTGCTCCATGATGGAGATCAGGAATCGAATATTCATCTCTCTTATGAGTAAAAAAATGACCCTAAGAAGACATATGTCTTAGGAATGCCAAACAGCAGCCTCTATCGTATGGCTCTAGCAAGGACACCAGGCAGCAAGAGGAAGAGATGAAGAGCAAGAAAATCGCGGAGGAGGACAGTTGAGGAGGAAAGAAGCAAAATAGAGTCTTGTATCCTGAAGGGAGACGGCTACGTCTACAGCTGACAGGACAGAAAGCCTGGCAGAGATATAATATGTGTTCATGGACCTATTCTCCACAAGAAGAGATGGGAATAAGAATCAGAATTTTAAAAAATTCCATGAGCCTTATTACTCAGAGAGACTTCTTCTTCTTCTTCTTCTTCTTCAAGTACCAAGTCTGTGCCATTCTTCACATACCAAGTCTGTGCCAGACATCGGTGATCATGGTACACCATTCATCTCTCTGATCTGAGAGACTAGCAACATTTTCATCATAATATCTCATATCAATATACTGTGTCAAAAGATTTCCGGCCACATCGAAATGAAAAAGACAACGGTTTTCAATCATTGCCCGTATATAGAGCAAATAATGCTGCTCAAAGCATTTAGAAATAAATAATAGACATCAAATGGACTGGACTGTAAGCTTTAATTTAATTAACGAAGGCAGATGATGTGGACATTTGGGGTTTCCCCTTTGTCAACAAAAAACAATGAATGAAACACTGAAGACGAAGAGTTTCATTCATAGTGTTTTGTTGACAAAGGAAAAACTCAAAACGTCCACATCTTCTGCCTTCTTTAAATAAATTGAAATGTTCCCTTCCATTTGAACACTGTTACTTATTCTCATTGGCCAGCAACAGTTTGGTTGACCCACCTGAGTAAAATAAGTGGTGGGAAAACTAAGGGGGTCTAGAAGGTGTGTGGTGTGGCTACTGGTCAGGCAATCTCCATTCTCCTGGACTGTTTGGGCCTAGAATAGGGAATGGATGGATGGATTGTTGGTTGGATATTGGATTGGATTGGATTGGGTGCTGGATGGACACCGACATAGTCAATGTGGGTTATAAATCGTGGCATTTACTTTTATATTCCAGAAGAATAATTTAAAAAACAACCAAAAAACTCACATAAATCATTCAACATAAAAAATAAGCAAGCAAGAGAGCAATTTTAAAAAAACAACAAAAAAGCAACGCGATCAACACACTTTCTATAACATACAGTTTTAATTTGAACACACCCCCCCCCCTCCTCCCTTCTATTCAATTCGTCAGTTATAAAAGACTTTATTGATAGGGCTGATATTATATGTTGTTCTAGTTTGACATCTCACTGGTCGTTTTTCTTCATCCTTCCAATCTCATTTACCACCCTTTACCTTTTACACCATTCCCATCTCATTTACCACCCTTTACCTTCTACACCATTCCCATCTCATTTACCTCCCTTTACCTTCTACATTATTCACCCCCCCCCCCCCTTTTTTTTTTATATTTTGCCTTCTACATCATCCCGATCTTATTTACCCCCCTTTTCTACATCATTCCCATCTCATTTACCTCCATTAACTTTTACATCGTTCCCATCTCATTTATCTCTCTTTATCTTCTACATCACCCCCATCTCATTTACCTCCCTTTACCTTCTACATCATCCCCATCTCATTTATCTTCCTTTACCTTCAACGTCATTCCCATATCATTTACCTCCCTTTACCTTATACATCATTCCCATCTCATTTACCTACCATTACCTTCTACATTATTCCCATCTAATTTACATGCCTTTACCCTCTACATCATTCCCATCTAATTTACCTACCATTACCTTCTACATCATTCCCATCTTATTTACCTACCATTACCTTCTACATCATTCCCATCTCATTTACCTACCATTACCTTCTACATCATTCCCATCTCATTTACCAAGACAATCACTTTGCAACCAAAAAAAAAAAGAAAAAAGAAAAAAAAAAGGCAATTTTCTACTACCCCACTTTATTTATGTGTGAAAGTGATAATATTATACCATTTCAACTATATTCTAACCGGATTTGCGGCCCCATGCATAAACCTGATTAAGCCACATATTCTTCTTGAAAAGAGTTTCCTTTCCTAGATTTTTATAGATGGAATATTTAGTATTAAAAGAAAAAACAACAACTGTTATTCCACAAAACTTATTTTTCAATAATAATAATGAAAATAAGTATATTTCAATAGCGTGTTATGTAGAAACGACAAAGCACTTGTCAGTGAAATCTACATTAAATTGTCACAGTTGTATTAAAATGAGGGTTATCAGGCTGCTGGATGGGGGCCACAAAATTAGTGGTATTTTCATTGCTATACCACCAGCATTGCATGAAGCACTTCAAAGCAGCATTACCTACTAACAGCAATTATTATTTTTTTTAATAATAAAAAAAAACACAAACAAAACAAAACAATAAAATAAAATGACAAAGCTAATCTAACAAAACATTGAAATATGGCATTACAGGAAATGGAACAAAATTGCACAACACTTATTATGTAGTATATGAAAAATTCTATATACAAACAGTCGAATGGAATGAAAGCTTCCATCTAATTAATGAAGACAGATGATGAGGACGTTTTGGGTTTCCCCCTTTGTCAACAAAACATGATGAATGAAACACTGAAGACGAAATATCATTCATCTTTTGGTGTTCATTCATCACGTTTTTTTTAATTGACAAAAGGGAAATCCGAAATGTCCACATTATCTTTCCATTTTAAAATTAGATTAAATCTTCCAAAACATTTGACCGTTGTCATTCATTTCTTCAGGCTTCAAGCAGCAAACATATGCATGAAAAATTCTAAAAACGTTGTACATTGTAACGTTCATACATATATCAAGATATTTTTTAAGATTTGACTTAAAATAAAATTTTCTTACAGTTAAGAAGGAAACATGAAACAATACAAGCTGGCGATTGCAACGTGGCAAACCAAAGAGCAGACACTGGTGTAAGATAGAAATCTAAAAATAATGTAATAAATAATGCCAGAAAAAGCAAAAAGAAAAATACAAAGGGAAAAATAAAAGAACCAGCCTGCCTCGACTGAGGATCTGATGTAAGACACAGTCTTTGTCTTTGCTTGAAAAATGATATTTCTTTGGATTGGCAAAGTTAATTAGGCCTAGAATAATCTTGAGAGTGAAAGATGCTGATCAAAACAAAAAGCCTGCACTGTTTGTTGTTCCAGAGGTAAGTACTGACGTAACAACAACCAAATCCATTAAAAAATTACAAGCAATTTACGTAATACCAATAGCAATACCACCAAACAACTTTAATACCAATAGCAATACCACCAAACAACTTTTATACCAATAGTAATACCATCAAACAACTTTAATACCAATAGCAATACCACTAAACAACTTAATACCAATAGCAATACCACCAAACAAGTTTAATACCAATAGCAATACCACCAAACAAGTTTAATACCAATAGCAATACCACCAAACAAGTTTCATACCAATAGCAATACCACCAAACAAGTTTGATACCAATAGCAATACCACCAAACAAGTTTAATACCAATAGCAAAACCACCAAACAACTTTTTAGTCCAGCAACAACGAGATCAAGAACAAGAGGACACGATCTAAGATTCAAAGTGCCGCACTCCTGAATACAAAGCCATGAGGAGTCGTTCTTCCCCTCTTCTATACGCTTGTGGAACAACCTACCACCTATCCTTGTAAATTCAATCACCATGGAACAGTTTAAAGAAAGGCTATCTCACTACTATAAATAGCACACAAATACATCCTGAAGTGTTAAACATCCAGACGCCTACATTTGCGACAATACACTAGAGGTGGTTTGCAAATTAAGAAAAGAAAGGAAGAAAGAAATATCAAGACTCAATGTAAATCAATAACTTCTTCACAACTAAAATAATCAATTTTATCTCTCAAAAGAAAGTAAAAATAACCAATGCCCGAGATTCGATGAAAGACAAACAAAAAAAAAAAAAAAAAAAGGAAGGGGAAAAAATAGCCTGCATGCATTCAAATAAACAAAGGAGTATTTAAGAGGGGGGCTGCTAAGACCTAAATTTTCCTTCTTTCTAAACCACAAATAAAAGTCTTGCTCGCTAGCATTTAAATTTTTTTTAAATATTACAAATAAAACCTGTTCATTCCAACCATAAAAGCATCCTGACTCCCCAAACAATATTCGACAAACAAAGAAACAAGCAAAAAAAAAAAAAACCCAAAAGTATACAAAACGAAACAACTCCCAAAAAATCATGCCTTTCCATTAAATAAATAAACAAATAAATGAATAAATTGATGAATAAATAAATAGATAAATAAACAAAAAAAAAATAAAAACATCACTTTTCTGCCCTGGAAATTTTTATTTTTTTTTGGGGGGGGGGGGGGGGGGGGGCACGGCCAGATATTCAGACTTCAATTGTTCATTATTGAACATTTCCCCTTCGTATGAAAAAGTCTCAAAACCTCAAATGAATAAAACAAAAAATAATAATCAAATAATGACAATATAAAATAAATAAATAAATAAATAAATAAATAACACAACGCAGCTAGGCTCAGCAGGGGAGAGAATTCATCATCAGAATCTTAATCAACCGCTTTTCAATTCAAATGAGATTCCCTACACGAAAAATGGAAACATTCCTCGGTGAAAACAAATAAATAAATAAATGAAATAAAATATAATTCTTAAAACGAATTTTAATTTTCTAATTTTAATTTTAAAATGAATTGCTAGAGAACAAGACCTTGATGTCATGAATAAACTTCGCCATAGGAGAGGAAAAAAAGAAAAATTAAAAAATTAAAACCACAAAAGCTATCTAGGGGTAAAGGAAAGGAAAAAGAACAAAAAACAAAACAAAACAACAACAACAAAAAAAAAACAACAAAAATCAATGAAAGCTGCAGGCACAGTGAGCTTCGGCCATTCATGTGTATGTCAAAAAGACCTTGCAACAATTCCCGTCATGTTTGAAACCAACGATTCAATTATAGACTCAAACTCGATAGTTCTGGAACTTTGACTTTGACCTGATAGATTTACCCTTTAACGCCGGAATTCAATTTCCTATTTAAAAATCACGCCCCCCCCCCCCCCCCCCCTTTTTTTTTTCTTCTTTTTTTTCTAACCGAAATACCAGCACAAGAGATGCGACTCAAGCCTAAGAAGATAGCATCAAAAACATAAAATTATAGTATATATGTGAGGCTGGTTGAGAAAACCTGGGAAGATGCGGCAAGCTTCCATTCGAGATATGAGCCAAAATCGAAGATAAATTGTTTCCCATTTGATTCAGAAAAGAATTCATAACTTGGGTTTCTAATAGACATAGAAAGAAAATTTAAAGTGGTAAATGATCAGAAAGATGTGGTCTATACCACTGCATACATAACTCAATTTATGAAATTTGCGCATCTTTCAGGGTTTTCTCAATCAATCACAAAATATAATAAATGCTGGTACGTACAGGAATATGTTGCAAGTCTTGTGCTAGGACTTGACAATACAAGTGCAAGATCAATAAATACAAGACTAGTAATAATAACAAAGATGATGAGAACTACACAGGAATGCGTTATTCTAGGATAGGGTAGGGTATAGGGGTACAAACCTCAAACTTGTCGGCTCTGACGGCTTTAGGAGCAGCAGGGATCATGGTGTGAGGCAGGGCCTGTGAGATGATGGGTGAATTGGCGTCCCCGTTGGTTGTCATGGCAACGGAGTGAGATGGTGGCACGGAGGTAGTGATGTACGGGTTGTAGGGACTGGCTGGGTTGGGGGCGGCGGCGACTGGAAGGGCGTAGGGGTTCTGTCCAGGTGGTGAGTGGAAAGGGAGAAAGAAAAAAAGAAGTTAACATTTAGTATAAATTGTTTAGAATTGAAATAAGAGAAAGGGTAATGTCAAGGTAAATCTGAAATGAAAACATCAAAGTTTACAATAAATCCATACAGAAATGGCAGTGGGTATATAGACACGTCTATGCACTCTTTAACCAAACGACAACGGGGACGAGTGGTAGGAAAGGATGAGTGATTGAGATAGAAAGCAACAACACGGGACTCCATCGGAACCGTTCCTTGCACACAAAATAAACATAAAAATAAAACAAATTATAATATTTAAAAATTTTAAAAATTGTTTAAAAAAGAAAGAAAAAAAAAAAAAGAAAACAATAGAAATAACAACAACAAACAAACATACGATATTTATATTTTTGGAGATGTACCAATAAGAGCTGTTAAAATGTGCCCAAGATGAAAAGATGTCTGTTTACGGGAGAGAAAAATTCCTTATTTTTCACGAGCTTGAAAAATAGATATCGACACAAACACAAATTATGCCCAAACTTCATTCGAAGCAGAAAGTCCTCGTCATTCAACAAAATATACCATCATCTAAGTCCTTGAATAGTGATGTCCAACAAAATATACCATCATCTAAGTCCATGAATAGTGATGTCCAACAAAATATACCATCATCTAAGTCCTTGAATAGTGATGTCCAACAAAATATACCATCATCTAAGTCCTTGAAAATGATGTCTAACAAAATATACCATCATCTAAATCCTTGAATAGTGATGTCCAACAAAATATCAACCTTTGTAAAAATGTCAGATGTCACACCATTCTATCTACATCAAACTGTGTATAGCATTCTGATTAGGACTTTACGGAATTCAGATCTATTGGGATACCACACTGTAAGCGATGTCAAACAATATACCATCATCCAAGTTCTGGAATAGCGATTCCCAAAAATATATACCACCATCTGAGTTTTTGAGTAGTGATGTCAAAAAAATATACATATACCATTATCTAAGTCCTTTAATAGCGATGCCAAAAAATTTTATTAAAAAAAAAATATATATATATAATGTATATATAGTATCATCATCTGAGTCCATGAAAAGCCATGTCAAAAAACATACCATCCTCTGATCTGAGTCTTTGAACAGTGGATGTCAAAAAATATACCATCCTCTGAGTCTTTGAATAGCGGATGTCAAAAAAGAAACCATCCTCTCATCTGAGTCTTTGAATAGCGGATGTCAAAAAATATACCATTATCTGATCTGAGTCTTTGAACAGCGGATGTCAAAAAAAATATACCATCATCTGAGCCCTTGAACAGCCAAATCAAAAGTAAAATTTACCGTCATCTGAGTTCTTGAAAAGAGATGTCCAAAAAATAACTACATCCCATTACGCAAAATATAATCACAAACAATGGCACAGTACTCCAAAACAACAGCGACCTATGAAACTGTTCTCTTCTCAGAGAAACCAAAATAAAGTTGAGATTTGGAATCCAAAATCAAATCTAAACAAAAATCAAAATAAATGCAAGGACTGAGGAATACAAGAGACCAATCTACATACCTACGTGAATGATTAAAGTTTAATCTAAACACTAAGCTAAACTTTAAAGTCACAACGCAGCAAATGTTTCGAATACACACAAAAAAAATTAAAAAAATAAAAAACCCTTAAAAAGTACGATACGGTACGATTAATTCAGAAAAACAAAACAAAAAAGGTCACTGGTTCCAACCATAATTCTTTTTTTTTTAAAAAGGTGCGACAACATTTGGAGGTAAAAATAAAATTTTTAAAAAAGAAAATAAAAAAATAAAATAAAAGAGAGACAGAATCAAAAGATGTAAATAACAATCATCGTGAAAAGAAAGGATGAAAAAAAAACAGACTTGTTGAAAAGATAAGGTAATTTTACAAAAAGGTGGACTGAGCTGATGACAGGGACCAAATGAATGATTAAAACCAAACAAGGCCAATGACAAATGGAAAGTTGTAGGTATAACAATTGTAAATAATGAAGCACAAAGCTAAGCTCATGCAGTGACTTTAACGTAATAAGTAAGGCCAGCCAATTCACAATTCACAGCCAATGCTCATTTACAGCTCCCAATGAAAAAAAAAAATAACAAGGCGACGTGATGCCAATAAAAAGCAGAATCTTTTGTTTTTACTTTTAGAAATATTGACAGATGTAAGAAATATTGACAAAGAAATGCCAAGCAGAAGATGAACATTCAACACAAGCAAATGATGGTTGAATTTCAGCAGGAAACATCAGACTATAAAGACAGCAAAATTAAACATGATATCAAAAAAAAAAAAAAAAAAAAAAAAAAATACCTCAGATAAAAACATAGAATAAACCAATCAAATATGATGAAGCCAAAAGCATGGAGGGACAGCAGGATCATACATAGAAAAAGCCGAAAAAAGCAACATATTTCATGTCAATTTAAAAACAAAACAAAACAAAACAAAATAAACAAACCTCAAACACCATTTAATGAAATTACAATTTTATAGTCTGGTGGGAAATTCAATAGATAAATAATAATAATAATAATAATAATAATAATAATAATAATAATAATAATAATAATAATAATAATAATAATAATAATAATAATAATAATAATAATAATAATAATAATAATATTATACCGATTGTCAATTATTGAAGAGTATCTAAGCCTTTAAAATTAGTTATTCATTTCAAAAAATAAAAGTTAAAAAAGTTCTAAACAAAATTAACAATCTTTTCTTAGCCAAAAGAAAGTTAAAAGTTTCCCATTTGTTTACCACTTTTGTAAGTAACCGAGACAACAATTTACTGGGTGCTTCATTTGCATTGTTGAAATGTAAAACCGTTTAATGTAGGGATGGAATAATAAGGCATGAAATTCCCAAGGGTCAAAAGCGGATTGCGCACAATCAAATTCAAATCAAAATAATTTGTGAAATTATTAAATGATCTATCTGTCGGTTTGGATCAAACTGGCCACGTCCAATCAAAATCCGCTTCATTGTAAATCTTACAAATCCTCTTAACAATTTTGAATTCTTTATACCGGTCAGAAGATATTCCACTACTTCTTTCATGACTTTGTATATCTCTTTGCTTTTATTTTATTTTTTTAATTATTCAAACATGTAGTTATGCCACTAAATTGTGTGCAACATCCAGAACCAGAAACTCATTTATAAGGACGGAGTTCTGTGGATGGTGGGATGGACATAGTCTATATCCCTGGTGAATTTCTAGGCTGTATGCCATGTTGAATATCCCAGGATATAACCCAGGTGGAATTCCAGGATATAGCTCTGATGGAATTCCGTAAGGGACCCCACCCCAAGCGGAAATCCCCAGGTGGAAATCCATGATGTACCCGATATATACCCTATGTGGAATCCTAGGATTGGGCATTGGCCAGTAAATTGTCGTCTCGGTATCTCTATATTTTAAAAAAATGTGACGGTTGTTTGATTTTATGGTGGTGTTCTCAGTCTTACTACTTCATATTGAGCAGTGGCTGCGATGGCAGCAGCATGGGCGGCGGCAGCGGCACTGGCAGTCTGAGGAGTTTGCTGTAGGCTGGCGGTTGCTGGGTGTCTTAGAACACTGGTGGAAGGGGGCTGGGTAGGGGTTACATTGGCAGCTTGTGCTGGTGCTGGTGGTGGTTGGTGGGTGGCGGCGGCCTGGAAGGATGGACGGATGTGTTGGTGGATGATGGACAGATGGATGGAGGATTGAGTGAGTGAGTGAGTGAGCAGTTAGATGGATTGACTGATGAATGCTGCTAGGCAGAGGCTATGAATCGATGTGTGTATAAGAAATGGTCCACTGCATCCAGCAGGGAATGAATAGAATATGAGTGGGTGAATTTAAGCGTCATTTTGATTTACATGAAAATGAAAGGAAAAAAAGTTGTTGGAAACAGTTTGCCTGGCACAGCCTTTTCAAATTTGTATTATTGTGAATTGGTCGGAATAATGAATGATCAAGAGAGTCGAAAGGATGGATGGATGGATGAATGGATGGGTGGATGGATGGATGGATGAATGGGTGGAAGGATGGATGGATGGATGGATGGGTGGAAGGATGTATATAGGTGTGGGTGGGCGAGAAGATGTAAGCAAGGATGGGTGACTGGTAGATTGATGAACAGCTGGATAGATAAGTTGATGGATGGCTAGCTCGACTTTACGGTTGCTAAAGCGTCATGGGCCAGGAAACGTGAGGAGGGGAGAGGGAAGATACAGAGAGGGAGAGACAGAGAGGGAGAGACAGAGAGCAGAGAGAGAGAGAGAGAGAGAGAGAGAGAGAGAGAGAGAGAGAGAGAGAGAGAGAGAGAGAGAGAGAGAGAGAGAGAGAGAGAGAGAGAGAGAGAAGGATTGGTTCGATATAATTGTCAAAGTGTTCAGATATAGAGGGGTATGGAAGGTAAGATGGCAAGGCGGTGAATGAAGGATGATTGGTTGATGAGTAAGTTGGTTGATGGAAGGACATCTGTATCCTTGATTAGTTCATTCACTCTTCATGATGATTAGGTGGTAGGAGTCTATCATCCAGGACATTAATGGGCCATGATGTATGGATTGGTGGTTAGATGAATGGATGGTCCGTCTGTAAGGTCGTAATGTGGATGGATGGATGGATTGTTGGATAGGTGGATGGATGGTCGGTTGGATAGATGGATGTGTGGATGGATGGGTATATCGATGGATGGACGAATGGTTGGATAGATGATGGATGGATGGTTGGTTGGATAGATGGATGTGTGGATGGATGGGTATATCGATGGATGGACGAATGGTTGGATAGATGATGGATGGATGGTTGGATAGATGGATGTGTGGATGGATGGGTATATCGATGGATGGACAAATGGTTGGATAGATGATGGATGGATGGATGGATGGATGGATGGATAGATGGATGTGTGGATGGATGGGTATATCGATGGATGTATGGATGGTTGGATAGATGATGGATGGATGGATGGATGGATAGATGGATGTGTGGATGGATGGGTATATCGATGGATGGACAAATGGTTGGATAGATGATGGATGGATGGATGGTTGGATAGATGGATGGATGTGTGGATGGTTGGGTGGATGGATGGTTGAATAAATGGATGAATTGTGGATGGAAGGAAGGAAGGATGAATGAATGAATGAATGAATGAATGAATGAATGAATGAATGAATGAATGAATGAATGAATGAATGGCTGACTGGATGGATGGATTATCTGAAAGAGTTCGACCGCTAGGTTGATAAATACGAGAGATGGAACTTGATCAAGCATTGAATGCCGCTGTGTAGATTAAGAAAGCATAATGTATCTGTGTCAATCTGATGAAAAGGAGCAAGTAAAGATGCACATCATTACATTCAAATATTATGCACATCAAAACAAAAATCACTTCATTAAATCAATCAATCGATCCATCGATCAAACAATTAATACATACATGAACAAATAAATACATCAAAATTACGGATTTAAAAAAAAAAAAAAAAAATTTTTTTTTGTTTTGTTTTTTGGAAGAGAAATGTTTTCAAGTTTATCAACAGCTTTGCCAAAGATTGTAGTTTATCTTTTTTAAATGTCTCGTTTCTTTAAATTTAATTTCTTTAAGTGCCTTTTTGTGTATTATGACAATTATTATTATCATTATTATCATTATTATTATTATTATTATTATGATTATGATTATTATTATTATTATATAAAATATTAAGGTACTACTAAAACTGAATTGCAAAAAGAGACCTTCCCAAGTCTGTGACATCTTTCTTAAAGGTTGGTGCTTAAACTTTACACTGAGAACATGCCTATAATGATGGTAAATAGAATAGGAAATGGGATCGGGGACAGGTTTGTTTTCTGCTGGTACTGGAGATGCTGCTGCGGTTGTTGTTGTTGTTGATTTAATTGTCATTGTCGTTTCGTTGTTGTTGATGTTGTTGTATGTAGGTATTGTTTTAATTACTGTTGTTGTCGTTATTGTTGATGTTGTATGTAGCCACTAATGTTTTAATTACTGTCGCTGCCTTGTCGTTGTTGTATGTAGCTACTGTTGTTTTAATTACTGCTGTTGTCGTTGTCGTTATTGTTGATGTTGTTGTGTGTAGCTATTGTTGTTTTAATTACTGCTGTTGTCGTTGTCGCTATTGTTGATGTTGTTGTATGTAGCTACTGTTGTTATAATTACTGCTGTTGTCGTTGTTATTGTTAATGTTGTATGTAGCTACTGTTGTTGTAATTACTGCTGTTGCCGTTGTTATTGTTGTATGTAGCTACTGTTGTTGTAATTACTGCTATTGTCGTTGTTATTGCTAATGTTGTATGTAGCTACTGTTGTTTTCATTACTAATACTGTATTGTCGTTGTCGTTATTGTTGATGTTGTTCTTATAGTTATTGTTGTTTTAATTACTGGTGTTGTCGTTATTGTTGATGTTGTATGTCGCCACTGTTGTTCTATCTACTGTTGTTGTCGTGAATGTTGTTGTGGACGATGTTGTTGTCAAAAAGTTATTGTTTATAGCTGTTTCCTCTCCTTTCTACTTTTCTATTATTTTTTTTGAGGGAAGCGGTAGACGGAGATATACTTGACTCACAAATTTGGCAGGGTCCTTGTATTTTAATCAATTTAGTCAATTCGTCTCTACGTCTTATCCTACTCACAATGCATCAAATATTTCTATGTAGATCATTTAGAAATAACGAGATAACGATGTAATTAAATAAGACTGCAAACTGCTACTGCACGCGAATTTTTGGGTGCGGTTATTTGTTAATAATAATAATAATAATAATAATAATAATAATAATAATAATAATAATAATAATAATAATAATAATAATAATAATAATAATAATAATAATAATAATAATAATAATAATAATAATATGCACACGTACAAAGAAATTGTTGAAGAAGACTTTCCAACAAAGTGGTTAAATTATTGAGACACAAGGGAGCAGGCAATGGTGAAAGAGACAGATCTGAACAAGGGTGTATGAAAGGTAGGAACCTCTGTGGTGTAATGGTAGCAAGTCTGACCGGTAATCAGAAGGTCTGAGGTTTGAGGTTCGATCCCCAGTCGAGGAAGACTGATTTTTTGGGATGTTTTTTTTCTTCTTTTCATCTTGTGTTTTTCTTCCTTGCTTTGTCTGGTACCTTTTATACACACTTGTTCAGATTTGTGGTTAAATTGTTGTGTGTTAAAATACGGGCAAGCAGTACGAAACATGGTGAAACATCAAATACTACATTAAAAAACAAACAAAAAAACAATTAGAAAATAAATAAATAAATAAATAAAACCCACAAAACTAAATAAAGCAACTGGAATGACAAATAGGTGTGGTGTTTTAAAATAGGTGCAACGAATAATTTAGTACTGTGACATAAGGCGTCAACCAAAAAATTGAAGAAAAATAATAATAAATTAAATTTAAAAAAAAAAAAAAAAAAACAAGAAAAATAACAAAAAATAGCAACAGAACAAAAACACAGCACACACACATAAAAAACCAAAAAACCCCAAAACAAACAAACCAGTTTTGTAACCATTTTGCCGAGAAAACTAGAAAACTTCAAACATCGATGGATTCAAAATGACATTCATCTTGTCAAACTCTTAAACTCGGGACGTCAGTCAAAACAGACATACCCTCACCTTATCCAAAATCTATCAACCCTGGGACTTCTCGAGACGTTTTAATTGATCGATATTTGAAGGACGAATTTTCTGGCCAAGACGATTACAAACTTTGCTTGTTTTTGTTTTTTTTTTTGTATTTATTTATTTTTTCAGTGGACGCCAGTTTGCAATATGGCGTTGCGTTACGTTACGTTATCTCAGTATTGATATGACCACTTCATCACTGAGGCAAATCGTTTGATGCCCTTCAGATGTCATTGTATAACATCAAAATTAGCTGCCGATTCAGGTAGGGGATTGGGTGGGGCTGGGGGTGTCATAATGACAACAACTGAAAAAAACACTCAAGCAAAACAACAAAAGACATGACAATTATTAGAGGTTAAAGCATATATGTTTGTAAAAACAATCAGATAAAATAAAATTGAATGAAATCAGCATAAGAATGCAACAACAAGCTGTAAATAAAAAGCAGAAAGCTCCACGCCATAAGATAAACGGGTGAGTTGGAAGCAATGCAACCGTGACAAACACATGACGAAACCAGAACCATCCACTCTTGACACACTAGACTATACACAGTGTATTATTATTCCACCTCAATCTGGTATTGACAACAACAAAAAACAAACTGTGACCAGGAAACTGACAGTTTAGCTTTTAAGCCAAGATTTGTTTTGTTTTTTCTTCTTTTTTTTTTCTCTCTTTTAAAAAAAAAAATTTGGGGGGGGGGGGGGGGGGGGGGGGGGGGGGGGTCTTGCTGATTGTTGATCTCACCCCCCCCCCCCTTCCCGCTTTCCCTAACCATTTAAGAAATTCCACCAATTTCCCATCAGAGAAAAACAGACCAATTTAATTTAAATTATCGTCTGCATATCGTTGATAATGACCTAATACCAGAATGACATTGGTGGGTCATTCAATGTGACATCATACACCACGTGACCCAGACAGCGCTGTCTTCTCTTCTTTGACAAGCACACATCTCTATAGTGTAAATTTCAAAAGTGGTTGTTTTGTTTTGTTTCTCTCTCTCTCTCTCTCCCCCCCCCCCCCCCCCCCCCCCCCCCCCCCCCCCCCCCCCAAACCAATGAAACCGAAAAAGCAACAAAAGTGACAAATGCGTCAAGAATAAGATATACAAACCAAAAACATAATAACATTAAAAGGTGACCAACTAAAGCAACGCCAAATCAACCAAGAGTATGCTGTCACTGTCACTGTATTGGACCATGAGCTTGGTCCACACGTTTTATTCTAGCTCATGACTTGTTGAACGACACAAGAATGAATGAATGCTTTATCGTATCAAAACGTATAGATTGGTCCATACCTTTGTACCGGCTAATGCCGTCACCTACTTATTGAATGACTCAATCCGTAGCCATCGTTGTGTTATAGCCTGATACTGAAATCCAAAAGGACTGGCAGTTTGCTCTAGATGAATGCTCACGAATGTTTTAGATTTTTTTTTTTAATTTATCATTTTATTTTGTATTATTATTATTATTATTTTAAAAAGAAATTAATTTTCATATGCCAGAAATCAGCTTTTGACTCTCAACGTTGTGTCCTGTCCAGCCCCTGAAAGCTTTCTGTCTGTCCAAGCCTCTAATATCGGAATATCTGTCCACAATAGCAGCGTACTCTTGGGTAAAGTTCTTCATGCAAAATTAATGAAAATCACCAAAAAGGTTAGATTAAAGGCAGGCAGTGTTTAAAAAAAACAACTCAAAAAGTAAAATTTATGGGAAAATATATTTTTTTTTTTTAATGAAAGCAAGGCAAGGCAATGCAAGGCAAGGGGAGATAATGGTGAAAGACTAACCAAGTAGGAAAATTGGCCCCCCGGCAATACAGTTGTCATCGCCGCCATAGTCTTGCCCCCCGTCTTTATAGAAGGGTTACGTTTGGGGGGGGGGGGGGTGATGGGAAGATGGATATGGAAGGGATTGTGGTGAAGGGGGGGTCGAATATGGGGAAGTGAGGGTGAGTTAATGGGAAGGTGGACATGGGGGGGGGGGGGGTTGATGGGAAGATGGATATGGAAGGTATTGTGGGGTGGGTGGGGGGGATCGAATATGGGGAAGTGAGGGTGAGTTAATGGGAAGGTGGACATGGGGGGGGGGGGGGGGGATGAGATTGTGTACATTGATGATGTGGTTGAGAGGGGTGGGGGTGGGGTTGGGCGGAATTGAAAGAGGAAGAGAACAAAAAAGCACATCGAATCAAATGAACGCCTCATGCAATAGTAACGGTGCATCGATGATGAATTGAAAAAAAAAGTAATAATAATCAAGAAAAGTAATAATAATAATTAATGATTTTGATGACTGTCATGGCAAAATGATAACGAATAGCTAATTAATATATGAAACACTTGAAAGGGGGGAAGAGAGAATAGAAAGGAATTCGGTGTTGGATTCAGTTATACAAACATTCCTGATAAGATTTTAGTTTCTTTAAGTTGCAGATCGCCAGAAGAAGAAGAAGAAGAAAAAGAAGAAGAAAAAGAAGAAGAAGAAGAAGAAGAAGAAGAAGAAGAAGAAGAAGAAGAAGAAGAAGAAGAAGAAGAAGAAGAAGAAGAAGAAGAAGAAGAAGAAGAAGAAGAAGAAGAAGAAGAGGAGGAGGAGGAGAGAAGAGGAGAGGGAAGAGGGGAAGGGGGGGGGGGGGAAGGAACCATTATATTGCAGTACTGGCACTAGTAGGGTAATATTAGCCAAAATATAGATTATATATGTATCTGATAATGAATGAATGCATCATGAGATTAGAAACAGTGCTAAACTAACCATCATACACATAGGAATGAGATTAAGAAGGTTAGTGTCCTTGATGGACGTCACATAATCTGTGACGTCACGCGAAATTTTAGAGGACAATGTCATGTGCAACAACATGACGTTCTCTCCTAATAACTTTCCCGGATGACGTCACAGATTATGGGTGACGTCCAATCAAGGGACGCTACTCTTCCGCTAATCTCATTCCCTATTGGTTATACGTGATGGCGATGGCCATGAAGCGTTAAGAAAGACATAATATTATTATTCAATCCACGTCATGTCGACGATCAACGAATAGTCCAATCGAAAGCAGACACTGCAAACAACTCAGCTACAAAACCAGTTTTAACAAAAAACAAAAAAAAAACAAAAACAAACAAGAAACAAAATGTCTAATTCTGAGGAGCACAAGCTGTGAAAATGATTTGTAATTGAAAAAAAAAATAGTTAAAAAAAATAAAAATAATAATAATAATAATAATAAGCTTTTTCTGAGAGAGAGAGAGAGAGAGAGAGAGAGAGAGAGAGAGAGAGAGAGAGAGAGAGAGAGAATCAAAGAGAGTTGTTAAACATCTAGCAACTAAAATTAGCGTGATTTGGCAACAACTGGAGCTATGCAGCATGATGATAGTACAATACAATAGCACTAATGTCTTATTCATTAAGAGCAGTGGTGAAATCATGTCAAGTTCTAAATGCAGGTTTGTTGCAAGAATGGATGAATAAATTAGTGAATAAATAAATAGAGAGAGAGAGAGAGAAGAGCAAATGGTATTATGCATTTTTAAATCAAACAATCATTTAAAGACCATCTTTGACATCTATATTTTGATGGACTGTCAGAATTTGGCGGTTTGAAAAAAACACCACAACCAACCCAAATAGAAACTAAAAGCTTTCTAGAACGTACACTAAAACAATAATAAAGAAACAAAAAAAAAACAAACAAAAAAAAAAAATCCAAACACCCCCCCCCCCCCAAAAAAAAAAAAATAAATAAAATATAAAATAAGAGTCTTAAAAAAAAAACACAACCCACCACAGACAGATATTTATTGTTGCCTATCTTGCCTTTTATAATGTCTATTTTTACTTGATATAGTTTCATTTTTAAACTGACAATTATACAATAAGAGGTAGGGGAGGAGGGAAACACACACACATGAAAAGAGAAGAAACAAATTCAATGAAGAGGTGACTTGCAAAACCTGCTGATTCTCATTTTCATCATTAAGAGAAAAACTGAATCTATTTCTTTCTTTCTTTCTTTTTTTTTGGTTTGTTTTTGTTTGTTTGTTTGTCATTTATTTATTAAATGAAAGAGGACAGTATTTTTGAGAGGAAATAGCCCGAGTGCTTTCAAACTTCAAAAGGTCACCGATGATTCGATGATTCCTAAACTGTCCAATGGATTGGTTGAGAGGGTTATCTCATTTTATATCCTTAACAGGTTTTCAAAGTCACCTCCTCAAATAAATAAATACATAAATACATAAATAAATACATAAATAAATACATAAATACATACATACATACATACATACATACATACATACATACATACATACATACATACATACATAAATAAATAAATAAATAAATAAATAAATAAATAAATAAAATAAATAAATAATTGAATGAATGAAAGAATGGATGAATAAATGAAAGAATGGATGAATAAATGAAAGAATAAATGAATGGATCAAAGAATGAATAAATAAATCAATAAATCTAATACAAATAAATCAATAAACTACAACAATGATAAGGTGCAAGGCCATTTCATTATGACAGCATTGGCGAAGTATGTGACGAATAATGACAACAGCCTAGATCTACCAAATGACAACAGCTGTTGACCTAACGTTAAATCATCGCTATTTTACACACATTATACGTTATTGTGTATTCAGATTATTTCTTCCCTATTATTATAGATAGAACGAAGTTGACGCCATTCAGGTCTTTGTTATTGCGTTTATGAGTAATTCTCACTAAACTGTATCAACCAGACTATAAACGTTCAAGGTTACACATAGTTTTCGTGTGTTGGTCCGTTATACTTCCGGATGGTAATGTTGTGAGCTTGTTAGCCAAGCGCATACTATCTGTACTTGACTACAGATTTAGAGATGGCTGTGAAGTTGTATGATCCCGAAACGTTTGTTTTTTTAAGTGACGAATTCATGATTGATTGAGGAAGCTGTTATAGTCATTCTACTCAGGAAAACCCCGTCTTTGAAAACTTGGCCAGAAAACTCGTCCTTCCAATATCGATCGATTTAAATGACTCTCGTCTTGGTAAAAACTCTCAAACCCGGGACTTCGCGTGTCTATTTTTATCATCCGTCATCAGACATTCGCCAATGCTAACCAAATAGAGTATGAGCGTACCGGGAAAAAAACCACAGAGCTAAACCAATCCAAACTACATTGTGGATAAGGGTAGGGGTGAAAACTACATTAGGAAGAATGGTGATGGTTACGACGACGACGACAGTGATAATGATGGTGGTAGTGATGATGATGATGATGAGATGATGATGATGATGATGATGATGATGGTGATGGTAACTGATGATGAATGATGATGATGATGATGATGATGATGATGGTAACGATGATGATGATGATGATGATATGATAAGGAAGAAGAAAGAAGAGAGATAGATGATGATGATGATGATGATGATGATGGTAACGATATGGATAAGATGATGATGATGATGATGATGATGATGATGATGATAGTGAATAGAAGAAGAAGAAGAAGAAAGAAGAAGAAAGAAGAAGAAGAAGAAGAAGAGAAGAAGAAGAAGAAGAAGAAGAAAGAGAAGAAGAAGAAAGATGATGATGATGATGATGAAGTGATAAAGAATAAGAAGATGATGATGATGATGATGATGATGATGATGATGATGATGATGATGATGAGGATAAACGGAAGCGGTCATGCAGAGTGGTTCTATCACCTCGTACATCCCAAAAGCCTTTTCAAGATCTGTTGACTAATTCCAGAAATGCAACGAATAAACCACAACAAAGCGATGTCATCATTGGCTACACCAGTTATCAAAGAAACCCGCCATACAAAGACACAATAAACGGGGTGACGGATGTGTGGAGTGAACAGTTTTATTTTTTAAATATACTGTTTAGTTTTTGTATCAAAGTACTGCTCTTTAAAAAAAGGAAATATTAAATAAATAAATAGATAAAAAGAGATAAATGAATAGATAGATAAATAAATAAATAAATTGAATAAATAAATAAATAAATAAATAAATAAATAAATAAATAAATAAATAAATAAATAAATAAATAAATAAAGAAAGAAAAGAAAGAAAGAAAAATAAATAAATAAATAAATAAAGAAATAAGAAAGAAAAAGAAATTTTTAAAATTCTAATCGACAGAGTATGAGCATGTAACTTTGATGTTGTTTGAAACTAACGTGTGTAATATTATGACCCCTTTTATCATCATTTGGATGGCGGGCTGATTAGAAGCTGTGACAAATAGTCCTATGTTGCATGCATGTTACATTATGTCAGGCGATAACTATACTTTTTTTTTTAAAGGGGGGGGGGGGGTAAAGAACAGAAAGAAAGAAAGAAAAAATAATAATAATAATAATAATAATAATAATAAACAGGAAAACGCTTGGAACATTGATTGATTGATTGATTGATTGATTTTTAATCAATCACAAAGAGATAATTTTGTAAAGCATGTGTTTCAGAATTTCGAATTACTTCTATTCCACTCATTTTGATTGAACAAACAAACGGCCCCTGCTCGACTTCTGGGCCTAATCAAATCCGTCATTTATCATAACTTTATCTAAATAATGGATGAAGATGACAAACTGGCTCTTGTCCCTGCTATACTTTTGGGGCTCATCTCTCCATTTCTCAATCATTTTATTTGTCAGATTTCTTAACAAGAAGATTGAAATTTGGCTACTATATCTGATATAACTTTTGGGTCTAATCTTTAAGAATCACTTGACATAAAAGAAAATGACAAACTGGCTTGTGTCTGCTATACTCTTGGGGTTTGTCTCTACATTTCTAAATCGTTTATCAACAATGTGTAAATGACGGAATAAGCTGGG
>NC_088369.1:22568318-22570818 GCF_034508935.2 Berghia stephanieae
GGTCCCGATGATTCGATGATTCCTAAACTGTCCAATAGATTGGTTGAGAGGGTTATCTCATTTTATATCCTTAACAGGTTTTTAAAGTACCTCCTCAAATGAATAAATACATAAATACATAAATAAATACATAAATAAATACATAATACATACATACATACATACATACTACATACATCCCATACATACATACATACATAATACATAATAAATAAATAAATAAATAAATAAATAAATAAATAAATAAAATAAATAAATAATTGAATGAATGAAAGAATGGATGAATAAATGAAAGAATGGATGAATAAATGAAAGAATAAATGAATGGATCAAGAATGAATAAATAAATCAATAAATTTCTAATACAAATAAATCAATAAACTAAAAACAATGATAAGGTGCAAGGCCATTTCATTATGACAGCATTGGCGAAGTATGTGACGATAATGACAACAGCTAGATCTACCAAATGACAACAGCTGTTGACCTAACGTTAAATCATCGCTATTTTACACACATTATACGTTATTGTGTATTAGATTATTTCTTCCCTATTATTATAGATAGAACGAAGTTGACGCCATTCAGGTCTTTGTTATTGCGTTTATGAGTAATTCTCACTAAACTGTATCAACCAGACTATAAACGTTCAAGGTTACACATAGTTTTCTTTGTGTTGGTCCGTTATACTTCGGTGGTAATGTTGTGAGCTTGTTAGCCAAGCGCATACTATCTGTACTCGACTACAGATTTAGAGATGGCTGTGGAGTTGTATGATCCCGAAACGTTTGTTTTTTTTTAGTGACGAATTCATGATTGATTGAGGAAGCTGTTATAGTCATTCTACTCAGGAAAACCCCGTCTTTGAAATTTGGCCAGAAAAACTCGTCCTTCCAATATCGATCGATTTAAATGACTCTCGTTTGGCAAAAACTCTCAAACCGGGACTTCGCGTGTCTATTTTAATCATCGTCATCAGACATTCGCCAATGCTAACCAAATAGAGTATGAGCGTACCGGGAAAAAAACCACAGAGCTAAACCAATCCAAACTAATTGTGGATAAGGGTAGGGGTGAAAACTACATTAGGAAGAATGGTGATGGTTACGACGCCGACGACAGTGATAATGATGGTGGTAGTGATGATGATGATGATGATGATGATGATGATGATGATGATGATGATGATGGTGATGGTAACGATGATGATGATGATGATGATGATGATGATGATGATGGTAACGATGATGATGATGATGATGATGATAGTGATAAAGAAGAAGAAGAAGATGATGATGATGATGATGATGATGATGGTGATGGTAACGATGATGATGATGATGATGATGATGATGATGATAGTGATAAAGAAGAAGAAGAAGAAGAAGAAGAAGAAGAAGAAGAAGAAGAAGAAGAAGAAGAAGATGATGATGATGATGATGATAGTGATAAAGAATAAGAAGATGATGATGATGATGATGATGATGATGATGATGATGATGATGATGATGATGATGATGATGATGATGATAAACGGAAGCGGTCATGCAGAGTGGTTCTATCACCTCGTACATCCAAAAGCATTTTCAAGATCTGTTGACTAATTCCAGAATAAATGCAACGAATAAACACAACAAAGCGATGTCATCATTGGCTACACCAGTTATCAAAAAACCGCCATACAAAGACACAATAAACGGGGTGACGGATGTGTGGAGTGAACAGTTTTATTTTTTAAATATACTGTTTAGTTTTTGTATCAAAGTACTGCTCTTTAAAAAAAGGAAATATTAAATAAATAAATAGATAAAAAGAGATAAATGAATAGATAGATAAATAAATAAATAAATTGAATAATAAATAAATAAATAAATAAATAAATAAATAAATAAATAAATAAATAAATAAAAATAAATAAAGAAAGAAAGAAAAAAGAAAGAAGAAGAATAAATAAAATAAATAAAGAAATAAAGAAAGAAAGAAAGAAATTTTTAAAATTCTAATCGACAGAGTATGAGCATGTAACTTTGATGTTGTTTGAAACTAACGTGTGTAATATTATGACCCCTTTTATCATCGTTTGGATGGCGGGCTGATTAGAAGCTGTGACAAATAGTCCTATGTTGCATGCATGTTACATTATGTCAGGCGATAACTATACTTTTTTTTTTAAAGGGGGGGGGGGGGGAAAAGAAAGAAAGAAAGAAAGAAAAAATAATATAATAATAATAATAATAATAATAACAGGAAAACGCTTGGAACATTGATTGATTGATTGATTGATTTTTAATCAATCACAAAGAGATAATTTTGTAAAGCATGTGTTTCAGAATTTCGAATTACTTCTATTCCACTCATTTTGATTGAACAAACAAACGGCCCTGCTCGACTTCTGGGCCTAATCAAATCCGTCATTTATCATAACTTTATCTAAATAATGGATGAAGATGACAAACTGGCTCTTGTCCCTGCTATACTTTTGGGGCTCATCTCTCCATTT
>NC_088369.1:22575818-22578318 GCF_034508935.2 Berghia stephanieae
AGAAGAGAAGAAGAGAAGAAGAAGAAGAAGAAGAAGAGAGAGAGAGAAGAAGGAAGAGAGAGAGGAAGAAGAGAGAGAGAAGAAGAAGAAAGAAAGAAAGAAGAAGAAGAAGAAGAGAAGAAGAGAGAGGAGGAGGAGGAGGAGGAGGAGGAGGAGGAGGAGGAGGAGGAGGAGAGAGAGGAGAGGAGGAGAGAAAAGAAGAAGAAGAAGAAGAGAGAAGAAGAAAGAAGAAGAAGAAGAAGAAGAAGAAGAAGAAGAAGAAGAAGAAGAAGAAGAAGAAGAAGAGAAGAAGAAGAAGAAGAAGAAGAGAGGAAGAGAAGAGAGGAAGGAGGAGAAGAAGAGAAGAGAGAGAGAAGAAGAAGAAGAAGAAGAAGAGAAGAAGAAGAAGAAGAAAGAAGAAGAAGAGAGAAGAGAAAAGAAGAAGAAAAGAAGAAAGAAAGAAGAAGACGAAAAATAAGAAGAAAAGAGAAAGAAAGAAAATGGAAGAAAAGAAAGAAGAAGAAAATGAGAAAACAAATGGAAACAAATGTTTAAATCTCTTCACAATGCAGATAAAAGGGAAACTAAAGGAGAAAATTATTAAAATTTCTTCTAAAACGAAGAGCAAATAGAAATCATTCTTCCTCCTCCTACCCATCCTTTCCTCTCCCCCCCCCCCCCCCCCCCCTTTTTTTTTTTTTCTCAAACGAGATAAATAGATATTTAATCAGTTTTTTAAAAACAAAAATAGAAGTAAGAAAGAATGAGAGAAAGAAAGAAAAATGCGAGGGAAAGCACGAGATGAAGAGAGAGGTGAACAAGGCCTGGCCTGGCTGGCATGGCATGCTGCTACTACTGCGACCCTAGCATCCCTCAGGCAAACAGAAGGAGAAATATCTTGATTTGATTTCCTAGACATGCTTATGCTGTCAATCAAACAGAAAACGAAGGCAAGCCAAAATTACACGAGCTACATTTTGAACAAAGAAAATGGGAAGAAATGGAGAAAAAAATGTTTTAAAAAACAAATGAAAACCCAACAAAAACAACACACATTAAAAAAAAAAAACCAGAAAAGGAGACAAAACAAAACAAGTGAAAGGAAATGAAAGGAAAAAGCCAATAACTGTTTTTCTCAACACAGAGAAGATTTAAAAATTATAAAATAGAAAATAGAAAATTATAAAAGCGAGATGATAACGGGTAAATAAAAATGATAATATAGGTTAGGAAAATATATGAATATCCAGTCCCTCTTGCTCCATCCCCGCTCTAATTCTACAGACAAAATGTCTTCAGATAAAGAGTATTCTAGAATATCTATCTAAAACTGATGTTCAAAATATAAAATAATCACAAAATAATAATGATGATGATGATGATGATAATAGAGGGTAGTAATGGCACTTAATAATGACGTATATCTCCAATTCCCCAAAATGAATGTTGAATGAATGAATGAATGAATGAATGAATAATATATTATAGTATCCATGTCCTTTTTCTCTTCTGGACATATACTTCATTAAAAAAAAAAAAAAAAAATACGCGCGCGCGCACACACACACACACACACTATAAATATATATATAAAATATATATATATAATATATATATAATATATATATATATATATATATTATATATATATAGAGAGAGAGAGAGAGAGAGAGAGAGAGAGAGAGAGAGAGAGAGAGAGAGAGAGAGAGAGCACGTAAACTACCCGATTCCATTGTTTATTTTAAAAATAAGCAAACATAAAAGGATAAAAACTCCCCCCCCCCTTTTCTCCTCTCAAAAACGATAATAACAATAAAAATCTACACAACAATGCAATAATGAATTCATCAACGTCGTTAGACAATGTAATGCACTGAGTGAGAGACGATGAGATAGAATAGATGGGAACGATAACGATGATCGGACCGTTACACGTAGCATGACGAATAGTGCCAGATACAAAAATATGCCACATTATATCATAATACGATAAACAACATAGCAAACAACAAACAAATAACATACAAAAACAAACAACCCAACAAACAAACAAACAGACAAACAAATTGAAATAAACACACAAACAGCAGGTTAAAAATAAAATGAAAGCCGAATGGAATAGCTGCCGACGCTGTCATCCACAAAATGCACCAACCAATGCCTCGAGAACATTGACATATGAGGGTGGATTGGAAAGCGAGAGAATACAATCAGTATAATGAAATAAATAAATGTGTATTGATGGGTCAATCAAACCAAGCACACACACATACACAGAATATAATAAGGAGAAGCATTGATAATATATATATATATCTATATATATATATATATATATATATATATATATATATATATATATATATATATATATATATATATATATAATATATATATATATATATCACAAATTATACGACAATAATATTATGTTAATTATTTGTGGGGAAAGAAAAGAAGGGAGAAAAGAAATAAGAGGGGGGGGGGGGGGTGCAAACTATTCCTAAACATAAACAAATGC
>NC_088369.1:22583318-22594352 GCF_034508935.2 Berghia stephanieae
CGATGCATGGGTCATTTAAGACATTAAATTGGACGATAATTTCTATGTAATGCATCAGGTTTGTTACGATATAATACCGTCTATAGTGGTTCAATCATCACGTTTTGTTGATGAAAGAGAAGAAAATAAAAAAAAAAGAAAAGAAAGAAAGAAAAGAAAAGAAAATCAAGTTGGCCCTACTGGAGACAGTCCATCGAATAACGCCACGACTTCCAAGGTTTAATTACAAGGGAGACAATCAATGTTAATATACTTCAAAACGAGTAGAGCAAGGGTTAGCGTTCGTAAAACCAACTTTCTTATTCGGAGCAGTCGAGGATTCACGAACAGTTGCCTCTCATCAGATAGATTAAAGATGATAAACGCCAGTATGTTTTTGCCTTAGGTGTCGCCGTGTAAGTTCAAAGAAATCCAGACTCAAATGGCGTTGATTTTATCCATTATTTTATTTCTTATCAGCGCATCAAGTAAGAGCTGTCATGTAATTATTATAAATGAAAGTTTATTTAATTCTCCTTATTCCATACTTTGATGACTACCACAGCTAGCGCTACCACCACCACCACCACAACCTTCGCCATGAACCTGCTATTGTTGATGATGTTGATGATCATCATTATCTTCATACTTATTGTTGCTGTCGCTGTCGTCGTCGTCGTTGTTGTGATCTTCGTGCTTGTTTTTATCATTCAAACCGAAAGTAGTGACCTCTACTGCACGCCGATCGTTATCGATTCATTACACATCAAAACACAACAGTGGTTTAACTGCCTTGTAATCCCAGTCGATCCCATATATCCAATCTAACATGACCCCGGTCAGCTGGTGCTAAGCTTATAATATGTGTGTGTGTGTGTGTCTGTCATGTGTGTGCGGTAAGGAGAGACGAGTTCACAAACCCATCGGCCGTTGACCTCCCAGCCACCCCACCCGGCCACAGTGGCGTCACACATCGCTAACGTTAGCCATTCAAACACACCGTCTATTCCTATCATGTATCAGCCACCGCACCGGACTGTGTGCCAACATAACAACACTCACTGACCCGCCTGACTTACTCGATACTATCACAGACGGATCTGTGGATACCACCCACCCCCCCCCCCCCCCCCCCCCCCGGCCCGCGAGTTTTTTTTTTTTTGCACCAGGTTGGGCCATTTTGTGACGTCATCTGAGAATAACCCTCTTCGCCAACCAGCCTGCACTATTTTTAGCATCGCCACAATGGGAAAGCCGTGACAGAGGTCGGACAAGGCCATAGGTCAGCGCGCGCGTTCTTCAAGGTTCAAAGGGGTGTGCAGTTGGCTAGCCTACACTACACAGTACACAATGTATGCCTACCGTATTTTTGATTGTTAAGAAGAAGAAGAATGAGAAGAAGATAACATACTTTTAAAAAATGTTTGATATAATACTATAATACTGTAGTTGAAGTTTGAAATATAAGTTAGCAATAGAAATTAGACCACACTATTGTTGTCTTGAGTTGTGTCTACAGTGGTAAGTGGTAGCTAACAACAAGATATGAAGTGAGTAGAAAAGTGCCAGAAGACAATAGAGAATTAAAAAAATTTTTTCGCGGCGGTGGTGGGGTTTGAACCTGCGACCTTATTGGTACGACAACTCCGCCTGGCAGGTGAGAGCGTGGCTCTACCGTGTGAGCTATCCACGAACACAAAAAATATTCGTTTCAAACCCAAAGTCATTTCTAGATCCCTCTCTCACCCACTTCTTGAGATCGCCGATTCGTTCGCCACCATCGCGAAGTAATTTTGACCAGCAGTTAAGCTTAATAGCCAATATTCTCATCACAAACATATAACATAGAAACGATTGAGACATTGAGTATGCTCCGGTGTATGGGGTGAATTTTTAATTCAGAAAAGTGAGTGGAGCAGGCACTTATGTTGGTAACAACAAGATATGAAGTGAGTAGAAAAGTGCCAGAAGACAATAGAGAATAAATTTTTTTTTTTTTTAAGTGGTAGCTAGTGTGGATAGATGCAGAAAAAGTACGTTACACAAATCAAGTGCATTGTAGGGTCCATCTCTATTACTATATTTAGGTGATAAATTATTGCACAACTGTGATTGGTAAATTTATAACTGCTGCAAAAATACAACAACAATTTTTTTTTTTAAACGTAGTGCTTTTATGCACCTCCGTTGACGGTGTATCTTTTATGCACCTCCGTCACGATGCGCATTCCACCCAATTTCATCAGCGATATTGTGTTTCTGTATTCGGACATGACAAAAGTTATATTGTGACATATGTAGGATGTTTTTGTTAATAAATTTATACAAAAATAACAATAAACTAAAAAATCGAAATATAGAACCAGAAAATAGAAGTTGCTTTGAAGGTAAAATAATGTCTTAGAAAGACCTTATTAAATGTGATGGACAGTTAGGTGGCTCCGTAGCGCAGTGGACAAACTGTCAGACTTTTTAACCTTGAAAGTACTGGGTTCGATTCCCATTGTAAACATATATTTTTTAAAAAGTTTACTTTATTGAGAAAGACATTTTTTTTTCTTTTTTTTTTTTTTTCAAAAACTTTTTATCGTGTTTATAAAAAACAATTTTCTAAAATTCTTTATTTATTTAAGATCAGTATTTGTGTGCCATGTCTCTTTTTACCTTTGATTTTTTGAATTATTGTGAATATTCTTTAATTTATTATCATTGTATAAACGTACACCGGTAATCACTAAGCAGCGTGCTAAACTACAATCTAAAATTATTTAAACCTCATGGTCGTATGCAGTAACATTTTCATTAATTAACCATCACCGCCAATGGAGGTGCATAAAAACGGTGCGTTGTAGTTGTAGTAGTATGAACAGTAGTAGTAGTAGTAGTAGTAGTAGTAGTAGTAGTAGTAGTAGTAGTAGTAGTAGTAGTAGTAGTAGTAGTAGTAGTAGTAGTAGTAGTAGTAGTAGTAGTAGTAGTAGTAGTAGTAGTAGTAGTATTAGTAGTAGTAGTAGTAGTAGTAGTAGATAGTAGTAGTAGTAGTATAGTAGTAGTAGTAGTAGTAGTAGTATAGTAGTAGTAGTAGTAGTAGTAGTAGTAGTAGTAGTAGTAGTAGTAGTAGTAGTAGTAGTAGTAGTAGTAGTAGTAATAGTAGCAGTAGTAGTAGTAGTAGTAGTAGTAGTAGTAGTAGTAGTAGTAGTAGTAGTAGTAGTAGTAGTAGTAGTAGTAGTAGTAGTAGTAATGATAGTAGTGATAGTAGTAGTAGTGGTGGTGGTAGTAGTTGTAGTGGTAGTAGTAGTAGTAGTAGTAGTAGTAGTAGTAGTAGTAGTAGTAGTAGTAGTAGTAGTAGTAGTAGTAGTAGTAGTTAGTAGTAGTAGTAGTAATAGTAGTAGTAGCAGTATATTAGTATAGTAGTAGTAGTAGTAGTAGTAGTAGTAGTAGTAGCATCAGCAGTAGTAGTAGTATAGTAGTAGTAGTAGTAGTAGTAGTAGTAGTAGTAGTAGTAGTAGTAGTAGTAGTAGTAGTAGTAGTAGTAGTAGTAGATAGTAGTATAGTAGTAGTAGATGATAGGTATGATAGTAGTAGTAGTAGTAGTAGTAGTAGTAGTATAGTAGTGTAGTTAGTAGTAGTAGTGTAGTAGTAGTAGTAGATAGTAGTAGTAGTTAGTAGTAGTAGCAGCAGCAGCAGCAGCAGCAGCAGCAGTAGCTGTAGTGGCAGTTGTTGCAAGTGTAGGTTAGTGGTGGTCAATCCTAGTGTTGAGTCCGCGTGGAGTCAGAGTTCCCAACAACTTGATCAGGTGAGTTTCCCTACGGTTCATATAAACCGCTTATAACAAGATATGAAGTGAGTAGAAAAGTGCCAGAAGACAATAGAGAATAAAAAATTTTTTCGCGGCGGTGGTGGGGTTCGAACCTGCGACCTTATTGGTACGACAACTCCGCCTGGCAGGTGAGAGCGTGGCTCTACCGTGTGAGCTATCCACGAACACAAAAATATTCGTTTCAAACCCAAAGTCATTTCTAGATCCCTCTCTCACCCACTTCTTGAGATCGCCGATTCGTTCACCACCATCGCGAAGTAATTTTGACCAGCAGTTAAGCTTAATAGCCAATATTCTCATCACAAACATATAACATAGAAACGATTGAGACATTGAGTATGCTCCGGTGTATGGGGTGAATTTTTAATTCAGAAAAGTGAGTGGAGCAGGCACTTATGTTGGTAACAACAAGATATGAAGTGAGTAGAAAAGTGCCAGAAGACAATAGAGAATAAATTTTTTTTTTTTTAAGTGGTAGCTAGTGTGGATAGATGCAGAAAAAGTACGTTACACAAATCAAGTGCATTGTAGGGTCCATCTCTATTACTATATTTAGGTGATAAATTATTGCACAACTGTGATTGGTAAATTTATAACTGCTGCAAAAATACAACAACAATTTTTTTTTTTAAACGTAGTGCTTTTATGCACCTCCGTTGACGGTGTATCTTTTATGCACCTCCGTCACGATGCGCATTCCACCCAATTTCATCAGCGATATTGTGTTTCTGTATTCGGACATGACAAAAGTTATATTGTGACATATGTAGGATGTTTTTGTTAATAAATTTATACAAAAATAACAATAAACTAAAAAATCGAAATATAGAACCAGAAAATAGAAGTTGCTTTGAAGGTAAAATAATGTCTTAGAAAGACCTTATTAAATGTGATGGACAGTTAGGTGGCTCCGTAGCGCAGTGGACAAACTGTCAGACTTTTTAACCTTGAAAGTACTGGGTTCGATTCCCATTGTAAACATATATTTTTTAAAAAGTTTACTTTATTGAGAAAGACATTTTTTTTCATTTTTTTTTTCAAAACTTTTTATCGTGTTTATAAAAAACAATTTTCTAAAATTCTTTATTTATTTAAGATCAGTATTTGTGTGCCATGTCTCTTTTTACCTTTGATTTTTTGAATTATTGTGAATATTCTTTAATTTATTATCATTGTATAAACGTACACCGGTAATCACTAAGCAGCGTGCTAAACTACAATCTAAAATTATTTAAACCTCATGGTCGTATGCAGTAACATTTTCATTAATTAACCATCACCGCCAATGGAGGTGCATAAAAACGGTGCGTTGTAGTTGTAGTAGTATGAACAGTAGTAGTAGTAGTAGTAGTAGTAGTAGTAGTAGTAGTAGTAGTAGTAGTAGTTAGTAGTTAGTATAGTAGTATAGTAGTAGTAGTAGTAGTAGTAGTAGTAGTAGTAGTAGTATTAGTAGTAGTAGTAGTAGTATAGTAAATAGTAATAGTAGTAGTAGTAGTAGTAGTAGTAGTAGTAGTATAGTAGTAGTAGTAGTAGTAAGTGTAGTAGTAGTAGTAGTAGTAGTAGTAGTAAATAGTAGTATAGTAGTAATAGTAGTAGTATTAGTAGTATATAGTAGTATAGTAGTAGTAGTAGTAGTAGTATAGTAGTAGTAGTAGTAGTAGAGTAGTATGTAGTAGTAGTAGTAGTAGTAGTATAGTAGTAGTAGTAGTAATAGATAGTAGTGATAGTAGTAGTAGTGGTGGTGTAGTAGTTGTAGTGTAGTAGTAGTAGTAGTAGTAGTAGTAGTAGTAGTAGTAGTAGTAGTAGTAGTAGAGTAGTAGTAGTAGTAGTAGTAGTAGTAGTAGTAGTAGTAGTAGTAATAGTAGTAGTAGCAGTATATATTATTATTAGTAGTAGTAGTAGTAGTAGTAGTCAGCAGCAGCAGTAGTATAGTAGTAGTAGTAGTAGTAGTAGTAGTAGTAGTAGTAGTGTAGTAGAGTAGTAGTAGTAGTAGTAGCATAGTAGTATTAGTAGTAGTAATGATAAGATAGTAGTGAAGTAGTAGTATGTAGTAGTAGTAGTAGTAGTAGTAGTAGTAGTATAGTAGTAGTAGTAGTAGTAGTAGTAGTAGTAGTAGTAGTAGTAGTAGCAGCAGCAGCAGCAGCAGCAGCAGCAGTAGCTGTAGTGGCAGTTGTTGCAAGTGTAGGTTAGTGGTGGTCAATCCTAGTGTTGAGTCCGCGTGGAGTCAGAGTTCCAACAACTTGATCAGGTGAGTTTCCCTACGGTTCATATAAACCGCTTATAACAAGATATGAAGTGAGTAGAAAAGTGCCAGAAGACAATAGAGAATAAAAAATTTTTTCGCGGCGGTGGTGGGGTTCGAACCTGCGACCTTATTGGTACGACAACTCCGCCTGGCAGGTGAGAGCGTGGCTCTACCGTGTGAGCTATCCACGAACACAAAAATATTCGTTTCAAACCCAAAGTCATTTCTAGATCCCTCTCTCACCCACTTCTTGAGATCGCCGATTCGTTCACCACCATCGCGAAGTAATTTTGACCAGCAGTTAAGCTTAATAGCCAATATTCTCATCACAAACATATAACATAGAAACGATTGAGACATTGAGTATGCTCCGGTGTATGGGGTGAATTTTTAATTCAGAAAAGTGAGTGGAGCAGGCACTTATGTTGGTAACAACAAGATATGAAGTGAGTAGAAAAGTGCCAGAAGACAATAGAGAATAAAATTTTTTTTCGCGGCGGTGGTGGGGTTCGAACCTGCGACCTTATTGGTACGACAACTCCGCCTGGCAGGTGAGAGCGTGGCTCTACCGTGTGAGCTATCCACGAACACAAAAATATTCGTTTCAAACCCAAAGTCATTTCTAGATCCCTCTCTCACTCACTTCTTGAGATCGCCGATTCGTTCACCACCATCGCGAAGTAATTTTGACCAGCAGTTAAGCTTAATAGCCAATATTCTCATCACAAACATATAACATAGAAACGATTGAGACATTGAGTATGCTCCGGTGTATGGGGTGAATTTTTAATTCAGAAAAGTGAGTGGAGCAGGCACTTATGTTGGTAACAACAAGATATGAAGTGAGTAGAAAAGTGCCAGAAGACAATAGAGAATAAAAAATTTTTTCGCGGCGGTGAAATCTATAGATAGTGTGCGCTTGGCTAAGAAACTCACAACATTGCCATCCGGAAGTATAATGGACCAACACACAAAACTATGAACATTGATAGTCTGGTTTAATCCAGTTTAGTGAGAATTACTCATAAGCATGAATGGCAAAAATCAATAACAAAGACCTGAGTGAATCAACTTCATTCTATCTATAGCCTGACATGAGGACTTAACTTTGACGTCAATTTTAGGACGGTCGTGTGAGTTGTTAGTGGTGCTCAATGAAACAATTCGATCCCATTGGTTGAAGTATTGAATACAACGCACGATTTGCTTTCTTTTGGTGGCCGGGCCTTGTGTTTTACGAAGGCTACGCTCTGACAGACTGTATTTTTTTAATACGTTTCGGTATGAGTCATATGGCGGGCAGAACAATTGAGTATTTTATATAAACACAGAGCATCGATATCGAACCGCTTAAAAAGACCGAGACGACTCGATGAGAAATGTGACCATAATAATATTATGAACGAAAATGAAATCTGACCATCCATTGATTATGGCTTCATATCGGGGTCAATAGCGATAGCGATCAAACGGTCAACTGAGGTCAATCATAGATATTGGTGGTGTGTATTGGTGTGTGTAATAGGGAGGGGCGGGGGGGGGGGGGGGGGAAGAGAGAGAATGAATGAAGATGACATCACCCAGCTCTTTATCATTGTTCTTAGACCAACATTTGGCCCATTAAATTCTTTCTTTCTGTCAGACTATTGACTTTAAAAGTTGCATATTGTGTGTGTGTGTGTGTGTGTGTGTGTTTGGTTCGATTAAATGGGGGAGTGGTGTGTGTGTGTGTGTGTGTGTGTGTGTGTGTAAGGGGGGGGGGTCGTGTTTTACCATCGATACTTGATCATTGTTTTGATTTCAGAGACGTCGAATGGTTGATACCACAGCCACCTTCACTACATGCCCGATACCCGACTCAATCAGCCCCGACAGATGCTGAACATAATTGCTTATTACAATTACATGTCAATGTAATCGAAAATATTACACACGGTGTCGTGAATGCAATTCTTCTCAATACCGTGTCAAAATATTGTTATAATTTCCCACAAACTGTGGGGCTGACTGATTCGGTAGCTGGGCATGATCTAAAGGTGGCCATGGGTTGGTTGGTAGTCGATTTCATTAAAGTGAAAGTGTGTTGGAGAAAAAAAACAAACAAAAAAACAAAGATTGCAACAAATGTTTTAAAATTGGATAGGAGAGAGAGAGAGAGAGAGAGAGAGAGAGAGAGAGAGAGAGAGAGAGAGAGAGAGAGAGAGACTGGAGGGATAATGATGTAACGACGAAGGGTTAACTAGGCCAGTGGGCTTTACAGCATCAAACGTAGGGAAAAGTGTGGAATGCCAAACACGTCCAATTCTACCACAAACCAGCGTCCTGTTTTACCTGTGTCTGCTACTCTGTCGAACTTACTCTCAATAACGATAATAAAACGTATTTAGAAGAAAAAAAAATTGGCCAGAAAACTCGCCCTTCAAATGAAATATCCATGGATTAAAATGACCCCTCATCTTGACAACAACAAAAACAACTCAACCAGCCGCTTCCTTGAAGTTCCAGGGTTTGCCGTTTTTTTTGTCAAGATGAGGGTCATTTTAATCGACCGATATTTGGGGACGAGTTTTCTGGCTAAAATTATAAATACGTGTTTTGTTGTTTGTTTGTTTTGTTGTTTGTTTGTTTGTTTTTGTTTGTTTGTTTGTTTTTTTTTTTTTTTTTTTGGGGGGGGGGGGGGGGGGGGGGGTTCAGAGCACGATAGTTGGGTTGCTGGAACAGTATGTGGAATGCGGGGCAGGTAACGGCCACACAACGAAAATAACAGAAACCACAATGGAAACAACACGAAAATAACTTATGTTAGCAGTCTTTAAGGCCATAAGGCCCGTGGAGCTGGAGTTTAATCCCGGTTTTATGGCGTGAAACGGACAATAGCAATTTGCTCGCTACCTATAGATAGGACACTAGTCTATCGCAACGTACTTTCCGTTAGGTCTAACAGACCTAGCTACTCAATCTCTTCGGGTGGGGTTGGACGGACGGGGGTGAGATCGAACCCCTTGAGTGTGAAACTCTAAAAACTGCTGAGCTCCTGTACCACCGGTCTGAAGATCCATGGTGACCAAGAATAGAAATAATAACAACAATAACATCATCATCACAACAACAACAACAACAACAACAAAAAACACAGCAGCAGCATACAAAATAATAATAATAAATAATATAATAATAATAATAATAATAATAATAATAATAATATAATAATAATAATAATAATAATAATAATAATAATAATAATAATAATAATAATAATAATAATAATAAAAATAATAAAATAATAATAATAATAATAATAATGATCCCAACCAATTGCCGACGCCATCTTGACTTGAAGACGTTTGACCCCACCATCTCCTCCCCTTTCCTTCCGTCTTCTTCTTCCACCTAAATTCCAACACTATTTGATACTATTCGGAACACAATGAACAATGCCAATAAAAGGGCTGTTGAATTATTAATAAAATGTTTTCCTAGACATTGGTTGGAAATGAAAGACGGAAGGTGGGAGGGCGTGGGCAGGGGAAAAGGGAAAAGGGGAGGAGGAAAGGGGGGGAGGGGGGGGAAAGGAGGGGGGGAGGAGGGGGAGGAGGGGAAAGGAGGGAAAAAGAAGAGAGGAAAGGAAGAAAAAGGGAAAAGAAAGGAAAAAAGAAGGAAAAGAAAGGGGAAAAGGGAGAGAGAAAAGAGAGAGAAGGGAGGGAAGAAAAGAGGAGAGGAGAGAGAGGAGAGAGGAGAAAGGGGGGGGGGGGGGGGGGTTTTAGAAAAATAGAAAAACCTTCTTGAGATGGAAAAAAAAGGAAAAATCCATTTATCGCAAGGTCCAAGGTTTCTGGGGAGGGGGGGAGGGGGGGGGGGGGGGGAGGAGGCTTTGTAATAAAAAGTTAACCTTACTTTCCCCCAAACCTGAACGATCAAACCAACGACGGAAAGAAAACGGTTTGCCTCAAATTTGCCACACGGCCCGGCCATTTTTTGGGATTGTCCCCAAAAGTAAACCCCCAAACCCTTTTAAAAAAATTGATTTATTTCACTAAAACCCAAAAAAGCTGTTAGTTTTGCTTAGGTACAAAATTTTCATTCTGTTAAAGAGCCTTTTATCAGGTGCAAATTACTTTTAACTAGACCTTTTTAAACAAACATTTTTTTTTTAAATTCATGGGTACGAAAGAAATAGAATGAGAAAAATTTTTGGCTGCTCGAAACGAAGTGACGATTTTCCTAGGGGTGGTTGGGGGGGTTAATAAAACTCCCCCCGGGGCGTCGTGGGGGCGAGTCGGGGGATCCTGTTTTCTTTCCTCGTCGTGGTCGATCTTCTTTTAGGTTGGGGGGCACTGATCTTTAATTGCTAATGATTTTATCATTTTGAAAAAAAAATTATTCCAAAACAAAAGGGACTTCTTACGGTGATGGTTCGCTTTTGCGGTTTCTTTTTTTTGGGAAAAATTATAATACTTGCTAAAAAAAAAAATGCTACGTTCACCTATTTTTGGCTTTTAGTTGGGGAAACGTCGAAAAAATATTAAAAAATTTCCCCATAATATACCCAAGAGCTCAAAATTTCTGCCTTATAAACATGAAACACACCCCAAACACAACACACCCCACACACCACACTACTGCCTTATAAAAATGAACACACAAAAACAACAAACATTACTAGCCCTTATAAACACTGAACACACAACACTACTTTGCCCCTTTTAAACACTGAAACACACCCACACACACACACACAACTTTCCCAAAAAAACACAACAATTTTGTATTTTCTTAAAAATTTTTTTTCTTTCTTTCTTTTTTTTTTTTGAATAAAAAGTTCAGGGGGACTGCATGTTTAATTTTGCGGTTGGTTTTCTTTTGGGGTGATTCATCAACATTGTTTTTTTTATTTCATAATTTTAATATAAAATCGTAAAGGAAAAACAAAGAGTTACTCGGGTCTTGTTTTCATTTTTAGACGGTCATTGGATGAGTTCATTTCCCAAAAAAA
>NC_088369.1:22594452-22614452 GCF_034508935.2 Berghia stephanieae
AAATTCAAGGAATTGAAATACATTAGATCTCTTTGAAGGCTACCAATTAATTGTTAAAATGATGCATCTCTGTAAACTATGTAATCTGTGAATTAGAAAAACACTCTTATAAATGTAGACAAAATAAAATAAAATATATCGAGATATAGAGGTTTGGCTTTAGCGAAATCAATAAAGAAAGCCAAATGAGTGGCTTTGTTACATTTATTTTGTTACTAGATATTATCTAAAGTTACAGTCACGCAACAAAGATATTTTCTACACATAACACATTACTAGCTGTCATTAGGGACGTCATCAAACACCTATTGCTAGGTTGTCATTAGGGATGTCCAAACCTATTGTTTAGGTTGTCATTAGGGACGTCACAAACACCTTTTGTTAGGTTGTCATTAGGGACATCCAAACACCTATTGTTAGGTTGTCATTAGGGCTGTCACAAACACCCTACTGTTAGGTTGTCATTAGGGACGTCACAAAACCTATTGTTAGGTTGTCATTAGGGCTGTCACAAACAACCTATTGTTAGGTTGTCATTAGGGACGTCACAAAACACTATTGTTAGGTTCATTAGGGCTGTCACAAACACCTATTGTGTAGGTTGTCATTAGGGACGTCACAAACACCTATTATTAGATTGTCATTAGGGACGTCACATACACCTATTGTTAGGTTGTCATTAGGGACGTCACAACAACCTATTGTTAGGTTGTCATTAGGGACGTCACAAAACACCTATTGTTAGGTTGTCATTAGGGCGGTCACAAACACCTACTGTTAGGTTGTCATTAGGACGTCACAAACACCTATTGTTAGGTTGTCATTAGGGCTGTCACAAACACCTATTGTTAGGTTGTCATTAGGGACGTCACAAACACCTATTGTTAGGTTGTCATTAGGGCTGTCACAACACCTATTGTTAGGTTGTCATTAGGGACGTCACAAACACCTATTATTAGATTGTCATTAGGGACGTCACAAACACCTATTGTTTGGTTTGTCATTAGGGACGTCCACAACCCCTATTGTTAGGTTGTCATTAGGGACGTCACAAACACCTATTGTTAGGTTGTCTTTTAGGGACGTCACAAACACCTATTGTTAGGTTGTCATTAGGGACGTCACAAACACCTATGTTAGGTTGTCATTAGGGACGTCACAAACACCTATTGTTAGGTTGTCATTAGGGACATCACAAACACCTATTGTTAGGTTGTCATTAGGGACATCACAAACACCTATTGTTAGGTTGTCATTAGGGACGTCAAAAAACACCTATTGTTAGGGTTGTCATTAGGGACGTCACAAACACCTATTGTTAGGTTGTCATTAGGGACGTCACAAACACCTATTGTTAGGTTGTCATTAGGGACGTCACAAACACCTATTGTTAGGTTGTCATTAGGGACATCACAACACCTATTGTTAGGTTGTCATTAGGGACGTCACAAACACCTATTGTTAGGTTGTCATTAGGGACATCACAAACACCTATTGTTAGGTGTTTTATTAGGGCTGTCACAAACACCCAGTGCTAAGCAGTCTTTATGGACATCACGAATATCCAGTGCTAGGCTGTCTTTATGGTCGTCACAGACATCTAGTGCTAAGTAGTAGTCTTTTTAGGGACGTCACAGACATCTAGTGCTAAGTAGTCTTTTTAGGGACGTCACAGAAATCTAGTGCTAAGTAGTCTTTTTAGGGACGTCACAGACATCTAGTGCTAAGTAGTCTTTTTAGGGGCGTCACAAATGATAAAAGATAACCTCTTGTGTTAGAATGAAACTTGTTTTATTTTGAAATCCTTTTTTTTTGGGTGGGGGGGGGGGGGGGGGGGGGAGGGAAGTTCACACATCTAGAGAACGATTAAGCATTGAACAATAATTCTCATAACGTCGTATATTTTGTGTCCTGTAAAGACGAATAGTGCGTTCATAAATTTTGATTTTATTCATTTGTTGATTCGTGTTTTTTGAAATACCCAGTAATGATGACTAATAAATGATATTTATAGAAACTCGGTGATTGGTGATTTAATAATAATAACAAACCGCGAGGTCCTACACACGCTGTGGAAACGTGATAAAAATGTTAATAATTATTCTTGTTTTTAAAGCAGAACGGATTGGGACATGTTGAACTTGCAAGTCCTGAATTGGCATTCTTTAAAAATGTCAAGTTACGCTTTAAATTAAAAGAAAAAAATAGTATAATCTATCCGACATGAATACACACCCGTACTTGCTCACAAAGGATTCCCCGTTCCTTTTTTTTTTTTTTTTTGTGGATCTTTTTTATTTTAAATTCTTTCTTTTTTTCTAGCTAGAGTCGTCGTTGTATAAATAAATGACTGATGATAATGATGAATAAGTTTAATATTTTTTTTAAATATTCAATAATAATAATAATACTACAAACATAATGTTAATACGTTAAAAGATTAATAAATGATTTTTTTGTTTGTTTGTTTGAAATAACCGTTTCTAAACAAAACCCGGCAATCTTTCACTGACTAGATAACACCCGAGGTTTTAGGCGTACAGACTCAACTATTATATAATTATTATTTATTATTTATCATTATCATTACTTCTATGTTCTGTAAAATTCATCCATTATTGTTTATTATTAATTATTATTTAATCATAATTTTTAATTTTCATTATTCCTTTTCTATGCTAGATATCAGGTGAACAAAACAAGAAACAAATGTCATCAGGTTCCTAACCTGAGCTTTCATATTTGGAATACTCTTTCATTTTTGTTTTAACATTTATTTGTTTTCATTAGTTCAAGAAATTGTATACCATTTTAACCCAGTCCTTATATATATATGGAGGTTGTTTCCACGTTGGTTTAATAGCAAAAATTGAGGAAACAAAATGTGGTTGGGTTTTTTGTTGTTTTTTTTTTGTTTGTTTTTTATTGACTATTCTTATTTGTTAATTTTTTAATTTTTTTTTTTTTTTGCTTTGTTCACCCGATACTAATGACAAAACAAATAAACAATATTATGGAGAGAATCAATACGGATACCAATACTATTAACAATGATTTTAAAGATATCTTTGGTGATGATACTAGTATTACACTTCTATATGACTTGTCATTACTGTTGTACTACATTCTATTATTGTATTATCATTATCATCATTGACACTACTACTTCTACTACCACTACTACTACTACTACTACTGTTTTATAACTACTTCAGCTACTAATACAACTGGAACTACTACTACTACCACTACAATAACATCAACAACTATTAGTTTATGACAGACCTCTCTCTCTCTCTTTTTTTTTTTCTTTCTCTCTCTCTCTCTCTCTCTCTCTCTCTCTCTCTCTCTCTCTCTCTCTCTCTCTCTTTCTCTCTCTTTCACTCACACACACACACACTATTCTCCTACTCTTTCTCCCACCCCTCTCTCTCTCTCTCTCTCTCTCTCTCTCTCTCTCTCTCTCTCTCTCTCTCTCTCTCTCTCTCTCTCTCTCTCTCTCTCTCTCTCTCATTAATTCTCTCTAACCGGTGTGGTATGTGTCTACAGTACACTAATTTCTTTTGTTTTAATTATTTTTGTTTTTGTTTTTTTTTAATGGTTTCATCATTATTTACTATAACTATTCATTATGATTTTGATTTCTTTGTTACTATCTCAATAAACCAAGCAAGAAACCAGACATAGATGTCTCACCCAGTCTTCACGTGGACTCTCTCTCTCTCTCTCTCTCTCTCTCTCTCTCTCTCTCGCTCTCGCTCTCTCTCTCTCTCTCTCTCTCTCTCTCTCTCTCTCTCTCTCTCTCTCTCTCTCTCTCTCTCTCTCTACAATCACCTTCTTCTAACAAGTACAAACATTCTTGCCCAGCATAAGTGTGAAGTACGAATAGTGAAAAATCACTATGTCCTCACGTACGGCAAGGACGGCTGATGATATTCGTCTTTAGATACGGATAGGTCCAGCCAAAAATTATCTTTCCCTCTGATGGTTGGATGGGACTTATTAGTGGTTGCCTTGCCCTTGCCGATAGCTACTGGAACCTGTTGACTTTAAAGCATTATTGAGCCAAATAGAATATATTATAATAGAACACACACACACACAACGTCTCGGCTGAAAACCTTTCATCAGCCAACAGCAAAAACGATTTAAAACGAATAATATTTCACGTATAATCCAAAAAGTCGCGTGAAAATAGACTCATTGGGACATAGTGGTGCAAAATTATAAAAGAGTCAGATTCTCGATCAAGGCCCTACAAACACGATACTGGTAGTTCAGTGTTGTGGCTTTATGTTTTCTACCATCTTCAGAAATTTTAAAAAGGTGAGTTCACTTGTAGAAATCATCAAAGCCTTTAAATAATAGTTTTAAATCTACACTAGAACACACTTATAACGATCACGACTTAAAGCGAATTGATGGAAACGATTGAACTTAGTAGTTGTCTTTATCCTATTCTCTTTCTCCCCCTACCCTTTTCTCCACTATTGCAATGAAATGGAGGACTATTGCTCTACCGTTCTCTGAATTTAAAAAATATATAATTCAGAAAACTTGTCCTTCAAATGTCGATCAGTTAATATGACTCTCTCGTCGTATTGTCAAAAACTCTTAAATATTAGACTTCAAGGCAGACTTTAGTTGAAGTCCCAATTTTGAGAGTTTTTCTTAGTTTGTATTTTGGGGTTTTCTTTCAAAAATCTGTTTTTGTCGGTGTCTTTTCAGAGTAAAGAATTACTTTTTTTTAAACTTTTGTTCGTTCTTTATATTATCCGTGCTCAACTGCTGTACACTGTTGGATTAATCAAGGGACATAATCGATGACAAAAGTATTCTCCTCCAAGACACAAGGATCATAGATTGCTCTTGGAATCCATTCTCGCTCATATTCACATGATTTAAGCTCGTCCCCCGTAAATATTTCTACTCGTTTATTTACTCGTAAAGCCAGGGTAATCCTAGCCCTATTATGATGCATATCTGTAGATTGTTAACAGCATCATCATTTTCTAGTTTAAACTGGCGCTAAAATGAGTAAGGCTACAGACTGAGTGCATTCATTTTTCTCTCCTGTCCTCTCAGTCGGTCTCGTGTTTTTATCATAGTAAACTCGCTCGTTTTTTTGTTGCCGAACGCGAACGTTTTATCTCGAAATTAAAATTTCTTTCAGTATCATCACACCAGCAAAGTGAAACAACACACGGAGTTTCTTTGTTATTATTTTTAGAACACCTTTGGATTATCAGTTCTGACTAAATAAATGTTCGAATATTAATATAAACGTTTTAAGTTACACGTAGTTTGTTTGCTGGTGTGTTTCATGCGTTTGTTGCGAGTAAATTACAGAAATGCGTAGCGTCTACGACACACTGGTTGTTCACGAACATGGGACAAAAATCAATGCACTCAGTTTACAGCCTAAAGTGTCGTAAGAGTAAGTGCCAAAAAGAAAAATACTCTTCTGCAACAAGATTACGCGTCGGATGTAGACCAGAGCGGACTCAGACTGAATACGTACAATGGAATCCGCATAAAATCAACACTATTAAAGTCAACTTCTGATTAAAGTCAACACCACTTGCTGGTCCCACATTTTCTGTTCTTTATCCGTGTTTCATTGATAATGGATAATGTGAACCTTGCTTCAAGTCTACCGATATTCTGTCCGGTGTTGGCTTTATCAGGATACGACTGTATTTTAGTTTTGAGTACATTGATCCAGGTATGTCCTAAAATGGCCGAGCGAACACAATATTCTTGACTCAGGAGAAGAAACGTTGATAATAAGAAATTATACCTCTGAACCCAATTAACCGGTAGATAACCACGCCTCTCGGACAATCGTCATAATGTAAACAATGGCAGTGATTGGTAGACACAGCAAACTACACAGGTTTTACTATAGATGGTATGTGTGAAGTAAAATACCCACTGTTCTACCTCTTGATCAGTAGAATCAACACAGAAAACTGTGTAAATCGTGTGATAACTAGTCACCCATTTGTCAATATAAAAACACTAACAACGATCAGATGGAGGTCGAATTAGTTCACGTTATTGTTCATAAACAACCAACTATGTTTGTCCGAGCACGTGTGAAGGTGTGTCACAAATTCCATGTTTGGATTGGTCAAAAATCTGCTGGTTAATTGGAGTCACAAATTCAAATAACCGCCAGGAATATACGTACATATTTGTACTTGTATTTAACAGTTAGAATAAACTTAGGAGTTATCTAACCTTAGGTAGAGGAGATATCGTTTCTCCAAAATAAGTAGATTTTATTTTTTTAATTGGACATTCTCCGATTACCTCCTGTAATTGTAATCCCCAACCAAGGATTTTGAGATACTAATAGTTTGTCCCACAATGGACTGCACAAGTTTAGCGTATAGTGTTACAAAACTATCAGGGTTTGAATTTCCATTTTGCAACGCGGGGTAATCTTGTCTTTTCCTTTTTATGCGACTTTTTAGTCTTTTCCTAGAATGCGAGTACTTTACCTTTCTCAAGCCCCTGGCTGGGATTCTTTTACTTTTATGTGAGGGAGACGTTTACATGTAAAAGTGTTTGTTCTGTGTGTCTTTATTGTGTCCGTGATAGATGTGTTTTTTTTTGTGTGTAAATTGTAAATAAATGGTTGTATCGTGTGTTAATTAATGTGTGTGTGTGTGTGTGTGTGTGTGTGTGTGTGTGTGTGTGTGTGTTGGAAACACCCATACGCCTCCATTTCGGAGATAGCACATCAATGTCCGACTGTGATGTTGGGTGACTCCTGGACTGGGTACACGTTCACGTATAGATAATAGATGTGTTATGCAATCATTTATTTATTTAGCGCGCAGAATCCGCAAAGTGCTCTAAGACATTACACATACAAAGACAAATATGTAACACAAATAATATTACTATTACGTACTACTACTCAAAAGCCTGCCTGAATAGGAATGTCATCAAAAGTTCCCTAAAATTACTCTTATTTCTTTATCTATTTTTTTCGGTACGGTAATTGTTTTTAAGGGTTTTACGGCGCTTGCAACACAATAAGGTCATATGAGCGCCAGTAAAAAGGAAGAAATGGGATAGTAAAAAGTTCTAGAATTACAATTAAACTTTAAACTTTAATTTAAAGCACCCAAGATAAGGTCAGACAAAGGGGAATTGGTTCATATAGGAATCAAATGTAGATTCCAAGAGCACACTATTATTGTACCTACTGAGTTTGAGATCACCTGAAAGTCTCATCCAGACACAAGCACAGGTCCCAACTAAGAGGAATACACTCAAACTCAAATGTTGACAAATTATATGGTAATATGTAAACAAAACATAACAATAGCAGAGAAGGAAAAAAAATATAATCGCCCAAAACTGTCTATACATTTGAGTGTTTCCCTCTCTGCAAGGAATCCGGTCAAGGCCAGGACAAAACCAAGTAATTTCATTCCAAGACAGAAAGCATGTAATGTTGAAAAACAGAAACAGGATAGAAGACACAGGAAGTGCCCCCCCCCCCCTGCCCACTATGGGAGGTCAGGAACAGTAATCAATCGTCCATTTAGGGATCGAAGCGGTCTAGCAGGCAGGGGAATACAATACAAGTAGGTAGCCCAATGAGACGAAGTTGGCGCTACTATATCATTTAGTCATTTGAACATGTGGCAATTTTGAAATCCACTCTCTTTAACACAAGAAGTAGAATCCAATGGAGAGATCTAAGGATGGACCTAATGTGCTCTGTAGACTTAAGGTGCGGTCTGATGGCGTCGCCCACTTGCATTGGATGGGTATATGCTGAAAAAGAATGCAGAAATAAACTATCTAATAAAAAATAGGAACTTTTGAGTGTTTTGTAATGTGAGAAATTGTATTTATTCTCCATTGTATCGAAGAGAAACTAGCCCTGTGGTTCATACTTCTGGCTGTAAGTTATAAATTGGATTTACAGTTAAGTTACAGCACCTTGTTCATCCTGGCATAAAATCATTTTGAAACGGTGGACTGGTGGACCATATTTTACCAATTTTCCACATTGTATGAGCCTCTGATTGAAGTTGAAGAGAGTTAAACACTATTTTGAATCTTGCTTGTGGCTTTGGTAGTTTCTAGTTTGTTTTGTTTTGTTTGGGTTTTTTTTTTTTTTTGTTTTTGCCTTTTCACAAATCAAGCAATTTTGAGTTAGTGACCGGACAGGCGGTAAGACACTTGGCACACATTACCCCATTCGACTCTGGTGTGAATAAGGATCTGGCTAACTATAGGCAGTGGCTGATATTGTAATTGTAAGAGTTCGTACAAAAATGACTTTTACTTTTAGGTAATAAATTAAGGAAAAAAGGAATTTTGTTCCATTTGGCCTGTTTTGGGAATAAGCAAAGCATTGTGAAATGTATAGAGCACGGTGAGTCCGTGGAAACGCTCCATGTACATGGGTTTGCATCGGCTTCCGTCGAGAACCTGCCTAACGCTCACTGCATCAGTGGGGACTTTCCACCTGTCCAACATGTACCGTTGTGGTAACGAGCTCGAAACCGCAGAGCATCTAGTTGAACGATGTGTTGTGATGAAGCTTCCGGGTTTGCGACGATGCACGAGTGCGGCACGGAATTTGCTGATTGAGTCGATCATCATAACATACAGCTGGGTGGGGTTCCTACCTCCCATAGCGGGCAGTGAGGTACTTGCTGTGTCTTCTATCCCCTCTAATCTGTTTTCCAATTGCTTTCTGTCTTTGTCTTGGAATGAGATTGCTTGGTTTTGTCCTGACCTTGGTCGGAGTCCTTGGCTGAGAGGGAAACAGTCGAATGTATAGTTAATGTTTTGGGAGATGATATTTTTTTCCTATAAATCATCTCTCTGTTATGCATTGTATTATGTTTAGTTTACATATTATATTATAGGATTGGTAAACATTTGAGTGTATTCCTCTTAGTTGGGACCTGTGCTTGTGTCTGGATGAGACTTTTAGGTGATCTCAAACTAAGTACTTTGATGGTGTGCTCTTGGAATCTACATCTCTTCCCTATTTGAACCAATTCCCCTTTGTCTGACCTTTTCTTTTGTGCTTAAATTGTAATTCTAGAACTTTTTACTATCCCATTTTCTTCCTTTTTACTGGCACTGATATGACCTTAATGTGTTGCAAGCGCCGTAAAACCCTTAAAAAACAAAAAACATAACATACAGTATGTTGTGTGAGCACCATTAGAAGCTGCTGCCTCAAGAATGCGATTTCAGACAAGTAGATTTAACTAATTTTCTCAGTCAATGTCTTTGCCAGTGCCAGGTTTTCTTTTCACGGTGTGTCGAAATCCGACCCTCATGGAAGGTAACGATTTATATAAAATAATATTCGGTCACCAACCAACACATGCGTGCTGCGTGTAGCAGAGCCTGCTAGAGTCCGGCCAGTACTCTATTATAAAGGCCTCTCTTGTCCTGTAAGTGAAGGCGCTGTTAAATCACTAACAGTTTTCTTCTCTTTTTGCATATAAATAATGAATTTATATAGCGCTTAAAAACCCACATTAATCGTGCTCTGCGGCGCTTTACTTTACAGAATAAAAACTGAAAAAAAAAAACAGATATAGGTAGACGTCTGCGTTAAGTAAAATACATTCTTTTCCCGCCAGATCAATCTTACCAACACTAATACGTCTAGAGTCTGTATCTGGGGCTTTAGTGATAATGAAGCACCCACTGGTGGACAAAAGACAACAACAGAAAGCTCAGAGGCGTCCACGTAATTCACTTAAACTTAAAGATTAACTAATCGTACACTTAAGATCTCTTTCATTATAATTAGATATAAAGGACGTAAACAAGGAAACGCATTGTCACAATTGGGTTCTAGAGAGGAATTAAGATCTTACTATCGCACACAAAAAGACAACAGTTAACATCTATTCACGATAATAAAACTAAAACTAAAACGCGAAAACTTCATGAACAGGGGAGGCTACTGGACTTTTACTCATCACTCACTTTGAATTGAACGGTTGTTTCCCTTGAAAATGAATAATATAAACCTGCCTTGCTGAATAAATTATTATAAACTTCTCGAAGCCAGTAGTAAGGGTATAATTATAATAGAGAATCAATTGCGCGTCTAGGGAAATAAAATGTGAGGATTAAAAAAGAAAATAAAGATGCTTTTTACGTCTTTTACATTATTACAAAAAGGTATTGAAATAAAAATACTGTCAAGTGGAGTTAATTTGCCTCAATGGGTGACTTTGCCTCTATCAATAAGGAGCATTTTGACTTTGCCTCTGTCAATAAGGAGCATTTTGACTTTGCCTCTATCAATATGGAGCATTTTGACTTTGCCTCTATCAATAAGGAGCATTTTGACTTTGCCTCTATCAATATGGAGCATTTTGACTTTGCCTCTATCAATATGGAGCATTTTGACTTTGCCTCTATCAATATGGAGCATTTTGACTTTGCCTCTATCAATATGGAGCATTTTGACTTTGCCTCTATCAATATAGAGCATTTTGACTTTGCCTCTATCAATATGGAGCATTTTGAGTGGTCTCAGTCTCAGGCTTGGGACAGTTATTTTTCTTTTTAGAATAACTTGATTGTCACAAAACAAATCTTAATCAAATTTGTCCAAATCTATCGGCAAAGTCTCCCCTTGGGGCAAAATTATCCCCTTTTAACTGTAGTAGATATCTATCGTCAACACGACTTAAACAGCTAATCTCTATAAAAGTCAGAACGAAATACAGATCTGATAATCTGATAATCTTCCACTGATTCGCGGATTTCCAGTTGTTTATTTTTCCTTCAGTATTTTGATAACTCCGTGACCGAGGAAAACCAGGAGCAGCTATTAGAGGAAACCAAGGATTTTTTACAATTCACAACAAAGACAATTCAAACAGTAACGAGATGCATGATGGGTACAACAGTATTGTGTGCCACGTGTCACATCTGGAGTGGTCAGTTTTAGCAAAGTTTTAATTTGCAATGGTAAATAATGTGATATTGATATAGTCGAAGAAGTTGTCCCCCTTTTTTTTATTGTTCATTAAAAAAAAATAAAGCAATTTAATCTATCCAAAGGACGCATTGATTTCACTCGAATTTTCACCCAATTTTAATTCGTGCCCAATCGTCTCAAAACGGTATTATATCTGGATCAGTAAGATAAGTAAGAGTAAGAGTGGATTTACAATTACAATGATAAGAGATGCGAACTTGGTGTCCTTTGCATTGTAAAAACTTGTAGCCTATTTTATTTTCTAGAATAAAGAAGAAAATTAACTCTTAAGTTTCATATTTGTGACTATAGACTCATTTTTCAGCACCTAATTGTTTTTTTTTTAAATGTTTTTAAGGGTTTTACGGCGCTTGCAACACATTTAGGTTATATCAGCGCCAGTAAAATGGAAGAAAATGGGATTTATAAAAAGTTATAGAATTACAATTAAAGCACCCAAGAAAAGGTAAGACATAGGGGAACTGGGAACAAATAGGGATCAGATGTAGATTCCAAGAGCACACTATCAAAGTACTAAGTTTGAGATCACCTATAAGTCTCATCCGGACACAAGTACAACATCTAACAGAGAGGAATACACTAAAATTCTTAAATTATACTTTCAAAATAACAAACAGAGAGATGATTTACAAGGAAAGAAATATCATCTCCCAAAACAATAACAATATATTTGACTGTTTCCCTCCCAGCTAGGACTCCGGCCAGGGCCAGGACAAAACCAAGTAATCTCATTCCAAGACAAAGACAGAAAGCATGTTGGAAAACAGACATAGGGGGATAGAAAACACAGTGTGGACCTCCCTGCCCGCTATGGGAGGTCAGGATCCCCACCCAGTCAGCACCTAATCAATCCCGACATAACACCGCTTTGATACTGTGGGTCACATTTGTACATCCCGACATAATACCGTTAATAGACAAGTGGTTACATATTATTTTAAAATAATATCACTAACTGGCGGATTTTTGGTCATGGCGCTTTCTTCACCCAAGTTGAGGCTCTATTTCCAGAGAAACAATTTTAGCAGCCTTCTGCTCCTCAAACAGCAGGATCTCATTCAATCCTTCTTTCAAAATCGGGGCTGGCAAATAGAGCGTCCTCTGGGGTCCAATGTCCCAGTAACGGCCAAGATTGAATCCGTTGACGAGGACAATGCCCTTGGTGGAGCCATCCAGCTTGACGAAGCAATCGTCTGGTTTTTCCTTCACCTCAAATTGACTCCGGTACAATGCAGGGCAGAGACGGTTGGAGCCAGCAGACGCCGAGACGGCATCGTTTCCGCCAACACAGCCACTGTGAGAAGCAAGATTTGACTGGTTTTCATCATCGTCTGCAGTTTTGTTTCTAATCAGCGTCCAGGCCTTCGAATTTGCGACGTCAGTCAAGAACTCATCTCTAAAATCAAGGGCCATAACTGTCCAATTGTTAATAGGGTTTCCGCCCAAAGTTACCTCTCCTTCCATTCCTTTGCGTTGCGTGTTAAGAACATCTGGGTTAGATTTTTCGGTGAAATTGACTCTTCCGAGATTCTCAACAACAATATCGAGCAGACAGTTAGCTCCAGTTTCTGATGGATGTAAAACCAATGAACTTGTTTTCTCATGATTCATTTCAAACACTTTTACAACGTCGCCGTCGATCAAAACGGATGCTCGATCCTTGACATACGTGGGTAAAACCAACTCCATGCAGGAGGAAATCGTTATATATTTTCGGTATACGATATATCCGTGGGACTGCGTTTCTCCGTTGTCATACGTCAACATTTCCATCGTCCTTGGATTGAAAACTGATGTTACTTTCTTCACAAGATTAGTCAGGGCTGACCAAGGCAGAACTTCTTCCAGAAAAATCTCTTTTCTTTTAACCGACCTTCTGGGAATTCCCAAAGCTTTGTCAACATTTTCCAACCTCTGGCCATTCAATTTGGATACGAAATCCTTTATCATGTCGTGGATTTTGAAATATTTTTCAGTCAGTCTCCCGTCTTCCGATAAAGGCGCGTCGTAGTCGTAACTCGTCACATCCGGTTTGTAAATCCCGTCTGTCATATTGGCCCCGGACATAAATCCAAAATTCGTCCCGCCGTGAAACATGTAAAAATTGACACTTCCGTTTCTGTCAAAAGTGTATCTGAGGGAACTTTCTAGAATCTCTACAGTTCTTTGGTGGTGCTTGGATCCCCAGTGATCAAACCATCCTGTCCAAAACTCCATCACCATGAACGGAAGTGTGGCGTCCGTCTTTTCCAGGATTGACACGATGGCTTTTCCTTCCTCCACAGTCTGGGATGGATTGTGAAAAAGACATCATCAGCATCAGATATAATATAAATACATGCATGTTTTACTCAATGGAAATCTGACGCATCTATTGGAGAGTAGTCGGACTGTTTCTCCTCGACAACTCGGTATATTTGCAGTTTTGTATGACATTCGTCTTCTTCGGATCTGCACGTCACTGATTCAAGTCGTAGCCATCGTCAACGTACAGCCTGCCACTAGAACCGTAGCCATCGTTAACTTGACACTGACCAAAAAATGACATCGAAATGCCAGTCTTTGGCCATAAAAGAAAACAAATCGTGAGTTGTATTCAATAGTTCAACCAATGGGATCACTTTTTTCCATGAGCACTACTAACGACAGCTCACTAGGCGGTGCAAAAACCAAATTATGACGACAAAATGCCAGTCTTTTGGGGTTTCAGTGTCGGGCTATAACTTAACGATGGCTAGTGTAGAACCCTCTAATACATAGTTTGACGTCATTTTTTAAGTTTGTGTTGCGTCTGGTGACTTGTCGTTAGTAAAGCTCGAGGAAACAAGTGATTTCATTGGTTGAAACTGTTGAATACAACTGCCGATTTGTTTTATTTTGTGGCCAAAGACGTGTCTTTTGACGTCAATTTTTTGGTCGACTACGCTCAAATCCTGTTGTGGACGGTGTAACGTCGAGTGGTTGAAAACAGACTCTTTACTCACATTGTCTCACCGTACTCAGGCGTAGCCTTACGACATAGCCGGTAACATCGTTGTCTCTGTAGAATTAAAAAAAATGGCAATAGCGGCTCATGGACTTCATGTTTCGTTCTACGTGTTAAGTGTTGTTGTTGGCTTGGGACTTTGTATAAAGTTCTCTGAGCACTTTGGGTGGCTATTGCGCTATTTAAGAAAAAATATGACTTTTGCTTTTATAGCAGGTTACAGTTTGCCTTTCTTTGTCAAACCAGAGACGTACAGAATTGGATGAGTCTTCTTCACAGTGAGCAGTTATGGGTGGTTTGAGTGAGCGTTAGACAAAAAGTGACCAGTCACCTCTAAACGGTATCACGTTGTGGTAAACCAGTTAACGGTTAGGCTTCCTTGCAATATCCGTCCTTATCTGCATCCAGGTACTCATTCACACTTGAGTCGAGTGAGATAAACTTTCAGAAACGATATCTATGTCCTTTTATCAAATGTATAAGATTATCCAATACTTATCAGTGGTAATCGAATCAAATTCTATAATCGTAGTCACTCCGGACACAACACCATTTCGGGTCGGTGGGTCACACACGACATACAGATTTACCTGGAAATTGGCAGTGGGGATAACTCCAGGAATGTGGAGTGACGGGTTTGATCCCCATGGGTTGTCGGACGTCACCAGGAGTTCTGTGATCCCAGCTTGTTCTATGACGTCTTTTATGAAGATGAGATGGTCGATATCATCGCTGTAGGATCCGAACCTGGGGATTGAAATATCAAAGTACAATGTAGGTTGTATCGTCTTTAGAGAGGCGAGGTGCACGAGGGGTTAGAGCATCGCTCCCTGACCAAAATGGCCGCGAGTTCGAGCCCCGCTTCGGGCACATTCTTTTCTTCACTTGGTCAAATTTACTCGTCTCCGATTTGCCCACTTTGGACAGCACGGGCGATCCTTGTTGATGTCACAAGTTTGATGGAGATCGAAATTTCAAAAAAAAAAAAAAAAAAAAAAAAAAAATTAAAAATAATAAAATTGAGCGTTATATCCACTAAACGTGCTCAAAGCGCATTGCAAAGGGTCTCTGACCAACAGCAACGTGTAACATGTAGAACGTGTTATGGTGCCTGTTAGAAGAATATTACAATTTTTTTCACGACAGAGACAACGCTGTTAACGGTTAACTCATTTTACACCGGAGTACGGTGAAGGAAAGTGAATAAATAGTCTTTTCCAAGGACTCAACTATGCGCCGAGCGAGGCTCGAACCCAGGACCTTCCGCCGAGCCGAAAGCGAATGTCACACCACAAGACCACATAGCCGCACATTAGAATTCTACATAGAAGGCCTCGGCGATATCATCAAACGATGCCACGCAGAAGGGCGCAATCTTTTTAAAATGATCCTTATACGACGTAGACCAGTGTCTATGATCAAAACAAAATAATAAGAGCTTTTACCCTCGCATTTTCCACTCAATGTGTTCAAAGCATTTTACTAGCCGTTCCAAGCCCACACCAACGCTTAACATGTAGGACGAGACATGGAAGGCGCTTTTTTTTTACAATATTTTTTTCCCCAGAGAAACATCAGTTACTCATCAGGTACTATTTCTAGACATGCGTTAAGTGAGAGAATGTGAGTAAAGACCATACGTGGTGAGTACTACGAAAAAGTCACAGAATTACGATTTTTTTTTACTCCAGCTACAGAGCTGCATTCTCCTTTTTGACTCAATAAATCTTTTTGAAAAGGAACGTTTAGTTCCGTAGATCCTATATTCAGGACGTTAGTGCATTTGTGAATCATGGTGATGGCAAATCATTGATTTGTAAATCTATCTAAAGTGACTTTTCATTTATTTTTTTCACCCCTTGGAAACTACGATTTTTTTAAATAATTTGAAGTTGGCAGCTCTGGTAAAGACCCTTATTCAAGTTTAGGCAGAGCAGTGGAATACGGAAAGTCCAAATAGGAAATTGAATGGAAGCTTCAATTTAATAAAGGAAAGGCAACAGATAATGTGGACGTTTCGAGTATCCCCTTTATCAACAAAACTCTAGGATGTGTTGGAATATGTCAGTACTTGTCCTTGTGCCTGAGATGTAGACTTGAACTCAGGTTTCTCTGATCATGATCTGTTATTAGAGACTACAGGAATAGCGCACTGCTTTCTTTTCTACAAATAAATTCGATGATAAATATTTATCAATCGCCACAGTGGCTAATCTTTCCTTCCCCTCTTTAGTTAGAAAAAAAATTAATAATAAACATGAACATTCATACAGCGCATTCCACGGATAAACCATGCTCAATGCGCTTCACAATATTTCATTTATTCTTCTGGCATTCCATATGGAACTATATTTCTATTTCATACAGGTCAGTCCCCAGTTAGGCGTCATTTTTGTATTAACACTTTTACAATATCCGTCACTGCCTGTAACCAGGTATTCATTTACACTAGAGTCAAGTGTGGTAATGTATATTAACTGCCTTACTAAGAGCACAACGTCGGGACCAGTTTTCCACGACCACTGTCACCCATACTTCCACTGATCGCGCTCGACATCGTTTGATCATTGTGTCAAGACGAGACACCTGACTGAGAGACGAGACACCTTACTGAGAGACGAGACACCTTACTGAGAGACGAGACACCTTACTGAGAGACGAGACACCTGACTGAGAGACGAGACACCTGACTGAGAGACGAGACACCTTACTGAGAGACGAGACACCTGACTGAGAGACGAGACACCTGACTGAGAGACGAGACACCTTACTGAGAGACGAGACACCTTACTGAGAGACGAGACACCTGACACCTGACTGAGAGACGAGACACCTTACTGAGAGACGAGACACCTAACTGAGAGACGAGACACCTTACTGAGAGACGAGATACCTTACTGAGATACAAGACACCTTACTGAGAGACGAGACACCTTACTGAGAGACGAGACACCTGACTGAGAGACGAAACGAGACACCTGACTGAGAGACGAGACACCTTACTGAGAGACGAGACACCTGACTGAGAGACGAGACACCTGACACCTGACTGAGAGACGAGACACATTACTGAGAGACGAGACACCTTACTGAGAGACGAGACACCTGACTGAGAGACGAGACACCTTACTGAGAGACGAGATACCTTACTGAGAGACGAGACACCTTACTGAGAGACGAGACATCTTACTGAGAGACGAGACACCTTACTGAGAGACGAGACACCTTACTGAGAGACGAAACGAGACACCTTACTGAGAGACGAGACACCTTACTGAGACATACACAAGTAATCAGACCAACAGGATTCAAAGTGGAATCATTGAGTAAATTGTCACCCATCGTCCCATAACGGTATCATGTGATGGGGATGTCCACGCTAAAAGAAATCATTGATGCTATGCGTTTAGTTAAAAAAAAAACTCCTAACACCTATATATATATATATATATATATATATATATATATATATATATATATATATATTAGAGAGAGAGAGAGAGAGAGAGAGAGAGAGAGAGAGAGAGAGAGAGAGAGCAATATCCACTGAACATGCTCAAAGCGCCTTACAAGGGGTCCCTAGCCAACAGCAATAATTAACATGTAGGACGAGACATGATGCCTGTTAGGCGATATTACATTTTTTTCAGACAGAGACAACCTTGTTAACAACCAGGTACTCATTTTACACCTGAATACGGTGAGAGAATGTGAGTAAGGAGCCTTTTCAAAGGACTCGACTATGTGCCGCTCAGAGCGGGACTCGAACTTTGGACCTTCCGATCCGAAGACGAGTGTCAAACCCCGGGACCATATAGCCACACGAAGCAAAGACCTTATCCGCTGCCCCACGCTGCTTAGTAGTATGGACGGAACGAAATTGACGTCACTCAACCCTTTGTTATTGTTTTTAGCCAGCACTTTGTACCATCAATCATACTATAAACGTTTATGGTTACACATATCTAGTTATGTGTTGGTACGTGTTATCTCTGGTTGGCGGATGTTAGGAGTTTGTTGTTGATTTTTTAACTAAACGCATAGCATCAATGATCAATGTGCACTAGTTAATGCTCCAGTACCCGAAAGGTACTGAGTTGAATACTCGACTAGCCTTGAAGAATTCACGTCATCTAATTTCACTTTCCGGCGCTGCACTGCGGCTGACGCTTGGGTTGTTCGTCTTTCTTCCCTTGGAATAGACCCTAAAGACCAACGTGAACATAATTGCAGGTCTGAAAACCGAACGCAATTATAAGGGCTTGATTTAACATTGTTGTAATGGACAAAACTGTGAATTGGGATCAATGACATCATCAATTTATGTGTTGATTGAGAAGTATTGAGGAAAGCCTACAACTAAGTAGTTGTTGGTCTGATAACCAAATTGTTATTAGCTCATTGTTGTCATGAAAATACTCTCAAACCAATGCATGGAAATACTCTCTTTCCATTGGTTTGAGAGTATTTCCATGACAACAATGAGCTAATAACAATTTGGGTTATCAGACCAACAACTACTTAGTTGTAGGCTTTCCTCAATACTTCTCAATCAACACATAAATTAATGACGTCATCGATCCCAATTCACTGTTTACCAGCTGTATTGTTTTGGAGGTGTAAAACAGACGAGCTGGTTCCACGGTTCTAACTTCAGGGGAGACAAAAGCCGGCATTTCTTTGGGGGCGAAATGAGTTTCCGTTATCGCTTTGCCGTGTCAATATCAAGTCCGTTGGAAGAAAAGAGCAAGAATGCGATGTTAGCTTGTTGGAGTTGACATTAACGACGTGGTGTGATTGACAGAGGAGACAAGGTCCAGTGATTGCGTTTGGAGGCCGCCACCGATAGAATGAATACTTGATGTGGCTGAAAGCCAACAATGAAAACTGTGACTGTGACCCAGGGGAGGGGGAAGAAGCAGTGAGGAATTCCATGTCTTTTAAAACGTTGCTGTAAAACATCGCAACTTATTTCTCGATTATTTTTTTTCTTTATTTCCACATGTTTTCCAATTTTTCAAATATTTATTTTTTTAAGGAACCATATTGAAAGGATGAAGTAAACAATTTTTTATAATAATAATAATAATAATAATAATAATATATAATAATAATAATAATAATAATAATAATAATAATAATAATAATAATAATAATAATAATAATAATAATATATAAAAATAATAATAATAATAATAACAATAATAATAATAATAATAATAATAATAATAATAATAATAATAATAATAATAATAATAATAATAATAATAATAATAATAATAATAATAATAATAATAATAATAATAATAATAATAATAATAATAATAATAATAATAATAATAATAATAATAATAATAATAACAATAATAATAATAATAATAACAATAATAATAATAATAACAACAATAATAATAATAATAATAACAATAATAATAATAACAATAATAATAATAATAATAACAATAATAATAATAACAATAATAATAATAATAATAATAATAATAATAATAATAATAATAATAATAATAATAATATATTTATTTTATGTTTTATTGATAACTTTTTATTCATATTTATTTATCAAAATACATGTCTTAAATTATCTTATCTCTTTCTTTTTTTAATTTATTTTTTATATATTTATTTATTTATTTATTTATTTATTTATTTATTTATTTATTTATTTATTTATTTTTGACAATAACTTTAAGGTCAATATCCATATGGCCATGTTTAGTGTGTTGATGTATGTAATATAAGAAGAAGATGAAAATAAACTGACAAAATGACGACAAACGTTGGATGTCTCTTATTCCTGAGGTTTAAAAAAAAGATTCACAGAATCAACGCACAAAAAATAGAATACTACAGTAGCATAAACCGATGCACGTGTCGTTGTATGCATCAAATCAAAACCTATCATTGTTGACCAAAGTAATACCAATGTGTGCCTGGACCCATTCGGCCTCTTAATTAAATAACGTGGCCCAAAAATCTGAT
>NC_088369.1:22619452-22631619 GCF_034508935.2 Berghia stephanieae
CTCACTTCACAGTACACCCAGGAACAGGAGAAGTCACGGCGACCTCGTCATTTGTCAATGAATCCAGTTACAGCCTCGTAATCAGGGCGAGTGACGTATACGGAAATTATGTTGACGGCACGTTGACACTCAACATCGTCAACATTGCCCCTGAAATAATTTCTCTCCCCGGCGTGGCTGACGTGAGTGAAGCGGCTGTGGATGAGACTTTACTCCATACGATTAACGTCACAGATGCGGATGGAGATGTGATCACGTGTGAAATGACGTCATCCCCCTCAGGTCCATTCATAACAAAATACTTAACAGTAAACGGTGTCTTCTCTACAGGATTGTACCTGGAGGCAAATCCAAGCTTGGATTATTCTGTCGCCAACTCTTATGAACTGAGCGTGACTTGTTCTGATGGCACAGCAAGCGATACGGACATTCTCTACGTTTATGTGACACCAAACAGCGTGCCGAAAATCACAAATTTACAAAACACGACAAGCATTCTATCAACCACACCCTCCTCTACGATAATCTTCACAATTTTATCCACCGATGTTGAGGGAGATGCAACTTATTTCACGTTAGCTTGTCTCGTTGCTTCGCCGTGCCCATTTTCAATTTACTCGGACGGATCCATCGTCCTGACTACGTCACTCGTTTCCACGACGACCAATGGTTACGAGTTAGATATTTCCGTGCGTGATGATTATTCATCTAGTGGAACTCATCGCTTGACAGTTTTCATCACGGATCTAAATACCGTACCAGAATTAAACAACGTGCCCACTACGATACAAATTACGGAAGATACGAGTGTCGGAACGACGGTTTTTGACGTGTCCGTGTACGATGAAGACGGCGATACGTCGCACACATTCACGGCATCATTTAACCCAGCGTCGAGCTCAGCATTGTTTCAGCTCGACCCAACAACAGGAGAGATTGTTTTATCAATGGCATTGAATTACCTAACACAAGCTAACAGCTACGACATCACAATAGAAGTCAATGATGGTCAGAAAACTTCTACAGCCCAGATTTTATCCATAGAAGTCATTGACGTGAACCAAGCACCCGTTTTATATCAGACAAATTATCAAGTCAACGTTGATGAAGGTCCCGCTGGAACGGAAGCTCCTGATCCTGGGTTCAACGTATACGACGCTGATGCCGACCCAATGACTTACTCCTGGGGAGGCGGGAACGATACCAGCGGCTTTTCTATCAACACAACTAACGGAATCGTTTCCTTTACTATTGATTTTGATGCAGACGATACCTCTGCCCAAACTCGATATATCTGGCTCGTAGTGATCGCGGACCCGGACGGACTTTCAGCCACAGCGACCTTGACCTTATCAATACTCGATATCAACGATAACGTACCGGATTTCACGTCAACAAACTACGCAGTTACAATCTATAATACAGCCCAGATAGGCACTTCTATTGTTTCCGCACCCAGTACCGATGCTGATGTACTGGCCGAGAACCGAGAACTCGAATACAGTATTCACAATACCAATATTTTCAGGGTGGATCATGACGGAAACGTCATCGTGTTTGAAGATCTAGAGAGCTACGTTGACACGGTCGAAACATTTTTCTTACGCGTACGAAACCCGGCCTCTAGTTCTTATGACACCGCTTACATTTCTGTATCAATCAAACCCAACGAGGACAACGATGGCTTTTTCGACAGCGGCGCCAATATAGCATGGGTGACGCTCGTCTGCATATTCGGACCGCTTCTTCTGATTGGAGCGATATACCTTGGTTACCTTGGATACCAGAAGTGGGGTTCCAGTGCCGTGACGAAAAGCCCCGTCACACAGGTCGCCCCCTACGATACAAGGATGAAAACGCCGCCACCATATTCGCCTCCGAATAGCCGAGCGTCCTTGGTTACCAGAGGCACAGCAGTAACCCCGAGCGATGTGAAAATTATCAACGAGTCGTGGGAAGGGTGGAAAGCGGACAATAGTTGGAGGACATGAACTCACCTTGGATCTAAATGTTGATATGAGAGGTGGGGTTTTCTTTTTTTATTTTTTATTTTTGGAGGTTTTTAACAAAAATTATTTATTGATTTGCTAAAGGCGAAATTGTCACTTTCTCAAATTAAATTAAATATTACCAAAAGTATGTAATTCAAATTGTGTTGTTTTTTTGGTTTTTTTTTTTAATTGAGCATTTATACAGAGCAATATCAACTAAACGTGCTCAAAGCGCTTTACAAAGGGCTTCAAGCCAACAGGAATATTTAACATTTAGGACGAGACATGACGCCTGTTAGGCGATTTTTCATTTTTTCCGACACAGATAAAACTGTCAACGGCAAGTACTAATTTTACACCTGAATACGTGAGAGCGGTAAAGATCATTTTTGCAAGGACTCAACTATGCATGTTCAGAGCGGGGCTCGAACCCAGGACACTCCGATCCGAAGGCGAGTGCCATAATACTGGATCACATAGTAGGCGCACAATACTAGATTAAGGGGGTGGGTCACAATTTTGAACTTATGATTGAATGACTTTTACATATTTACCTCTTGTAAAATTATAAAGAAAACTGGGTAGTGTAAATGTTGCTGCTCGAAGCTCGAAGAAATAAATAATAACGTGAAGTTGATTGTAAGCTTCAATTTAATTACAAAAACAGATCAAATGAACGTTTCGGGTTTCCCCTTTATCAACAAAACAGGATGAATGAAACACCACAGATGAATGAGCTGATGTGGTAGTGGCGTAGTTAAGATGAATAAATCAAAATTGAAGAAAACTGAAACATTTGAAAGGTGGCTGTAAAGAAGAATTACCAAAACATCTTGGAAAGATAGGAAAAGAAATGAACAAATCGTAGAGACAGTCGACATAATACAGACATTACTCCTGACGTCATCCAGCAATGAAACTTGAATACTATTGTCATATTAGAAGGCATGAAACGATCCAAAAGAAGATAGTGAAGGGCAAAGTAGACGGAAAGCAAGATGGCGGAGGGAGGAGGATAAGCTGGCAGAAAATATCGAAGGGATGGAATCAAAGAAGATCAACGAATGTTGCTACAATCGCCTTTGATGATGATGATGATGATGATGATGATGATGATGATGATGATGATGATGATGATGATGATGATGATGATGATGATGATGATGAAAATGATGATAAAAATTATGACTGAGCTGTTTTTTTTTCATAATTAAAAAGTAAATGATAATTAAAAACTTGGTTATAACTTACTCATTTTCCACTTGGACTGCCATGATGGGACCTCCTTTGGAATATTGTAGATCGACGACAAGCCCAAGGATCCATTTCAGGTACCTGGAGGATATTTATACATAAAATTATACAAAAATATATACCATGAAATAATAGTGCTCAATTTAATGGAAAAGTAAATAAAACATTAAAATTGTATCTAATTTTCTGCAACTTCTACAATACTGTTTCATGCTTCCAAAATATCCAGGAAATGCTGTATGTGTGTGTGTGTATATATATATATATATATATATATATATATGTGTATATATATATATATATATATATAGGTCTAGGGTAGGTCTAGCCGCTCTTCTCTTTATTCTTAGTATTTTATCCGTACCCGACGTCTTTATCCGGAAGACGACAGACGACGGCAGTGCCGGGTCGTTGGAGTCAGTCTCCGGTGTGGGTTATCCCTTAGGCATGTCCATCTGTCTTCATCACACTCACAGTCGCGATTATCTTCGGCTGCAAGGATTGCGACGTGTATGATTGAAGTTGAAGTAGGCAGATAAGATGGACATGACCTAAACGCATAGCATTGTCAGGCTTTAATTCTAAAAAAATTAATTAAAAAATTGAGTTTTATATAGCGCAATATCCACTTAATGTGCTCAAAGCGCTTTACAAGGGGTCCCTGGTCAACAGCAACATTTAACATGTAGGACGGGACATGACGCCTGTTTGCGATATTACAATTTTTCGATTAAAGACAACGCTGTTAAGGGCCAGGTACTCATTTTACACCTGAGTACGGTGAGAAAATGTGAGTAAAGAGCCTTTTTCCAAGGACTCAACTATGCGCCGAGCGCGAGGCTCGAACCCAGGACCTTCCAATCCGAAATCGAGTGTCATATCACTAGACCACATAGCCACACATGGTAGACTTACTTTTCTGCAGCATCCTTGTATCTCTGATAGTTGGACCTTACTTTCATGTCAGGATCGGCAAGAAGCCACGCAGGCAGCCCACCGAAATCCCACTCCGAACATATGTAAGGGCCGGGTCGGAGGATGACCTTGATCTCAAGGTCGGCTGCGATGCCTATGAATTTGCGAATGTCGAGAATTCCGTCAGTTTTGAAAACGCCTTGCTGTTCCTCATGACTATTCCAAGGGACATAACTGTAAAAATATTAAACATTATATTCAGGAAGAGGATGATGATGATGATGATGATGATGATGATGATGATGATGATGATGATGGTGATGATGATGATGATGATGGTGATGATGGTGACGTTGATGATGATGATGATGATGATGATGATGATGATGATGATGATGATGATGGTGATGATGATGGTGATGATGATGATGGTGATGATGATGATGATGATGATGATGATGATGAGATGATGATGATGATGATGATGATGATGGGATGATGATGACGATGATGATGATGATGATGATGATGATGATGATGATGATGATGATGATGATGATGATGATAATGATAACAAAAGAAATATAAAATTGTTTTATGCTTTACTAATTCTAAAGTATAAATAATCAACTAAGCCCCTGACACAAGGAGTTCTGGTTTAACCCTGTGTGCGCATTGTGAAACTGGCAACGATAATCACGGTAGAATCCCACGCTCCAAATAATATGAAAACAAAAATCAATTACAAAAAACTCTCAGCCATATCGAATCATGATAGGAGATCTCGCTACCAAATGATAGCTGAATATGACGTCATATGGAAACGAACCAGGTCCATTTTCAAGCAAGTCAGAAAATGAAAATAAAGTTCCTTTTCTTCATCCCATAGGGGAAAATTGTCTCTAGGGTCTATTCTATATAATGTGCTCAAAGCGCTTTACAAGGGGTTCTTGCCAACAGCAAAACTTAACATATGAGACGAGATATGACACCGGCAGGGCGATATTAGATTTTTTTTTTTTTTTCGACAGAGGCAAAACTGTGAACAACCAGGTATTCCTTTTACACATGAATGCGGTGAGAGAATATTGGTGAAACTCGACTTAGAGCGGGACTCGAACCTGGGACCAATCAGCTATCTATCTATCTATCTATCTACCTATCTATCCATCTATATATCCATAAATCCATCTGCCTATCTATGGGTTTTATTCACCCCTCAGAGAAGTATTGGTTCTCCACCTAATCGTGCCGTGGGGTAATTCGACATAATACCGTAAGGCAGAGCTGCCTATTTGAAATTTCGAGAATTCGTAGTTTCCAAGGGGGGGGGGGGGGGGGGGGGGGGGGTGGGGGGGGGGGAGGGAATAGAAAAAAAATCACTTTAAATAGCTTGAGAAATAAATAATTTGCCCTCAGCATGATCCATAACTGCTCCAAAGTCCTGAATGTAGGAACTAAGCTTTCCTTTTTAATAAGATTTATTGAGTCAAAGAATCGAAAGTTGTTCTGTCGCTGGAGCCAAAAATTCAAATTCGTATTTCTACGTATTTTTAGTAGTACTGGGCAGGTCTGCCGTAAGGTGACAAATGAATATCACGAGACAACATACGTTTCGATGGTGTTAAGACCACACGCCTTGGCCTTCTCGAGTCTGTCTCGCCAGTACTCTGGTACAACCCGGAAGTAATGAATGGCTCCACTGAAAATGTGGAAGGGTGATCCGTTCAACTCGAACCGGCCATTTTTGCAGGTAAGCGATGACATCTCTGGGAATGAAGGAAGAGAATTAGGCCTGATGAGCGTTGAGCACAGAATTTCATTAAACTTCAAAAAACGCCTCAGACTCGTGTAAATAAAATAAAAATAAATAAATAAATATATAAATAAGAAAATTTAATACAGAGCATTTTCACGGATTTACCATGCTCTATGCTCTTAACAATGTTTCATTTATTTCCCCAACAAGCCACATGGAACATACTTTCATTTCATACAGTGCTAGTCGATTGTTAGGCGTCCTTTTTGTACTAACCAGCAACATCCGTCACTGCCTATAACCTGAGTCGAGTGGGAAATGTGTGTTAAGTGCCTTACCCTATCACACAATGTCCGGGCAGGGCTTCCATAATGTCACAGCACTTTTATATTTACTTTATCTTTTAGCGTTATGGAATTTAACTTAGATGCAATGCCCTATAAATGGGAATGAATTAAGGTATTTTTGTAACTGACAGTATCAAGGGGTCCCGATAGCTCAGTTGGTAGAGCACTCGCTTCAAACACAAAGGGACCAAGATCAATCCCGGGTGAAGTCGAGGTTTTTTGTTTTTTTTAAAAATAATTTCAAAAACAATTTGCTGAGTCAGTTGACGTTTAGGACTCCTGCCGACGACTGTGTTTCCCATCAGTTTCGATATTGCAAGTGATGGAAACTATTATGTTTCATCAGGTTATAGTATCTCTAAATTGGGTTGAAGGGAAGAGGGGGGGGGGGGGGGAGTCGTTGGGTACACCCCCCCCCCCCCAATATGCCTTGTCCTTGTACTAACACTCTTACAACATCCGTCACTCCCCATAGCTCCATTCACACCTGAGTCGAGTGGGTAATGTATGTTAAGGGCCTTACCCAGTGATACAACAAGGAGTTTGAAACCGACTATGCAAGGGATTAACGGAAATTTTAAATTTCGAGGCGTACCTGATCTTTGCCGGACCCTTGTCGTATAGGTGGGTAAAAAGAATCTCAAGACACATTTTTACTGTATTTGTTTTTTATTGACTTTATGAAACCTTGATTTGGCTATGAATTTTTTTTTTCCCCCTTAAAATTGATAATTTATATTGTAAAGTGCCCAGAGCTTGTGTTTTACATAAATGTGTATTATTATTATTATTATTATTATTATTATTATTATTATTATTATTATTATTATTATTATTATTATTATTACTATTATTACTATTATTATTATTATTATTATTATTATTATTATTATTATTATTATTATTATTATTATTATTATTATTATTATTATTATTATTATTATTATTATTATTGTCGTATAGGTGGGTGTAAATCTGATTTGAGGGCTGTGATTTGTTACACGATCAGCAATAGGAGGCACTGGGTGGTAGCGAATCGGCTTCGGTCGAGAACCTGCCTAGTAACGTTAGTAACGACAAAATCGCTTCATCAGTGGGGACTTTCCACTAGTGCCGCGCTGAAGACCGGTCTGGACCGCGGTCCCACGGTCTTTTAGCTGTGAACCGAAGACCGGTCCCATAGGGGAAGACCGGCGGCGGTCCTCACTTCTTATCACCTTTCAACTAGTGCCGCGCTGAAGACCGATCTGGACCGCGGTCCCACGGTCTTTTAGCTGTGAACCGAAGACCGGTCCCATAGGGGAAGACCGGCGGCGGTCCTCACTTCTTATCACCTTTCAACTAGTGCGGGGCGGTCCTTGGCAAGCTTAAGGACCACGGTCCTACGGTCTCGCGCCATAGCCTACTACTTCCCCAGCGATTCGTTGCTTCGGTTGCCTATCTTCCACCAATCACCACCCATCCCACTTAATTAATCGCACCCACCCCCTTTGCCATACACTAAACGACACAGACGACCATACAGGCAGACGACCACCAACATCCACTCCGCAAACCGCCCTTTCGTGTGTGAGATGGGGGGAACAGGAGGCGCACGCCTTGGACGATTCCATTATACGGGGTAAATTTCAAAATTTACTACACCATAATGATCGCAATGACAATGATCTATGGTGAAGGCATGACCCCTCTTCTCTAATGGGTTATTGTTTGAAATGTATGTGACTACTAAAGATGTGTGTGTGTGTGTTTGTGCGCGCGCGCGTGTGTGTGTGTGTGTGTGTGTGTCGAACCTAGCAAGTAGCAAATCCGATTTTTCGTTTTCTTTTGTCCATCTCTTGTCACCACTCCTTTCTATCGCAGTGTTGTCATTTAAAATAATACAATAATATTAAAATTTCGTTTGGTGTTTTTACTAATCAAATAATATGAGTTTCATTAGTTTCTTCCTTCCAAAAAAAACCAGTTATAACGTCTGAATTTTAAAAAAGTCCAATAGAATATTTGGGGACCCGATAGCTCAGTTGATAGAGCACTCTCTTTATACGCAAAGGGCCAGAGATCGATCCCGGGTGCAGTCGAGTTTTTTTCTGAATCCCTGTCTGCTCAGCAATGAATGGGTAGCTGAGTTTGTTAGATCTGGCGAAAAGTCACCATCGACCCCTCTTATTACCTCATCCACCCCTCTTATTATAACTTCACGTCTCTCTCTTACTCTTCAATGCTCGCTGCCCTCTAATGTGTGTGTGGGGGGGGGGGAGGGGGGGGGTAGGAGTTGCGTGTGTGTATCAACGCCACGAACAACTCGATCAACGCCTTGGGCGATGCCATTATCTCCGTTAATGGGGATAAATTTCAAATTTTATTAAATTATCGAAGTAACAATGAAGTACGGTGAGCAAATAAAGAAGGCATCACCCCTCTTCTCTAATTAGGTTACAATTTGAAATGAGTGTGACTACTCCGTGTGTTTTACTCCTGTAGACCACGGTTTTCATCGTGTAGCGGTCTTTAACGGTTCAAGAATGAACGATCTCACGGTCTCAAAGGTCAAACCGGTTCGAATTTCCAACAGTCTCTCAGGAATGTTCAATGTCGAAAAGGACCGGTCCTAGGACCGGTCCTTGCGGTCTTCATTTCCAAGGACCGTAGGACCGTGGTCCTTAAGCTTGCCAAGGACCGCCCCGCACTACTTTCAACTAGTGCGGGGCGGTCCTTGGCAAGCTTAAGGACCACGGTCCTACGGTCTCGCGCCATAGCCTACTACTTCCCCAGCGATTCGTTGCTTCGGTTGCCTATCTTCCACCAATCACCACCCATCCCACTTAATTAATCGCACCACCCCCCTTTGCCATACACTAAACGACACAGACGACCATACAGGCAGACGACCACCAACATCCACTCCGCAAACCGCCCTTTCGTGTGGGAGATGGGGGGAACAGGAGGCGCACGCCTTGGACGATTCCATTATACGGGGTAAATTTCAAAATTTACTACACCATAATGATCGCAATGACAATGATCTATGGTGAAGGCATGACCCCTCTTCTCTAATGGGTTATTGTTTGAAATGTATGTGACTACTAAAGATGTGTGTGTGTGTTTGTGGGCGCGGTGTGTGTGTGTGTGTGTGTGTGTGTCGAACCTAGCAAGTAGCAAATCCGATTTTTCGTTTTCTTTTGTCCATCTCTTGTCACCACTCCTTTCTATCGCAGTGTTGTCATTTAAAATAATACAATAATATTAAAATTTCGTTTGTGTTTTTACTAATCAAATAATATGAGTTTCATTAGTTTCTTCCTTCCAAAAAAAACCAGTTATAACGTCTGAATTTTAAAAAGTCCAATAGAATATTTGGGGACCCCGATAGCTCAGTTGATAGAGCACTCTCTTTATACGCAAAGGGCCAGAGATCGATCCCGGGTGCAGTCGAGTTTTTTCTGAATCCCTGTCTACTCAGCAATGAATGGGTAGCTGAGTTTGTTAGATCTGGCGAAAAGTCACCATCGACCCCTCTTATTACCTCATCCACCCCCTCTTATTATAACTTCACGTCTCTCTCTTACTCTTCAATGCTCGCTGCCCTCTAAGTGTGTGTGTGTGGGGGGGGGGGGAGGGGGGGGGTAGGAGTTGCGTGTGTGTATCAACGCCACGAACAACTCGATCAACGCCTTGGGCGATGCCATTATCTCCGTTAATGGGGATAAATTTCAAATTTTATTAAATTATCGAAGTAACAATGAAGTACGGTGAGCAAATAAAGAAGGCATCACCCCTCTTCTCTAATTAGGTTACAATTTGAAATGAGTGTGACTACTCCGTGTGTTTTACTCCTGTAGACCACGGTTTTCATCGTGTAGCGGTCTTTAACGGTTCAAGAATGAACGATCCACGGTCTCAAAGGTCAAACCGGTTCGAATTTCCAACAGTCTCTCAGGAATGTTCAATGTCGAAAAGGACCGGTCCTAGGACCGGTCCTTGCGGTCTTCATTTCCCAAGGACCGTAGGACCGTGGTCCTTAAGCTTGCCAAGGACCGCCCCGCACTACTTTCAACTGGCCAATAATGACCCGGGTCGTACGGCCCGAATACCCCAGCGATTGTTGAACGGTTGTTTTCACAATCACACCTCCGCTTTTGCGACGGCCACCTTTGCGATAATAATGCGAGATCGATGTCATACAAGCAGACTGACACCATATGAAACGCTTATAGGGTGAGATGGGAAAGAGGGGCACGTTGGACGTCCATTATACGTGTAAAATTCAATTACTACACAAATGATCGCAATGACAAACTATGGGAAGCATGACCCGTCTTCTCTAATGTATATTATTTTATCTGATGTGTGTGTTGTCAGCAGATTGGGGTGTGTCGAACCTACAAGTGAATCCGATGTACTCTTTCCATCTATTCCATTCCTTTCTATCGCAGGCATTAAATAATCGAAAAAAAACGTGGCTAATCAATAACTTGTTCTAGCTTCCTCCAAAAAACCCATTTCTCTGATTAAGTCCATAGAATAAGGCGATACACAATTTAAAGTCCACTTTTAATACCAACCAAAATCGATACATGGTGCAGTAGAACAAGCTGACGTCTACACAATGATGGATAGTATGAGATTGGAAAGTAATCACCTTATTCCTTCACCCTCTATTATAATACCATTAATCCTCTAAGAGTAAGTTGTTACACAACCACAACATCGACAACGGCATTGCATGCATTATCTCCGTATGATAAGATCAAATATAATACGAAGTAATGCGCTGTGGCAATAAAGAAGCATCACACTCATCCGAATATAGGTACCAAGACAAAGATACCGTGTGTTACTCATTGAACGTTTTTAGTCGTGTTGTTACGGTTTAGTCAGAATAACTCCACGGTCTGGCAAAACGTCAATAACAGTCTCTCAGGAATGTTCAATGTCGAAAAGGACCGGTCCTAGGACCGGTCCTTGCGGTCTTCATTTCCCAAGGACCGTAGGACCGTGGTCCTTAAGCTTGCCAAGGACCGCCCCGCACTACTTTCCACCTGGCCAATACATATACCCGTGGTGGTAACGAGCCCGAAACCGCAGAGCATCTAGTTGAACGGTGTGTTGTGACGAAGCTTCCGGGCGGGTTTGCGACGGTGCACGAGTGCGGTAAATAATTTGCTGATTGGGTCGATGGTCATAACATAGCAGTATGAGCACCATTAGAAGCTGCTGTTATAGGGAATGAGATTAGCGGAAGAGTAGCGTCCCTTGATTGGACGTCACCCATAGTCTGTGACGTCACCGGTCGCGAGGACGAGAGACGCATGCGCACAACCAACATGACGTTGTCTCTCTAATAACTTTTCCGCCGGTGACGTCACAGACTATGGGTGACGTCCAATCAAGGGACGCTACTCTTCCGCTATTCTCATTCCCTATACGACTAATATCGAAAACTAGCGCCACCAGATCCACCTTGCTTCGAGCTGCCCCAAAACTCCACCTCTCTCGTAGGCACTAAGGTAAGGCATGACCACAATGAAAGTCTCACAATTTTCAATACACACAAAATTATAGCAATGGTGGTATGAAACAAGCTGCGGGTACACATAGAAAGTAAGAGATGGTAGTAATACATTCATTTTCGACAGTAGCAAGTTAACAAATCCATATAAGTAAGTAGTACACAAACACACATGGGCGCCAACTGGCATTCAGTTGTCATTAAGTGTCCGTGTAAGCCGACGAGCACATATAGATAGTATGCGCTTGGCAACGAAGCTCATAACAGTGCCATCCGGAAGTATAACGGACCAACACACAAAACCGTGTGTAACCATGAACTTTTATAGTGTAGTTGTTACAGTTTAGTCAGAATCACTCACAAACGCGGATGGCAAAATACAATAACAA
>NC_088369.1:22636718-22639218 GCF_034508935.2 Berghia stephanieae
ATTCCAAGAGCACACTATCAGTGTACTTAGCTTGAGATCACCTAAATGTCTCATCCTGACTCAAGCAGAGGTCCCCACTAAGAGGAATACATTGAAAAAAATACATGCCCCCCCCCCCCCCCCCCCCCCCCCAATATTAATCCTGTACATAACGACCACTTTGGCCGTTGATCTTCGGTTGTCGTTATAGACTGTAAATAATCATAAGATTTATAAAAACACGATGCATGGGTCATTTAAGACATTAAATTGGACGATAATTTCTATGTAATGCATCAGGTTTGTTACGATATAATACCGTCTATAGTGGTTCAATCATCACGTTTTGTTGATGAAAGAGAAGAAAATAAAAAAAAAGAAAAGAAAGAAAGAAAAGAAAAGAAAATCAAGTTGGCCCTACTGGAGACAGTCCATCGAATAACGCCACGACTTCCAAGGTTTAATTACAAGGGAGACAATCAATGTTAATATACTTCAAAACGAGTAGAGCAAGGGTTAGCGTTCGTAAAACCAACTTTCTTATTCGGAGCAGTCGAGGATTCACGAACAGTTGCCTCTCATCAGATAGATTAAAGATGATAAACGCCAGTATGTTTTTGCCTTAGGTGTCGCCGTGTAAGTTCAAAGAAATCCAGACTCAAATGGCGTTGATTTTATCCATTATTTTATTTCTTATCAGCGCATCAAGTAAGAGCTGTCATGTAATTATTATAAATGAAAGTTTATTTAATTCTCCTTATTCCATACTTTGATGACTACCACAGCTAGCGCTACCACCACCACCACCACAACCTTCGCCATGAACCTGCTATTGTTGATGATGTTGATGATCATCATTATCTTCATACTTATTGTTGCTGTCGCTGTCGTCGTCGTCGTTGTTGTGATCTTCGTGCTTGTTTTTATCATTCAAACCGAAAGTAGTGACCTCTACTGCACGCCGATCGTTATCGATTCATTACACATCAAAACACAACAGTGGTTTAACTGCCTTGTAATCCCAGTCGATCCCATATATCCAATCTAACATGACCCGGTCAGCTGGTGCTAAGCTTATAATATGTGTGTGTGTGTGTGTGTCTGTCATGTGTGTGCGGTAAGGAGAGACGAGTTCACAAACCCATCGGCCGTTGACCTCCCAGCCACCCCACCCCGGCCACAGTGGCGTCACACATCGCTAACGTTAGCCATTCAAACACACCGTCTTTTCCTATCATGTATCAGCCACCGCACCGGACTGTGTGCCAACATAACAACACTCACTGACCCGCCTGACTTACTCGATACTATCACAGACGGATCTGTGGATACTACCCACCCCCTACCGTGTGAGCTATCCACGAACACAAATATTCGTTTCAAACTCAAAGTCATTTCTAGATCCCTCTCTCACCCACTTCTTGAGATCGCCGATTCGTTCACCACCATCGCGAAATAATTTTGACCAGCAGTTAAGCTTAATAGCCAATATTCTCATCACAAACATATAACATAGAAACGATTGAGACATTGAGTATGCTCCGGTGTATGGGGTGAATTTTAAATTCAGAAAAGTGAGTGGAGCAGGCACTTATGTTGGTAACAACAAGATATGAAGTGAGTAGAAAAGTGCCAGAAGACAATAGAGAATAAAATTTTTTGGCTAGCCTACACTACACAGTACACAATGTATGCCTACCGTATTTTTGATTGTTAGGAAGAAGAAGAATGAGAAGAAGATAACATACTTTTAAAAAATGTTTGATATAATACTATAATACTGTAGTTGAAGTTTGAAATATAAGTTAGCAATAGAAATTAGACCACACTATTGTTGTCTTGAGTTGTGTCTACAGTGGTAAAGTGGTAGCTAACAACAAGATATGAAGTGAGTAGAAAAGTGCCAGAAGACAATAGAGAATAAAAAATTTTTTTTCGCGGCGGTGGTGGGGTTTGAACCTGCGACCTTATTGGTACGACAACTCCGCCTGGCAGGTGAGAGCGTGGCTCTACCGTGTGAGTTATCCACGAACACAAAAAATATTCGTTTCAAACCCAAAGTCATTTCTAGATCCCTCTCTCACCCACTTCTTGAGATCGCCGATTCGTTTGCCACCATCGCGAAGTAATTTTGACCAGCAGTTAAGCTTAATAGCCAATATTCTCATCACAAACATATAACATAGAAACGATTGAGACATTGAGTATGCTCCGGTGTATGGGGTGAATTTTTAATTCAGAAAAGTGAGTGGAGCAGGCACTTATGTTGGTAACAACAAGATATGAAGTGAGTAGAAAAGTGCCAGAAGACAATAGAGAATAATTTTTTTTTTTTTAAGTGGTAGCTAGTGTGGATAGATGCAGAAAAAGTACGTTACACAAATCAAGTGCATTGTAGGGTCCATCTCTATTACTATATTTAGGTGATAAATTATTGCACAACTGTGATTGGTAAATTTATAACTGCTGCAAAAATACAACAACAATTTTTTTTTTTTAAACGTAGTGCTTTTATGCACCT
>NC_088369.1:22641718-22647642 GCF_034508935.2 Berghia stephanieae
CTTATGTTGGTAACAACAAGATATGAAGTGAGTAGAAAAGTGCCAGAAGACAATAGAGAATAAAAAATTTTTTCGCGGCGGTGAAATCTATAGATAGTGTGCGCTTGGCTAAGAAACTCACAACATTGCCATCCGGAAGTATAATGGACCAACACACAAAACTATGAACATTGATAGTCTGGTTTAATCCAGTTTAGTGAGAATTACTCATAAGCATGAATGGCAAAAATCAATAACAAAGACCTGAGTGAATTCAACTTCATTCTATCTATAGCCTGACATGAGGACTTGACTTTGACGTCAATTTTAGGACGGTCGTGTGAGTTGTTAGTGGTGCTCAATGAAACAAATTCGATCCCATTGGTTGAAGTATTGAATACAACGCACGATTTGCTTTCTTTTGGTGGCCGGGCCTTGTGTTTTACGAAGGCTACGCTCTGACAGACTGTATTTTTTTTAATACGTTTCGGTATGAGTCATATGGCGGGCAGAACAATTGAGTATTTTATATAAACACAGAGCATCGATATCGAACCGCTTAAAAAGACCGAGACGACTCGATGAGAAATGTGACCATAATAATATTATGAACGAAAATGAAATCTGACCATCCATTGATTATGGCTTCATATCGGGGTCAATAGCGATAGCGATCAAGCGGTCAACTGAGGTCAATCATAGATATTGGTGGTGTGTATTGGTGTGTGTAATAGGGAGGGCGGGGGGGGGGGGGGGGGGGGGGGAGAGAGAGAATGAATGAAGATGACATCACCCAGCTCTTTATCATTGTTCTTAGACCAACATTTGGCCCATTAAATTCTTTCTTTCTGTCAGACTATTGACTTTAAAAGTTGCATATTGTGTGTGTGTGTGTGTGTGTGTGTGTGTGTGTGTGGTTTGTTAAATGGGGGAGTGGTGTGTGTGTGTGTGTGTGTGTGTGTGTGTGTGTGTAAGGGGGGAGGGGTCGTGTTTTACCATCGATACTTGATCATTGTTTTGATTTCAGAGACGTCGAATGGTTGATACCACAGCCACCTTCACTACATGCCCGATACCCGACTCAATCAGCCCCGACAGATGCTGAACATAATTGCTTATTACAATTACATGTCAAATGTAATCGAAATATACACACGGTGTCGTGAATGCAATTCTTCTCAATACCGTGTCAAAATATTGTTATAATTTCCCACAAACTGTGGGGCTGACTGATTCGGTAGCTGGGCATGATCTAAAGGTGGCCATGGGTTGGTTGGTAGTCGATTTCATTAAAGTGAAAGTGTGTTGGAGAAAAAAAACAAACAAACAAAAAAACAAAGATTGCAACAAATGTTTTAAAATTGGATAGGAGAGAGAGAGAGAGAGAGAGAGAGAGAGAGAGAGAGAGAGAGAGAGAGAGAGAGAGAGAGAGAGAGAGACTGGGAGGGATAATGATGTAACGACGAAGGGTTAACTAGGCCAGTGGGCTTACAGCATCAAACGTAGGGAAAAGTGTGGAATGCCAAACACGTCCAATTCTACCACAAACCAGCGTCCTGTTTTACCTGTGTCTGCTACTCTGTCGAACTTACTCTCAATAACGATAATAAACACGTATTTAGAAGGGAAAAAAATTGGCCAGAAAACTCGCCCTTCAAATGAAATATCCATGGATTAAAATGACCCCTCATCTTGACAACAACAAAAACAACTCAACCAGCCGCTTCCTTGAAGTTCCAGGGTTTGCCGTTTTTTTGTCAAGATGAGGGGTCATTTTAATCGACCGATATTTGGGGACGAGTTTTCTGGCTAAAATTATAAATACGTGTTTTGTTGTTTGTTTGTTTTTGTTGTTTGTTTGTTTGTTTGTTTGTTTGTTTTTTTTTTTTTTTTTTTGTTTGGGGGGGGGGGGGGGGGGTTCAGAGCACGATAGTTGGGTTGCTGGAACAGTATGTGGAATGCGGGGCAGGTAAGGGCCACACAACGAAAATAACAGAAACCACAATGGAAACAACACGAAAATAACTTATGTTAGCAGTCTTTAAGGGCCATAAGGCCCGTGGAGCTGGAGTTTATCCCGGTTTCTATGGCGTGAAACGGACAATAGCAATTTGCTCGCTACCTATAGATAGGACACTAGTCTATCGCAACGTACTTTCCGTTAGGTCTAACAGACCTAGCTACTCAATCTCTTCGGGGTGGGGTTGGACGGACGGGGGTGAGATCGACCCCTTGAGTGTGAAACTCTAAAAACTGCTGAGCTCCTGTACCACCGGTCTGAAGATCCATGGTGACCAAGAATAGAAATAATAACAACAATAACATCATCATCAACAACAACAACAACAACAACAACAACAACAACAGCAGCAGCAGCAGCAGCAGCAGCAATAATAATAATAATAATAATAATAATAATAATAATAATAATAATAATAATAATAATAATAATAATAATAATAATAATAATAATTTAATAATAATAATAATAATAATAATAATAATAATAATGATCCCAACCAATTGCCGACGCCATCTTGACTTGAAGACGTTTGACCCCACCATCTCCTCCCCTTTCCTTCCGTCTTCTTCTTCCACCTAAATTCCAACACTATTTGATACTATTCGGAACACAATGAACAATGCCAATAAAAGGGCTGTTGAATTATTAATAAAATGTTTTCCTAGACATTGGTTGGAAATGAAAGACGGAAGGTGGGAGGGGCGTGGGCAGGGGAAGAAGGAGAAGGAGGAGGAGGAGGAGGAGGAGGAGGAGGAGGAGGAGGAGGAAAGGAAGAAGAAGAAGAAGACGACGATAAGAAGAAGTACAGAAGAGAAAGAAAGGAAAATATGAGAGAGAGAGAGAGAGAGAGAGAGAGAGAGAGAGAGAGAGAGAGAGAGAGAGAGAGAGAGAGAAAGGGGGAGGGGGGGGGGGGTATTAGAAAAATAGTAAAACCTATCTTGAGATGGAAATAAAGGCAAATCCATTATCTGACAAAGGTCCCAAGGCTGCTGGTGGACGTGGGGGGGAGGGCTTTGTCCATAAAAAGTTAACGCTTACGTTCCCCGAACCTGAACGATCGACCAACGACGAGAAAGAAAACTGAGATATGTCCTCAGAAGTTGCCACACGACGCCCGGCCATTTTCTGGATTGTCCCCAAAACGTCACACCCAACCTATACAAAAATTGATTTATTTCACTCAAACACAAAAGCTGTTAGTTCTTGCTATAGGTACATAAAATTTCATTCTGTTAAACGAGCTCTTTCATCACGGTGCTAATATACTTTTAACTAGACCGTCTATAACAAACATTTTTTGTTCAAATATCATGATGTACGAAAGAAATAAGAATGAGAAAAATGTTGGCTGCATCGTAACGAATGTGACGATTTTCCTATGGGTGGTATGGAGGGGGTTAATAAAACTCCCACACCGGGCGTCGTGGGGCGACGTCTGGAGGACAGATCCTAGTTTTCTTCCTCGTCGTTGGTCGATCGTTCGTTTAGGTTCGGGGCACGTGATCGTTAACTTGCTAATGATGTATCCAGTTTGAAAATAATAATTATTCCAACAACAAAAATGACTCTCTTACGGTGATTGGTTCGCTTTGACGGTTTCTTTGTTTGGAAATCTATTCAATACATTGCTAAATAAATAAATAGCTACGTCTCACCTACTTTTGGCTTTATAGTTGGGGAAACGTCGAACAATACTTAAAAATCTCCCTATAATATACCCAAGAGCTCTAATTACATAGCCTTATAAACACTGAACACACACACACACACACACACACACACACTACATAGCCTTATAAACACTGAACACACACACACACACAACATTACATAGCCTTATAAACACTGAACACACACACACACACTACATAGCCTTATAAACACTGAACACACACACACACACACACACACATCCACAAATGAACACAACAATTATGTATTTTTCTTAATTTCTTTTCTTTTCTTTTCTTTTTTTTTAATGAATAAAGAGTTCAGGGGTTACTGCAGTGTTATAATTATTGCGGTTGGTTTACTTTGGGATGATTCATCAACATTGACATTTTTCTATTTCATAATTTTAATTATAAAATCTGTAGAAGGAATGCAAATGACGTTACTCGGCTCTTGTTATCATTTTTAGACGGTCAGTTGGATGAGTTCAGTTCTCAATAAATATACCAATCAGACTAGAAAATAACTATAAACGTTAAAGGCTGCACAAAACAATTCCTGAAATGGTACTTTTCCATCTGGTGGTCGGACGTGATTGTTTTATTTAAACGCATAGCATCTATTTCCAACATTTCCTAGTGGAAAGCACTTCTTTATTTGAGCCACACCAAACATATCTCGACATACCACTATCCCCATACACACACACACACACACACACACACACACACACACACACACACAACCAAAGAAAAACAACAAAAAACAACAAAACATGTATACAAACAAACAACGCCCATTTAAATGTACAAAAATAAATTTTAATTAATAAGATTTAAGAAAACAATAAATATAAACAAACCAAAAAAAAAACAAAAAAACAACAAGCAATTGCTATTGTCCGTTTCACGCTATAGAAACCGGGATAAACTCCGGCTCCATGAGCCGAATGACTCTTAAGGACTACCAACCCCCCCCCCCCCCCCCCCCCCCCCCCCCAAAACCAACATCGAAAACCACATAAAAGGCCAATAATTCAAGCGTTTGACTCATTATCATGGTACCTTGTCCCCGTCAATTTTATCAGTCTGTACTTGTTATAATATTCTGTCATTGTTTTATCTCATCCATTTGTACTTACACATTATCTTATTTGTTTATCTCACCCATCTGTACTAACATTAAAATATTGATTGTTTATCTCATCCATTTGTACTTAGACATTATTTCTTTTATTATTTATTGTTTATTAAATCAGTTTCTACCAAATCACATTCTTTCATTACGATTGTCTATCACAGTACAACACCTTCTATCTCTATCTACAAAGGGAAGAGAGAACAAGGCGGGTGATTTACCACTGTGTGTGTGTGTGTGTATGTGTGTGTGTGTGTGTGTGTGTATGTGTGTGTATGTGTGTGTGTGTCACACATTGTTGGTGATGACTCAAAATCAAAGCTTTATTTATCTCCCCTCGCAATCAACTTGACGAGACACGGGGACATGGGGACATCAAAGTCGTGATTGAAACACGAAAGGCCAAAAACAATGGATTATCTCCAGTAAATTGTACAACACAAATAAATACATACACAGACAGATACGACACATTCAGACATTGACAGTACACGCCTCGTCCTCGTCGTTCCTATCGGGATGAAAACAAGTTTTTACTCATCAAACCTGATACGGGGTGCCAAGCCTGTTGTAGCATCAAAGATGGGTTGGTGGGGGGGGGGGGGGGGGGGGGAGGGGAGAGGAGGAGAGAGAGAGAGAGAGAGAGAGAGAGAGAGAGAGAGAGAGAGAGAGAGAGAGAGAGAGAGAGAGAGAGAGAGAGAGTTGGCGACAACCCTCCACGAGTTGCTTTCATATCACGACACGAAAACTGCTAGTGCGATGATAAAATGAAAAGGCCTTAAATTACCAACCAAGTAAATGAAAAATAAATAAATAAATAAATAAATAAATAAATACATAAATAAAAAATAAAATGCAATACAGTAGAGCATACTTATAACGAACATGCTTAAAATGACCTGATGAAAAGGACGAACATAATCTTTCCCCTATTTCGTTCCTTCATCAATTTCCCTGAAATAGAAAACCATTGGCATCAACAACTACATCGTTTCTGTCGTACTCTGGGGGAAAAACCATATTCTAAAATTTGGCCAGAAAATTCGTCCTTCAAATATATCGATCGATTTAAATGACCCTCATCTTGGCAACAAAAAAAACCCTCGCAAACTGG
>NC_088369.1:22647741-22652741 GCF_034508935.2 Berghia stephanieae
AAAACCACTCTTTAAAATATAAAAATGGAACCATCCTGACAGGATTTGAAAATCCTGTTTCTCCGACCACGCCCCCCCCCCCCTCCTTTTTTTCCCCCTAAAAGACAAAAACAAACAAATAAACAAAAATTAAAAACAAACCTTGCTGTCATGGTAATGTTTCCACGTGTAATCATAAATAGTCTTCAAGAAATTACCGTTTACAGCATTATTCTATAAAATTCGTTGTTTGCCAGCTCTAGACGTGCCACATACACTACTTTACTGTGCTGTACAAATCTTTGTAATATTATATACATTACGAAGACACGACAACATTCATCCTCCCATACACCTCAAAAACGACCTCCCTGATGACTCCAGGAACTTTGGAGACGAAACAACGTTGTCGGAGATGTATAATATGTAAGAAAACAAAAAACAAGGTGATAACAAATAAATTGATATATTATAGACATATTTTTTTTTCTTTACTGTTTTTTTTTTTAATCCAGCAACCACGGATCGTATCTAGAATGAATCGACTGTAGCTACCAGACCATAACATACATAATAAGGCACGGCATTCGATTATAATAATAATAGTAATAGTAATAATATCAATAGAGACTCAATGTGTCAATGTGGTATTATTGCATCCAAGGAACAAAAAAAATGAAGAAAAATTAGTTTAAGTAAATAAAAAATAAATGAATAAATAAATAAATAAATAAATAAATATAATAAATAAATAAATAAATAAATAAATAAATAAATAAATAAATAAATAAATAAATAAATAAATAAATAAATAATATTAACAAATAAAATTTCTGTATTAACCCCCAAGGGGTAATTTATCTCTCAGGTCTATTCCGACGGAGGACTTGAATAACCCAGGCGTCAGTCGCAGTGCAGTGCATCGCAGCAAAGTGAGCTACTGCGGGGTGACTTGTTCAAAGCCACACAGCACGGCGGGGAGCACCAAGAGGAAAAGTAAACAATGGACTCTTTGTTATTGCTTTTAGACCGCTAGTTTGGTGATTAGACTGCTATGCAAAATGGTAGAGAGAGAGAGAGAGAGAGAGAGAGAGAGAGAGAGAGAGAGAGAGAGAGAGAGAGAGAGAGAGAGAGAGAGAGAGAGAGAGAGAGAGAGAAAGAATTTAAAAATTTAAGTTTAAAAAAAAAAGAAGAAAGAAAAAAAGAAGAAAAAAAGAGGGGGGGGGGGGGGGGGGGGGGGGGGGGGGGGGGGGGGGGGGGGGGGGGGGGGGGGGGGGGGGGGGGAGGGGAGAGAGGAATTGAAGCGGCGTAGTTACAATTTTTCAAAACAAATGAATCTCTAGTGCTGCTTCCAGTCCAAAAAAAAAAAAAAAAAAAAACCCCAAAAAATAGCTACTTCTCCACAGTTGTTGTCAGGAATCCCCCCCCCCCCCCCCCCCCCCCCCCCCCACCCCCTTCTTTCCATAAATCCTATTTCTTTCATTCCGCATTTTGCTGTCGGCAGCGGCTTTTATTTGTCGTTTAACCCTTTGACGGCGAAACGTTCTCAATCCTCTCCATATTAAAATATCTACAATAATCTAACTTTTTATCATTTGACTGCAGACTTTGCAGTTTTCATCAATGAAATATTTTTTTGTTTGTTTGTTTGTTGCTTTAGATCTCTTCCAACACAATTGAGGTTATATGGAGACCGCTGAAACAAAAAAAAAAAAACGCAATCTAACAAAAATTAGTACAAATGTCAATCAAAAGCATAACCTAAAGATATCATAAGCTAAATTATAAATAACCAAGAACAAACAGGCAGAGGATTTACAGGAAAAAAATATCCCCTGTCAAAAATACAATCACAAACCAAAGAAGCAGGATAGGCTAGTAAAGAGAAGAAGAAACGACATCACTATCGGATCGTACACCCATGCGAACATCATAGGTATATGATTCAAGGTGATGCTCCCATCCAACCACCCTCATCAATGAAATAAATAATTTTTTTAATGCCTTCATTGCGTGGATACAAATCTGTACAAGTCTGTATGAAATATTCTCTCACCGTACTCAGGTGTAAAATGAGTACCTGGACGTTAACAGCGTTGTCTCAGTCAGAAAAAAAAATTTTAATATCGCCTAACAGGCCTCGTGTCTCGTCCTACATTTTAAGTGTCGTTGTTGGCCAAGGACCCCTTGTAAAGCGCTTTGAGCACGTTTAGTGGATATTGCGCTACATAAAATATCAAGATTTTAAAAATTTTGACGGTTTTGGTTTGTTTGTTTTTTTTTTTAAGGGTTTTAAACGGCGCTTGAAACACATTTAGGTTATATCAGCGCCAGTAAAAAGGAAGAAAATGGGATATTAAAAGTTCTAGAATTACAATTAAAGCACCCAAGAAAAGGTAAGACAAAGGGAATTGAGAACAAATAGGGATCAGATGTAGATTCCAAGAGCACACCACCAATGTACTTAGTTTGAAATCACCTACAAGTCTCATCCAGACACAAGCACAAAATCCAACAAAGAGGAACACACTCAAATGCTTACATTATACATTCAAAATAAAAATAATAATACATAACAGAGAGATGATTTACAAGGAAAAAAATATCATCTCCCAAAACAATAACTGCATTTGACTGTTTCCCTCCCACCTAGGATTCCGGCCAGTGCCAGGACAAAACCAAGTAATCCCATTCCGAGACAAAGACAGAAAGCATGTTGGATAACAGATATAAGGGGATAGAAGACACAGTATGTACCTCCCTGCCCGCTATGGGAGGTCAGGATCCCCACCCATTTGACGGTTTTGGTTTAGAGTGAAATCGAACGTCGCCCGTAATACGTTAATTAAACTTAAACATTCACTCTTTCATCCATTTTGTTCAGTTGAGTGCCGTTGTTGGTTGGTTATTTGTATAATCTGTCAATGATTCAAAATGCTTTTGAATCAACTGTCAACATGACCCTTAATCCGAGCTATAAGAATAATAATAATATTTTTTTTGTGAATAAATATTTATTGCGACAGGAAATTTGCACTATAATCAGTTTTGTCAATACAGAGGGCTGACAAAGACGACGGAAAAGGGACGGGGAGGAAAAGAAATGAGAGCGGGGGAGATCATGGAAGGAGAAAGAGAGAAAACACAAACAAGAACTGAGGAAATAGAGAAAGGAAGAGGGGTGTGGGAGGGAGGGTGTGTGTGTGTGTGTGTGTGTGTGTGTGTGTGTGTGTGTGTGTGTGTGTGTAGGTCTTTTATACGTTTTTTTTCCTTCGTTGCTTTTCTTTTTTTCCCTTAACTTTGTATCATTTTTTAATATAGAAATGGGAAAGACAACAAGATAGATAGATAGATAGATAGATAGATAGATAGATAGATAGATAGATAGATAGATAGATAGATAGATAGATAGATAGATAGATAGATAGATGGATGGATGGATGGACGGATGGATAAATAGATAGATAGATAGAGAGAGAGAGAGAGAGAGAGAGAGAGAGAGAGAGAGAGAGAGAGAGAGAGAGAGAGATCAAATAAAGAAACAAACAAACAAACATATATAAGTGAACTCGACCTCTATCCCGTATATCGACTTAATCTTTTGTTAAGGCTCATTGCGCTTTACCAAAGAATGAAAATCCACACACGTTGCACATTTTGGTAGACAACAACAATAATAGGCCCTATCAACAGTTCCCTCCATAGACTGTAATTAGTCCTGATATCACGGTGGTCTTTGTGTGAAGACACCAAGGCCGCTAACTGGAGGTATGTCATAGTTACGGATCAGAGCGTGTCATCCGTGTACACCTCGGATATCAAATCAATAACATTATTATTCAACAAGCTCCTGGAGCATAAAGCTAATGCACCAATGCTTTGTCAGCACCACAAACACCACCACAGCAACTTACACCATCATCAACATCTACATCATCATCATCATCATCAGTCTACTACTATTGTTATTATTATTATTATTATTGTTATTATTATATTATTATTAATTATTATTATTATTATTATTATTATTATTATTATTATTATTATTATTATTATTATTATTATTATTATTATTATTATTATTATTATTAATATATTATCATCATCGTCCTCATCATCATCATTCTCAGAACATTATAATCAACATCATTATCCTCAACCTCCTCCTTCTTCTTCTTCTCCTCTCCCCCCCCCCCCCCCCCCCCCCCCCCCTCTTCCTCCTCCTCCTCATCGTCATCATGAGTACCGTGTTGTTGTATGAGAATACAGGGCGTGGCGTTATAAAGAGCTCCATGAAAACAGCATGTGCAACACAAATAATATTATAATAATAACATCTAATTAAAGAACGTAAGGTGATCACTGAACGGATAAATCCTCTTATTCTAATCTTGATTCATGCTCATCCCACTCCATAAAAATGGGAGCGTCTGTCCGAGAACTTTCCCGAGGCTGAGCATGGGTCTGCTCCTGGTAATGCTGCAAGCACAACTAACAATATTATTGATTCAATTCCATCTTCGTCACTTGGGTAGTATTTGAACGATCCCGGGCTTCCGGCAGCCAATAAAATCAAGGAGAACAAAAGCAGTTAGCGACCAAAAAATTTAAACTAGATACACCCCCCCCCTTCCCCCGCAAAAAAAAATATTTAAAAATAAACAAAAAATAAAACCAATAAAAACAACAAAACAAACAAACAAACGTATCTTAAAAAAAAAAAACAACAAAAACTGACAAAAAAAGAAAAAAAGGAAAATAAAAACTATAACAACAACAAATACAACACCAACGACAAAAATAACATCAACATCAACAACAACAGCATCACTGGTTTGTTTCCTCTCTTTCTTCTTTCTTTCTTTCCTTTAAAAAAAAAAACAGCAACAAAACAAACATGTTTACTTTTATCCTTTATAATCAATTCAAATATGTATTTAGTCCAGTTTTGTTGATATATTTTATTTCTTAATAGTCAGAAAGAATCATTTTGACTTCAAACAAATAGATTATCAAGT
>NC_088369.1:22657741-22663685 GCF_034508935.2 Berghia stephanieae
CTGTTGCTGCTGCTGCTGCTCGTGTTGTATAATAAAGGTGGGAGTTGTTTTTTTTTATGATTGTGGTGGTGATGGTGGTGGAGTTGATGATGATGATGATGATGATGATGATGATGATGATGATGATGATGATGGTGGTGGTGGTGGTGGTGGTGGTGGTGGTGGTGATAACTGTGGAGTTGGTGGTCTAGTAGTAGTAGTAGTAGTAGTAGTAGTAGTAGTAGTAGTAGTAGTAGTAGTAGTAGTAGTAGTAGTGGTAGTGGTAGTAGTAGTAGTAGTAGTAGTAGTAGTAGTAGTAGTAGTAGTAGTAGTAGTAGTAGTAGTAGTAGTGGTAGTGGTGGTAGTGTGGTAGTAGTAGTAGTAGTAGTGGTAGTAGTAGTAGTAGTAGTAGTAGTAGTAGTAGTAGTAGTAGTAGTAGTAGTAGTAGTAGTAGTAGCAGCAGTAGTAATTGTTGTTGTTCTTATTGGTGTTGTAGCTCGCTGGGTTGGTGGGGAGGGGTGTGTGCAAGAGTTGACGAGATGATGATCCGACGATGAGGACGACGATGATAATTCCGAAGACCGTTGTTGTATGGACACAATGAATCCCAAGACACAGCTCATTTCCTTCCAATATTCCCTTCCATACAAACGATTAGAGTTAGACAACGCACGACGACGAGAAGAATACCACGTTCTTTTAACATTATAATTAATGCCTGCCATTTTGTTCCTTTCTTTCATCAGCCCGACCGTAACAACAGACACAATGCTGTTAAAAACGTAAACAAACCCAATGGTTGTCAAACAACCATTATCGTCGTCAGCCTTACAGCTATTTCTGGTGGCTATAAACAGTTTGGGGTTGTTTTTTTTCTACCACAACAGTTCTGATGTTCTCGGGAATTTGGGGGGGGGGGGGGGGGGGGGGGGGGGGTGGCATTTTACAGATTATTCCAAAACAACAATTTAAAAATCACGATAGAAGCAAACAAAAAAACAGTTGACTTCCTCGACATCACATTCGACATAAAATCCAATTCATTCCAACCGTTCAGAAAACCAAACAACACCATTAGCTACATTAATAAAAACAGCAACCACCCCCGTCCCGTCATTGAAAACATACCAAAAAACATAGCACTGAGGGTGAGCAAACTTTCGGAAAACAGAGAGATATTCAACGTCGCAGCCACCCCCTACAAAGAAGCACTCACAAAAAGTGGATACAACACACCATTTGTATACACAGACGCCTCCCTCTCATGTAAACCCCAACACACAAGTGAAGAACATAAAACAAGAAAACGACACATAACTTGGTTCAACCCACCTTTCGACATAAACGTCAGCACAAACATAGGACAGCAGTTCCTGAAGTTAATTGATACACACTTTCCAAAAAACCACAAGCTACATAAAATTATCAACAGGAATACCATAAAAATAAGTTACTCGTGTATGCGCAACATAGAACAAATAATTTCAAGCCACAACAAAAAAATATTAATAAACCACCGACAAGAGCAAAACCCACCCACTAGAAAATGCAACTGCAGAAATAAAGAACATTGCCCACTAAACAAACAATGCTTAGAATCAAGTTTAATTTACCAAGCCACAGTCACAGAAACTAAAACAAACAAGCAAGAAAAATATGTAGGACTAACAGAAAATAATTTCAAAACAAGATACAACCTCCACACCTCAACATTTAGAAACACTAACAAAAAAACATCCACAAAACTCAGCGAACATATTTGGAAATTAAAAGACAACAAAATAGACCACAACATTTCATGGAAAATTTTATCTAAAGCAACAGGATACACACCAACATCAAAACAATGTAGCTTATGCCTGGAAGAAAAATATACTATAATCAAACAACCTCATGAAGCCACACTCAACATGAAAAGTGAGATCTACGGAAAGTGTCCCCATCGGCGCAAAGTCCTCTTAATTAACTTCAAACCGGAACCACTTCAAGAAACAACAACAGTCAACAAAACAACTCAGTCCTGAAGATGGCAAATCGAGCCTGAAACATTGATGTAGACTGCCCCAAACATTGTGGTAAATATTTTAAATAATAATTCGCTCCATTACTACATGTCGAGCACTTTTCGTACCATATTTGTATCAAACACGATTCAATATCTATCTATCTATCTATCTATCTATCTGTCTGTCTGTCTGTCTGTCTGTCTGTCTGTCTGACTGTCTCTTTATATCGTTATCTGCATGCTAACACATAATTTCTAATCTTCCGACATCAGATTGTGAATGACTTCGCCTGTCTCAATGATTTGAAATCACTCGAGGAGGCCACTTGAAATAAATTCTGTTTAGTCTAAAACCACAGAAACGGGGGAGGGCAGGTTATTCGATTTTCTCGTTATAGATAGTATGCGCATAGCTAAGAAACTCACAACATTGACATCCGGAAGTGAACAGACCAACACACAAAACTATGTGTAACCATGAAATTTTATAGTCTGGTTAATACATTTTAGTGAAAATTACTCATAAACATGGATAGCAAAAACACAACAACAGACCTGATTGACATACACTTAATTGTATCTCTATAATTAACCAGGTTGGAATGTGCATGACCAGTCATCAATAAATTCAAAATCAAAACAATATCCCGACTTATAGATAGTATGCGCTTGGCTAAGAAGCTCATAACATTGCCATCCAGAAGTATAACAGACCAACACACAAAACTGTGTGTATCCATGAACGTTTATAGTCTGGTTATTACAGTTTAGTGAGCATTACTCATAAACGCGGATGGAAAAAAACAATAACAAAGACCTGAGTGACGTCATCTTCGAACTGTCTATACCTGATTGGCGCTCTTTAAATTCATGTAGATATTTATTCTATTTATTGATATATAAATTCCCAACACAGCTGCTTTATCAGATGAAAATGAAAGGAAGCCTGAACTCCCTTTTGGCTTTATCGTAACTTTGATACGATTCGTGACCCCCGTGTTTCCTATCACCGTCTTTGAAATGCCTTGTTTATATAGCATCAATCTAAACCAACCGTGCCATTCCAAAACAATTTTATTGGAGGTGAAATCTTTCTATCTGGAACCACTCTACAAAAGTGTTCGACAAAAAAATGAATATAAAAATATCAAAAATTTAAAAATGAAATAAATAAATAAAACTGAAAAAAAAAATATTTAAAAAACTGTCACAAAAAAAATACAAGAACAAAAAAATGAACCAAAAAAAAAAAAGAAAAAAAAACAACAAGCAAAACAAAATAAATAAAAAGGGAACATGAAACGTTATGTGCCAAACACAAATCTACAGCCATCCAAAAATGTTATCTTTTTAAATTCAAAGCGTTAATATCATTTCAAGTAAAATCCAGATAAATTGGAGACGGGAAAAACCGGGGATGAATGATGAATGAAATAAAAAGGGAGGGAAAAAAAGACAATGTCAAACAGCCTATCTACATACAAGTAATTATAATAATAAAGACTATCATAAAGACTATCGGGTAAGAAGGTAGGTAGGTGGCTGGGATGGAAGAGTACCTGGAAAATTACCTGTTTCCATTCCCTCTGGTGTCGACTACTAAGTCATGACTACCGTTGTTCTTTGGCTTTAAGAGAGTATTTTTACATGTATGTCAAAACACGCCCATCCTTGTAGAAATAATCAAAATATATTACAATACCCCACCTCCCACCCCCCACCCCAACCAAACACACATACACACACACATACACACACACACACAGATAGAGATATTCACGCACTAATGAATTGCGGTAAGGACCAAAAATAAAATTGAGACCAAAACAAAACCAAAAACAAACAAACAGAAGAAGAAGAAGAAGAAGAAGAAGAAGAAGAAGAAGAAGAAGAAGAAGAAGAAGAAGAAGAAGAAGAAGAAGAAGAAGAAGAAGAAGAAGAAGAAGAAGAAGAAGAAGAAGAAGAAGAAGAAGAAGAAAGAAACAAAGAAAGAAAGAAAGAAAGAAATGATTGGATAAATGCAAGAAAAAGTCGGGTTTACGACTATTCCAGCAAATGAGTTAAGTGACAACTCGAGCACCGTGACATATGCGACGAGATCCACACACCGGCAGCAAACACACAACAACAAGGTCAATAAATACTCAATACACAATGACTGTGGTCTGTCTATTCAAACGATCCGACAGCCTGGCAAGCACGTAGACAGCTTGTAAAGAATTGGATTGAATTATGTAAGAAAATGGCCATTCACACGAGTTGAAAACAGCAACAAATGAAATAGCATTGAATAATATAATTTGGCAAATATTGGTTTTATTTTAATGAGATAAAATGTCAATTGTGAGCTTTTGTGCGCTTATTTATTTCAATAATCGTTTATTGCCCCCCCCCCCCCTATCCCTCTCTCTATCTAAATATATATATATATATATATATATATATATATATATATATATATATATATATATATATATATTAATGTGTGTGTGTGTGTGTGTGTGTGTGTGTAGATGTGAGTTTGTGTCTCCCCCTCCCTCCCCCCCCCCCTTCTCTCTCTCTCTCCTCTCTCTCTCTCTCCTCCTCTCCTCTCTCTCTCCTCTCCTCATCCTCTCTCTCTCTTCTCTCTCTCTCTCTCTCTCTCTCTCTCTCTCTCTCTCTCTCTCTCTCTCTCTCGAGCGCGCGTGCTCATTTAAATAAATATATTATATAGACACAAATTACCCAATATATATCGTTCGAGAATGAAATATCAAGTAAAGAAAAGAAACCAAAAACGTTCAAATGTCAATCATATCTTATTTATTTATTAATGGGGAAACTTCTCAGTCTAAAAATTCCAGCATTTAATTTATTTCAAGAGACAGCACGTTAAGCTTGTCATTCAAAGATCTTATCTAGGCAATGGAATTTAAAGGCAGAGCGAGAGAACCAGTTTTCCCGTCTCCTCATCTTCCCTCTATCCATTCTACAAAGAACAACACTCTCCCTGGATTGCCATATTATGTCAAAAAAAGTATTGCAAGATGGAGAAGAAGGGGGAGAAAGAGAAGAAGAAGAAGAAGAAGAAGAAGAAGAAGAAGAAGAAGAAGAAGAAGAAGAAGAAGAAGAGAAGAAGAAGAAGAAGAAGAAGAAAAGAAGAAGAAGAAGAAGAAGAAGAAGAAGAAGAGAGAAGAAGGAGGAGGAGGAGGAGAGGAGGAGGAGGAGGAGGAGAGGAGGAGGAGGAAGGAGGAGGAGGAGGAGGAGGAGTAGGAGTAGAAGGAGAAGGAAAAGCGAAAATGACGACCATGAATGCAGTGGTGATGATGGTGATGGTGGTGGTAGTGGTATCAGTGGTGATGGTGGTGGTAGTGCTGGTGCTGGTGGTTTGTTTTGGTAGTGATGAATGATGATGATGATGATATATTTCTGCACGAAATGCATCAAGGATAGCGTTTTACCTTCTGCCTCGTGGAATTCGATGGTAACAACAACAACAAAAATGCCATCATAATCATTTTTTTTTTAAATTGAAAAAAGCGTGATAAAATGACGTGATTAAATGGAAATCATTCCAGTCTTTAATGCCTTTCCGTCTTCTGCCAAGACGATGGCTTTGATGATGGATCAGCTCATGTACGTTCTTATGGATCTCTGTACGTTTTTCACTACATCAAAGAACACATTCCATGTCCACAGTTGGAAAATACCAAGAATTAAACAAATTATTGTTGAACAACAGAGGATAGACAAACAGACTGACTGACAGATAGATAAAAAGATAGATGGATAGATGGATGGGTAGAGATAGATAGATAGATAGACAGACAGATAGATAGATAGATAGATAGATAGATAGATAGATAGATAGATAGATAGATAGATAGATAGATAGATAGACATATAGGTAGATGAGTGAAGTAGAAATTTCACCATTCCACCGGGCCAATAACACCCCCCCCCCCCCCCCCCCCCCCCCAA
>NC_088369.1:22663785-22668785 GCF_034508935.2 Berghia stephanieae
TCCTCAGACAATGTTTTCTCTACAGTACAGTAATACCGTCTCTGACTGCAGCACATCAAGCAACGTCTTAGTCCTCATTAGAATCATTGAAGCCATTTTAAAACCGCTACACCCCCCCCCCCCCCCCCCTCCTTCTCGCTCCCTCTTCCTTTCTTTTTATTCTTTATTTTTCATTTACAAAACGAAAAGCAAAAACCTTTTCAATGCGGAACAAATTATCAACGTTTTTGAGCGGTGACATCTTCTGAAGGCCGACCCTCTCCTCCTCCTCCTCCCATCTCTCTCTCTCTCTCTCTCTCTCTCTCTCTCTCTCTCTCTCTCTCACACACACACACACACACACACACACAAACACACATATTTATTATCAACTACCACGACTGCCTTACCCGTTAAATTGCCATGCAGAAATATTATTTTGGGCGCCATGACATAGAACAATATACAAACGAGATTGTTTTACTTGCCAAAGACATTATGAGTTGTTTTTTCTCTCTCAGCCTTATTCAATCATATTATAATTTCTTTTCTTTTTACCCCTTTTATGTTGTTGTTGTTGCTGCTGGAATTTCTTTTTCTGCCATTCCTTCCATTCTAATCCTGTCTATACCCCCCCCCCCCCAACCCATCCCCAACCCCTTCGTTCTTGGATTGTCTTTATTTCTTTTTCCTCCCTCTTTTTTGTACATAATTTGAAAACTCAAAACTGTCTGTTGCCAGTGACAACGGCGGCGGCAATTGTCATTATCATAACAATCGGCCATCGACACAAGCACACACACACACACAAGCACACACACACACACACACACACACACACACACAAACAGTTTAGCATTACAGATATTACAAAAATAGGAGTGGGATGTCTCGGCCATGAGATTATTGTTAATAAATATATGGCAGTGAGTATGAGTGTATAGATATAAACGTTCATGGTTACGCACAGTTTTGTGTGTTGGTCCGTTATACTTCCGGATGGCAATGTTGTGAACTTCTTAGCTAAGCGCATACTATCTATAGAAGGAACGAAGTTGACTTGTTATTATTTTAGACGGCCTGTAAGTGTAAGCGATTTGTTCTCAATAAATTATATCAATCAGACAATAATATACGTTAAAGGTAGTACAATTTGGTCGGCAGATGTTGAAAGTATTTTACCTAAACGCATTGCATCAATGTATGCCCGAGGACGGAGACGCCTAAAGGTATCCAAACTCTCTCTCTCTCTCTCTCTCTCTCTCTCTCTCTCTCTCTCTCTCTCTCTCTCTCTCTCTCTCTCTCTCTCTCTCTCTCTCTCTCTCTCTCTCTCTCTCTCTCTCGAACAGTGAAGTAGTAAATTCAAGATAATATATAAACGTAATTCGTTTTGAGATTAAAGCCTTTATCAGTTTTACAAGATCTGTAGTTTTAGGGCGTCTGTATTGCGTATTGGGCAATTCAGTCTTCGCCTATAACAGAAATGGTGAGGGAGTGGAGAGTGGAGAGGGGGGGGGGGGGCGGGTTCGGATCCCAGGAGACAATGCAATGTCCTCTAATGAACACCCAACTCTTCCTCCTCCCCTGATTTATTTTTTTCTAAATCTATGATCTTTTTAAAAAATTTCAATTCAATTTATATTTTTGGAGGGGAGAGGAAAGGGAGGGGATAAATAATTATCTGTCATCTTCAGACCCGTAACTCACGTAAGCGACGACACCTTTTGAATTAAAGAAGCAACCTGAAACGGTTTTGAACACGGTGTGTTAAATGAACACCCAAGACACTTAATTCAACATTAACATTTTTTTTTTTTAATGTGACCTACTTGTTCCAATCATAGTACACAATAATATATAATACAACGTGGCGAATAAGGCAACGAGAACACACGTACACTGAGGAAACAAAACCAATGAAGAACTAGACTTATAGCTTTTAGCCAGCCATCCAACCGTGTCGACAATAATACAATATTATAACGCTTTGGGTGAAGACGATCGAAAATCAATAGTTGAATTTATAGTCAATAACGGATTTATTATAAAGATATCACCTCTCTCTCTCTCTCTCTCTCTCTCTCTCTCTCTCTCTCTCTCTCTCTCTCTGCCACATCCCCCCTCCCACCTATACCAGTCCCACAACCATCAAAATGATAATGGAATATAACGTAATTAATTGGTTGTACCTATATTTACATTAGGCGACCAAACTAGCAGAAATAATAGTTGAAGTCAACGAGTTTGTGGATTTCACTCAACACAGTCATGAAACAGACAATCAGTTTGATATGTCAGAAATGTCAGATTGTCTTTGAAAATGGAAACCGAATCACCCCCCCCCCCCCCCCCCCCCCCCCCCCCCCCCCCCCCCCCCCTAACTCTCTCATTACCGGGCCATTTCAGGAAACGATCACAAAAAATAGATTTGCCTTTTCACCTAAACACCTCAAGTTCATGCAAATTTGGTTTCGGCAAAACGAGCTCTTTTATAACTATAGTAGACATTTTTCCTCAAACTTTGTGATACACAAAAGAAATTAGAATGAGAAAAATGTTGGCTGTATCGTAACGAATGTGACGATTTTCCTATGGATGGTAAGGAGAGGATTTAAAAAAAAAAAAAAAAAAAAAAACCCTTAGGAAGAATGTTATCTTACCTTTATGGAGTCAAAACAGGCAACCACTCGGCCATTTTGTACCTCCACGTGAGGGGGCGGATGTGCAAACTTGCACTCTGTGTCTGTCCGCGAGCATTTGGAGCGCTGGAACTCCCTGCACACCTCTAGCGTCAACCATCTGGAGTCTTTTGCACTGGGGTTCGCTGCTGCTGTCGTGGGCAGGATCATCATCTGGGGCGATACCATTTGCGCCATGGCGATGTGGCTGGGCGCGGAGATGGGGGGCGTCAGAGACGTGAACGAAGGGGATGGACTGAGCGCCGTGGTTGATGGTGGGTGTGACAACCGGGTGGGTGAAAAAAACAAAACAATTGAAAATCAAATGCTTTATTTATTTAATTTTGAAAATTTTGTGTATACGATATCCGCTGTGCTGTCTCGTTGGATGAATGAACAGTGAAAGCTTGCTATAGTGTCGGATGGGAATAATATATTGATTGAATTGCCAAACGCGTGTGGTAGTTGTAGTTGTAATATTTGCGAAGATAATAATAAATCCGAGGGGATTAATTTCTGGTGAACACACGAGCAGAGGTAACAGTTGAGGCAAGCTGTACTGACAACAATGGTATTGCAATGGTAGGTAGGTAAGTCGTTGGTTGCAGTGGGAGGGAGATGCAGCTTGTTATAAAATTATTCTGAGCTGACGTGGAATGATTTCGTTGCTGTTGATGTTGTTGTTGTAGAATTGTAAACCCTTGGCCCAACCAATTCACTCAGATGTGGGCAAGGGTGATAAATCTGGGGAGAACAAGAAAGAGAGAAAAACGATAATAAATACACTGTAGTGAAAAACCAATCCACCAGACCAACGTGTCATTATTATACATTCATTCCATGTGAACACAAGCATCGCTTTCAAAATAAGAAAAAAGAATCTCAAAATTTTTAAATTTTTTTTTATAAAAGAGCTGTACAGAACTATTAAAACACCGACGCCACCTCCTCCCACCCCCAGAGTATAACTTTCAAAAAATGCATATGTATTCAATTATATAAACAAGGAGTATTAAAATCAAACTTCAAAAAAAAACAAAAATCAAAATTATGACAGTGGCTATGAATGATGGCAAATTTCGATACTGAAGGTGATGTTAACAATGATAATGATGACGATGACGATGATAATGGTGATGATGATGACGACAATGACGATATAAAAATACAGAACCAAAAAAAAAAAAGAAATAAAAAGGCGACAATGAAATTATGATTGCTATATTTTTTTCTTGGTTTAATCTAGTTTTAGTTTTACGGGATCCTTTAACGTCACGTCCGTGTTCAAGAGAAGAAATATCGTAGAGAACAAATTGTAAGAATAGACGTTGCCTTCAATCCTATCCCCATACCGTAGACAAATACCGTCTCTAGCGTACTATGCCTGAAATACATGGTTCATGTGACAATCGCCAAGGAAAGGACAGGGCGAGACAAAACGGGAATCGTCCACAAATGGGATCCAAGCAGCAATCTACCCTTGTATCTGTATCCAGCCCGAGGCCAGCTTAAATATCACCCAGACGCCAGCTACGGATCCTCGCCAGGAGAGAGAGAGAGAGAGAGAGAGAGAGAGAGAGAGAGAGAGAGAGAGAGAGAGAGAGAGAGAGAGAGTTGACCCTGCCAGAATCTCCGATCGACCGACCGCCACTTTTCCATTGCAAAAATAATTGAACCGCCTACGTGAATAAACCCTAATGTACTCCCCCCCCCCCCCCCCCCTTAAAAAACAAAAACAACAAAAACAAAAAACAAAACAAAAAGATAATAAAAAAAAAAATTTTTTTTTTTCTTTAAACAACTACAACAACTAATGACACAACGGAATATATATACAAAATATAAAGTTTAAAAAGGGAAGCAGCTAAAAACATGTCATGTCAACGAGATAATTGATAATATTTTTCTGGAAACCCGCTAGCACTTATAATACTCGTGTGATGGGGGCGGGTGAGGAGGAAGAAGTAAATAAAAATTTTAAAAAAATAAAAAAGAAAGCATGAACAGTCATAGCATAGCATCAACAATAGAAGAGCTAAAAGAGGCAGGTGAAAGCCATTGATTTCCCATAATTTTCTAAATACTGAAAGCATGACATTTACTCTCTAGCACACACTGACTAAAGACTTTTTTTTTTCATTTGGCCACAAAACTTTTAATTCAAAAATCGATGCCCCCCCCCCCCCCCCCCAAACATATCATAATAAATAAATAAATAAATAAAATAAAATTCAAAAAGCCGTGGCATATAAGAAGTCTCAGGTTTGAGAGTTTTAGACAGTGTGGAGCTCAGCTTATAATCCATTTCATAAATTGAAGTAAAAGTTTTCTGCAATTGTTCAT
>NC_088369.1:22676285-22679996 GCF_034508935.2 Berghia stephanieae
GTCATCTCAGCTTTGCTGTTGACTTTTTATCAAAGGAAAAAAATGGCCACAAAATAAAAATTATACACTTATAGGTCCAAAATGAAAGATAATTATTTAACCCAATTTGTTTTTGTTTTTTTTTTTTCTGTTTTTTATCTTCAATGTTGCCGTCCATTTTCGGCATCGACATTTCAACGAACAAAACACCTTTTTGGGGACGATGGATCCGCATATCGGGAGTCGGGGACAGCGTGGATCAGAGGTGCAGTCTTTGCTTCATACCCGAAAGGTACCGAGTTCGGTCACCCACCGCTGCGCTGTATGGCCTTGAGAAAGTCACTCGCCGTAGCGCAATTTGCGGCGCTGTACTGCGGCTAACACCTGGGATATTCCAGTCTTCCCTTGGAATAGACCCAAGAGACAAATTTCCCCTATGGGATGAATAAAGGGAATTTTATTGTTATTTATTTTTTTTTATTTCATTTATATTATTTGTAACATTAGATATACAAATTATCCAACCCTCCCTCAAAAATAAAAAAATCCCAAAAACATCTGTCACAATGTTATTCGTAGCATCACGAGTTATCACGCCATCTTAGAGGAAAGAGATTTTTATTTATTGTTTTTGGGTTTTTTAAAACAAAAAAACACATGGCGTCACTTGTCAATTATCTTAGTTTTGTCGTCGCCAATGTTGCTTACTACTCCATTTCAATTCGATCAGCCTACAGCATGAACAAGTCCCATGGCGTGCTAGACCAACAGAATGATATAAAATACAACCAATAATACAAAAAGGTGACATATTGAATTGGTGATAGAGGAAAGAAGAAGAAGAAGAAGAAGAAGAAGAAGAAGAAGAAGAAGAAGAAGAAGAAGAAGAAGAAGAAGAAGAAGAAGAAGAAGAAGAAGAAGAAGAAAGAAGAAGAAGAAGAAGAAGAAGAAGAAGAAGAAGAAGAAACGGAGTTTGAAGCGCTAGTCGTGGATTCTAGAAGCCCCAGTGCCGCAGACAAGTTTTTAAAAAATAAGACTGAATAAAATATTGTAAAAAAATGTTAAAGTTTTTAAAAAGAACAGAAAAATGAAAGTAAACAGAAAAATGTGGACTGGCAGAAAATGGGTTGTAATCTCTTGAGTAAACAGTTCCACAGACGAAAGAGCAAACAGCTCCTTGAAAATAATATGGAAGTGGCATGGAACCTTGCTCAGCCTCAGCCACAGCCACCCACAATGTCAAATCATTACACTACATTCCCTCTCCTATCAATTATCTTTCGACGCTAGACTGCTGTGTGTGTGTGTGTGTGTGTGTGTGTGTGTGTGTGTGTGTGAGAGAGAGAGAGAGAGAGAGAGAGAGAGAGAGAGAGAGAGAGAGAGAGAGAGAGAGAGAGAGAGAGAGAGAGAGACGCATGCAAATCGACAAGGAGTTTAACACGATCAGCTAAAAACATTTGAACGACCTATCAACGTTTTAAAATATTTCTTTATCGAAGAAATGCTGTGGCATCGTGGACAAAAAGCAAGTGGAAGACCTGGAGGAGGAGAAGGAGGAGAAGAGAGAGAGAGAGAGAGAGAGAGAGAGAGAGAGAGAGAGGGAAGAGAGAGAGAGAGAGAGAGAGAGAGAGAGAGAGAGAGAGAGAGAGAGAGAGAGAGAGAGAGAGAGAGAGAGAGAGAAGCAAAGAAGATAAAAATTTATCTCGACAGGGCTGTGATTTATATTCTTTCCTTTCATTCCACAAGTGTCGTTGTCCTTGTCTGCCGTTGGTGTAGCGTGGACGGGGGACGTTCTACAAGTCCACCAACAAAGTGCCGAGCTCTGGAAAAACACATATTTAGACATTTGGACAGGAAACTCGTCCTTCAAATATCGATCGATTTAAATGACCCTTGTCTTAGCAAAAACTTTTAAACTGGGACTTCGCGAAGTTTTTACTAAGACGAGGGTCATTTAAATCGATCAATAGTTGAAGGACGAGTTTTCTGGCCAAATGTCTAAATATGTGTTTTTCCAGAGTACGGCAGCACAGGAGTTGTGTGGATCAATATGCATGTCCTTTCATTAATTGCTTCCTTACCAACTGTCTCTGACCTGACTGCTAATGAAATAGAAGAAAGCCACCCTTGAGCTAGTACTGAGATCCCCTGCCTACCCCATTCCATTCCATTGGGCAGACACAGCCCGACTGTCTGGCTGAGATCGTAGCCATCGTTAAGTTATAGATAGTATGCAGATGACGTCACTCAGGCCTTTGTTATTGTTTTTGCCATCCGCGTTTGTGAGTTGTTCTCACTAAACTGTATTAACCAGACTATAAAAGTTCATGGTTACACAGAGTTAATGTGTTGGTCCGTTATACTTCCGGATGGCAATGTTGTGAACTCCTTGGCCAAGCGCATTCTATCTATAGATAGTTCGAAGATGACGTCACTCAGGTCTTTGTTATTGTTTTTTTTTTTTTTTTTTTTTGCCATCCGCGTTTATGAGTAATGCTCACTGAACTGTATTAACCTGACTATAAACGCTCATGGATACACAGTTTTGTGTGTTGGTCCGTTATACTTCCGGATGGCAATGTTATGAGCTTCTTAGCCAAGCGCATACTATCTATAGCCCGACGACAGTGAAACTCAAAAGGACTGGTATTTTGACGTCATTATTTGGTTTTTGCACCGCCTAGTGAGTTGTCGTTAGTAGTGCTCATGGAAACAAGTGGTCTCATTGGTTGAACTATTGAACACAACTCACGATTTGTTTTCTTTTGTGGCCAAAGACTGGCATTATGACGTCATATTTTGGTCAGTGTCAAGGGACTAAACCGTGTAAAATGTCAAAAATTAACTCCCTTAGTCTTTACCGCATACTCTCTATAAGTTAACGATGGCTACGCTGAGATCCCTACCCCATTCCACTGGGCAGACACACCCAGACTGGATGATGAACAATAAATCCAATCCCTTACCGGATCTGGAAAGACAAATTCTTCTCCACCATTTTCTGGCTAAACACCCTTTTCCTCAATGTGTCCATAAAACCAATATTTTTCGAAATTAAAAGTTCGTATTGATAAATTACGTTGATCTCGCTTAAATTGTTGGGGGGGGGGGGGGGGGGGGGGGGGGGGGGGGGGGGGGGGGGTTTCAACCAACTTGTCAAAAGATCTCAGAATTTTGAGGCCTTACATAAGTCCCGAGGTAAAGTCTTTTGTGTGTGTGTGTGTGTGTGTGTGTGTGTGTGTGTGTGTGTGTACAAGATGTATGTATATGTGTGTGTTAGAGAGAGAGTGTGTGTGAGTGTAAGTATGTGTTAGAGAGAGAGAGGGAGGGAGAGAGAGAGAGAGAGAGAGAGAGAGAGAGAGAGAGAGATTATGTGTAAGAGAGAGAGAGAGAGAGTGTATATGTGTGTGAGAGAGAGACAGAGAGAGAGATTGTTTGTGAGAGTGTATGTGAGTGAGTGTGTGTGTGTCTGTGTGTGTGTGTGTGTGTATGTGACTCATTGTCTCAAAGAGGTATTGTGTAGGGAGGACCCATAGAGAATACCCCTAGTCTGTGGGAGGACCCTGATGAGTTCGTCTTTAACTTGTCATTTCGGCATATCGTGGATCATCCCGACATAATACTTTTTGACACGATGGGTCACATTTAATGACGCTAAATGAAGTATGCATATAAATAAATGATCTTTGGCACAAAATGAGAAAGACAGGATTTGTCTGCCATTATCGTTTA
>NC_088369.1:22680095-22685095 GCF_034508935.2 Berghia stephanieae
CGTCCATGTCAATTCATCCATGAAATGGAGTTTTGCTATGATCCTTTCTTTTCTTATAGGGCGATGACCTATTTCCTTTCCTTTCTTTTCTTCTCTTTTTATTTTTTTATTTTTATTATTTATCCTTTTTTTTAAAACATGTATCCAACCGTCTCAATACGCTATTATGTCGGGATGAACTCAGCGTGGCTCAGTGGTACGCTCTTTGCTTCGTACACCGAAAAGTACCGAGGTTGATAACCTGCCGCTGTGCTGTGTGACCTTGAGCAAGTCACCTCGCCTCAGCAGCTCAATTTGCGGTGGCGCTGCACTGCGGCTGACGCCTGGGTTATTCCAGTCTTCCCTTGTAATAGAACCTAGAAACAAATTCCCCTATGGGATGAATAAAGGGAACTTTATTCTTATTTTTTTATGTTTATGCCCCCCAAAAAATAATGGATTTGTAAGGCAAAATTCACTGAAATAACATTTTATCTTTTTTCAAGTCAAGAAATTGAAGTCATTCTTTACAATAGATCAACTTTATGTCGCTCAAAACTCATAATTGACACTTAAAATTCAATTTTCTGAGTCTTGATCCGACCGACACAACACCGTCCCTACACGGTGGGTCACAAATGTAGTTTGTCTGAATTCTGAAACCGTCGCCCAAAATCGATCCACATTATCCGGCCTTTCCTTCAACAAGGGGGCATTTACCACGTGATCTGCTGTTCCTATTGGATTGGAAGCATGAAACTGACAAATGGTGAATGGGACAGTTGGACGTTTTTGGAATGGGCGATGAGGTGAGTATTGATCACAAAGTGGGTCATTTTAAACTCCATTCTCATTGATTTGGCCTGCCCTGCCTGGTCAATGACCAAAAGCATATTGAAAGGTAATCAAAGCCCGTTCCTCGTTCAATGGGTTTCTTTCTAAGAGATCAATCATTGAAATGCTTTGTACGTGGGACTAGTAGAATGTCTTTATGGACGGACCGGACCGGCTTTCGGTATGAAATCAATTTAAAAACTATCAACAATCAAGACAAAAGGGAGAAAACTGTTGCTGAAGTTTTGCGACGGTGATGATGATGGTGGTGGTAGTAGTGGAGTTGGTAGTGACAACGTGACGCTGCTGCTGCTGCTGCTACTGCTACGACTACTACTACTACTACTACTACTACTACTACTACTACTACTACTACTACTACTACTACTACTACTACTACTACTACTACTACTACTAGCGTCACTACCCACACTATGCATTAGCTTTAATCCCTTAACACAAAAACCTAATTATTGTTGAAAATCAGAACGGCAAAGAGGTTGGTAGTGTGACTAGAAGACTTGAAAATAACATCTAAATCAAATTAAGTTTGTATGTAACCATAATCTTGGATCAAAATCAAGATAAGAGATTTTCCGAGATAAAATGTAACATGACCCCCCCCCCCCCCCCCCACCCACACACACCCCACCACACTCACCCCCCCCCCCCTCCCTCTGTCAAGAAGGAAAAAAAATCATGAAGCTTACACGACGCTCGTCTCTTTTTGATTGTTTTTTTTTTTTTAGAACAGCCAGAGACGTGAATAAAGTTCTCACCTAATTATTTCTAATGGACTATAGAAAACATTTAAGTTTCAATTTCTGCAAAGTTTCGTTTTGTTGGCCAGAGCTGGTGAGTGTTTCACTTAAATTTATAAATTAGGACATAAAAACATACTTTGTTTCTCAATGGTTTGTTACACTTTTTAGCTCACTGATATATAAGTGTATCAAATTTCATACTCTTCCCTTCCTCTCCCCCACCCCGCTGTTCTTTCTCGTGAATAGATCTATTTAAAAAGAAATTAAATAAAATATAATGAAATATGTCTCAAAATTAATAAAATTGAATGAAAGAATGAATCAATTAATGAATGCATGAATGAAAAAAATATTATATTTTTGACAATATTTACTTCCCCTTTATTTATTTTTTTCAAATGTTGGCTACCGCATGCTTAGTGAGTGGAAGTGGAATGAATACATGCATAGAAACAGTCTGTGTTAGACAGGACCCCGAGTGATAGAGAGAATAAAAGAAAGGAAGAACTACGGTCTGGAAAACTAGTTATGTATAACAAATTATGGAAAGCTACACATGATACACACGTTTGAATGGGACGAGACCGAGCATTTGGTTTGTCAAGAGCTGGTGGTGCTGCCCCGTGCTGCTGCCACTGTTACCGGATCTCTCTCTAAATCTCCCCAATGGCCCTGTGTTGTCAGATTGACACGTTACAATGCTAAAGCTTAATATATAAAAAAAAATATTGGCATTTCTCTTTATTTAGCCTTTTTTTTTTATACCCCAACTTTCCGAGTGTTTTCTCCACTCCACCCCCCCCCTCCCTCCATTACCATCATACCCTTTATTTCGGTGGCCAAGTTTGTTTATTCATTTATCTATTTATTTATTTATTTATTGTTTCTTTATTATTTGACATTTTAAATTAATTATTCCTTAAAACGGCACCTGACTGTCACATTTTAAACCTGAAATCATGCAAAATAAAAGACAGGACCAACACATTCAAATACAATGTAAATCATGTACAATTACAATATATCAAAATAAGGTATCTAACCACCAACAACAATAATAAATAAATAATTTTGTTTTCAAATCGGAACAAACATAAAATATAAATAGCTGATCTTTCAACGTTCAAGCCCTAGTCTTTCTTCTTTCTTTTGTTTAAATTACTTTTATTTTCATCACGGCAAAGGGAAGAGTGATGTAAAATCATTCAATTTATCATCATCATCATCATCATCATCATCATCATCATCATCAATACCACCTCCACCATCACTATCAATCATTCTCCGCTGTCATAAATAATCACTATCATCATAAAACGATTAATTCCACTTACACCCTCTTGGCATCTCTGTATAATACTATAAAGCGCTTTTTGGAGCACGTATAATGGATATTGCGCTATATAAATGTTCAAGTCTTCTGCTTTGTCTTGGTTTGTTTTTGTTTTTTAATATAAACTACATTTTATACAATTTCCAATTGTCAACACCAAATTCTAATAGAAGTTCTATTGTCATCAGTTTTCTCTGTACCAGGCCAAGAACGACGCCTTCTCTCTCCCCTTACTCCACCAGTACCAGAGCGGAGGAACACCGTAAGTGAGAAGGCGGGTGGGGAGGGGGGGGGGGGGGGGGGAGTGAATCTTAAATCTCATGACAATGATAATGATAACGACAATACTGCGCCTTGTGACACGCCAACCTTAATACATCGCCACGGAACCGTAAATGAAAATAGCAAACAAAGAACTTTGTACCAAAAAAAAACATGTCACTCAATCTCATAGTTCAAGATCGACTTTTGTTTGTTTTGTTTTGTTTTGTTTAAAGAAGAAGAAAAATAAGTTCCTGACTTGGCTTAACGTTACGGTCCTATAGGGAATGAGATTAGCGGAAGAGTAGCGTCCCTTGGTTGGACGTCACCCATAGCCTGTGACGTTACCGGCGAAAAAGTTATTAGAGAGAGAACGTCATGTTGGTTGTGCGCATGCGTCTCTCGTCCTCGTCCAATCAAGGGACGCTACTCTTCCGCTAATCTGATTCCCTATCCAATGCCTACCCCAGACTACCCCACTGATAGCCTAGGTCCTATCACATATCAGATGTAGATAAGCAATACATTAGGCGTGGTTAGCGATCAGCGATAGGCAAAGCTGCCTACTTGAAATTTCAAAAATTCCTAGTTTCCTAGCGAAAACAAAAGAAAGAAAAATCCACTTTAAACAGCTTTATAAATAAATAATTTGCCCTCAGCATGATCCACAACTGCTCCAAAGTCCTGAATAAAAGTTCTGAGGAAATAAACTTTCCTTTTCAACAAGACTTATTGAGTCAAAGAGGGGAATGTAGTTCTGTAACTGGAGCCAAACATTCGTATTTCTACGAGTTATTCGTAGTACTAGGCAGGTCTGGTGGTAGGTGACAATTCTCAGCACACCTTAGCGTTGTGTTCCTGGGTAAAGAAATCACTTCTACACAATTAACTTCTTTGAATGAGCACCTACTGCTGGCTATAGGCAGAAAATGCTTGCTACAATAATACAATTAAGAAGCATGCAATGGTTGCCTATCGAGCGTCTTTTGCTGATGATGTGTCAATTTGATCCTGTACGATCCCATAGCTCCCCAAAGCCTTCACTACAAGACGAATGAATGAATTTGATGACGGCTGGTTGTAGCAAAATCCTTGTACGTGTATGCAGAATAATAATAATGCATGTCGTCGGCTTTTTACCTTCTTTTTTTTTTACCCCTTCATTATATGCAACTCAGCATAAATATATGCACAACACAAACACTACACTACACACACAAACACTACACAACACATACACACACACACACACACACACACGACAACCACGTGATATTATCATATATATATATATATATATATATATATATATATATATATATATATATACAAAAGATATAACAGGTAGTATTATAAGGTAGTTGTATATTAAAATATAATTTGCTGCGTCAATCCGTTGTGACAACTGCACCATATCGTAATAATGAGAATGATAACGTGGAAATCAATATCATGCACTTTGGTTGTTTGTTTGTTTTCATCTGATTTTTGTTTGGTTTTTTATTTTTTGTTTAGTTTTTTTTGTTTTGTTTTTTTTTTTTTGTTTGTTTTGCTTTTTTTGTTGTTGTTGTTTTGTTTTTTGTTTGTTCTTTTTGGGGGGTTTTTTTTTTGGGGGGGGGGTTTTCTTGGGGGGGGGGGGGGCTATTTTCTTTATTGTTCACAATAGATATGACCCACCCCACCCCCTTAAAACGGATTAATGTTGGTGTGATCAAGTCGCTAAAAAAAATTAATTTATAGACAATAATATGGACAACAATGTGAAATGGAATGTAAACTTCAATTTAATAAACGACATTAGATAATGTGGATCATCAAAACGCGATGAA
>NC_088369.1:22697595-22702595 GCF_034508935.2 Berghia stephanieae
CACAGCACAATACTAAGACTCGACACGAAACTTTAAAGCTCATGTTTAATGTTTATAAAAATGTTTTATTATGAGAAAAAAGCATAGATTTACTATCTGAACTCAAATCTTGGAGTAAATGTATACCGTTTTACCGATATTGAGGTTTATTGGTTTTGGTGTCATTTGTCACAAGCAACACGGCATGCGTGAACACGTGGAAGTTTGTTTCTTTAAATGGCGATTCGCAATTTTGATCGACCCTTCTTACCAGTCTTTGAAGTGCAGCACTTTCATTTGCCTTCCAGCGTGGCTCCAGGCAGAAAAGGTAAGTTGAACTTTGGTGTCATCGCTATTTTACATTGTCACAAGCAACACTTGATATTGGATATTACAAAGTGCCACCAAAAAAGTATGTTTCAGCTGTTATTCTATTTACAAATTTGATATTATGACATCTCACATAAGACTGTGATTTTGACACAATTAATTATTTCCTTGTAATTCTAACTTTTTATGTTTCAGGGTTGTATCAATCAAGAAAAAGACAAAACTCAAGCTTTTGACGAATCCAGATAAAAGAAGGTTTGTATATAGCTAGCTAGCTAGCTAGCTAGTTAGATAGATAGATAGATAGATAGATAGATAGATAGATAGATAGATAGATAGATAGATAGATAGATAGATAGATAGATAGATAGATAGATAAGATAAGAATAGACAGAAAGATAAATAAAAGATAGATAGATAGATAGATAGATAGATAGATAGATAGATAGATAGATAGATAGATAGATAGATAGATAGATAGATAGATAGATAGATAGATAGATAGATAGATAGATAGATAGATAGATAGATAGATAGATAGATAGATAGATAGATATAGATAGATAGATAGATAGATAGATAGATAGATAGATAGTAGATAGATAGATAGATAGATAGATAGATAGTATAGATAGAATAGATAGATAGATAGATAGATAGATAGATAGATAGAAATTAATCATCATCTGTTTATTTATCACAACCAATTTATTTATCACTTACTTGCATACGCCGACTACACCAAACCAATTCAAAGGCCCGTCTCACATCACAACTTGTTTGTAGAACTCGACTGTTGACAATTTTGATTGGATGATAATGGATCTGTCATATTTTTCCTTGCTTTTCTTTTCTTGTCCTTTCTATCACTATCTCTCTCTCTAGTGTCTCTCTCTTGAAGTTTGATTGTCGATGTCAGCTCATGCGTTTAAGATATAATGAGGTCTTTTTTACGGAAATGCTGATGATACCGTAGGCATTTTGGTCTTGCTGAATATGAATATATTATTTATTATACAATGGCCGCCACGGTTTTTTACTTTACTGACTTGGGGATAAAATAACAACAAAACAACACAAGCTAGTCAAAAAGTGTGTATGTGTATGTGTGTGTGTGTGTGTGTGTGTGTGTGTGTGTGGAGGGGGGGGGGGGTGGGTGGGTGAGGAGCATAAAAAACCGAAAGAAATATGAACATTTATAAAGCGCATTTCCACGAATTGACCATGCTCAATGCGCTTCTAGATGATTCATTTACTCTCCCAACATGCCCATAATTCCATATCAAACGGTACCAATCGACTGTTAAGCGTCCTTTTTTTTGTACTAACACTCTTACAATATCCGTCATTAACTGTAGGCAGGTCCTCATTCACACCTGATTCGACTATCAAATAGACATATTACTAGATAAACGTAAATCGTGATAGATGATAATAATATTCCAATGTGGGTATCTCTCCATTGTTCGTGCAGAAGCAGGGTTATATCCTCAGATAACTTTGGAGTGAATACATAATTACCTATTAGGCTTTTATTATCGCTCTCGCTGCCATCAAGTTGACTGCTTGGTAAATAATAGAGAGAGATAAAAGGGGATGAATCGAAGTGTACATATATGCAGGTCTGACATCCGAACCCACATATGGGCCTAGTTTAACATTGTTGTAATGGACAATATTTTGCGTCATTTTTTTGTGTTGTTTTTTTTTTTGTTGTTGAGATTTCCATTACAACAATGAGCCCCTAAGGAATTGGGTTATCAGACCTGCAAATAAGTGCACGGCGGGAATAACCACATCAAGGAGATATTCAATGGGCGTTTATTTGTTTGTTTTATTTTTTTACGTGAAAAACTAAAGATCATTCCTCTTGAAGTCCAAAGATTTGAGGTGCAAAAGTTTTGTCGTGTCGTCAGTGCAGTAAACATTTCTTATGTTTTTTTCTATGAATTTCCACGCTCTGACGTGCACGATGTATTACTGTTACACAAACAAGTCATAATATATCTAGACTTAATAGTTCAATAGAGGAAATAATGGTCTAGTTTCGCATCTTGTAACTTATATCTGTTGGAATACAGCAGAATTAGAATTTAATAAGTTGTGGGACTCAACTTGTGTATCTTGAGTCTTCGATTTTGTTTCTGTTTTATCTTGTTTTGTTTTGGTTTGGGTTTTTTGTTTTGCTTATTTGTTTGTTTGTTTTTGTTTGTTTTGTTTTTTTTTATTTTAATGTTTTTTGTTTAGCATTTTTTTCTTGTTCATTGGCTACCCTCATTTTCTTTTACTTTTTTTTTTCCTTCTTTTTTTTTTCTCGTTCATATTATGCTACCCTTTTATTTATTTATATTTTTTGTTATAGACCAATGAAGAAATTAAATTCATTGACAAATCTGCAGACGTGTACCTTCAAATCTGGGCCATTTGTATGTGTGTATATGTATGTATGTATGTATGTGTGTGTGGGTGTGTGTGTGTGTGTGTGTGTGTAGTAGTAGCAGTAGTAGTAGTAGTAGTAGTAGTAGTAGTAGTAGTAGTAGTAGTAGTAGTAGTAGTAGTAGTAGTAGTAGTAGTAGACAGGCAGATAAAGAGCGTGGACTAAAATAATAGAGGAAGAGAACTGACAACAGAATAGAATAATAAAAAAGCAGACTTTGGGGTTTATCAAAAGAAAAACAAACAGACTTATATTGATACAGCGAGACAAGACGTGATATAAGTAATGTTCAGGAACGAAACAGATTGGAGAGGGGGAGAGGGGTAGATGAGGGGAGAAGAGGAAGGGGGAGAAGAGAGAGAGAGAGAGAGAGGAAGAGAGAGAAGAGAGAGAGAGAGGAGAGAGAGAGAGAGAGGGATAGGAGAGAGAGAAGAGGATAGAGAGAGAAAGAGAAGAGAAAGAGAGAGAGAGAGAGAGAGAGGGAGAGAGAGAGAGAGAGAGAGAGAGAGAGAGAGAGAGAGAGAGAGAGAGAGAGAGAATGGATGTGCTTTTCTGACTTGATGTGTATCTACATCTGAACAGCAAAAATCTTTATTTCCAAAATACTAACAAAGAGACTGAACTAGAGCAGCTTATATAGTGCTGGTAACTAAACAGTCTATAGAATTGGTCACGCGTATTGAAGCAAAGACATTTTTTCCCAATGGTGTCACATTACAATAATGGGTCGTTGATACAGACATGAATATTTATTAGAGCATGAGTCGAGTGATTAACACCGATTTAGATTTAATAAGACAGTTTAATATTGTAACATCTCGAGACGCGCCTTCATAATAATTAAAAACACTTCTCTCTAGAGTTTTGTTGCTCTCTCTCTCTCTCTTTCTCTCTCTCTCTCTCTCTCTCTCTCTCTCTCTCTCTCTCTCTCTCTCTCTCTCTCTCTCTCTCTCTCTCTCTCTCTCTCTCTCTGTCAAACCTAGTAATTAACACCGATTTAGATATAAGACACTCCCCCCCCCACCCCCCCCCCCACCCCCACATACACACACCCCCGACATAAAACGTACTGTTTTGAGCCGACAGGTCAATTGTTTGAAGGGAATTGTTTTTGGCCAAAACAAAAAGAAAAAAAAAACAACAAAACAAAACAAACAAACAAACAAACAAACAACAACAACAAAATAAAAAACAATTATTAATAAATATTCTTTTCAAAATTTAAAAGGCAACAAAAATAAAATGCGTCTAGATAGTTCAAGTTTTCTGTCTTAGAATCCTATCTTGTAGTGCAAACCAAGTGATGATAAACCATTTATGGCGTCTCACTGTTTTTGGTGAAGAAACGACTCGGGAACAGACGGGAGATTTTCTCTGCTTATATAATCTATCTGATACAGATGTCAACCATATCTCAACATCGTTTTGTTTTGTTTTTTCAATTTATATTTATTTATTCATTGAGTTGGGTTCTTAAATATATATTTTGAAAGAACTGTCATACGAGCCTTTGTTTTCATTGGAGTTCGCCTGCTTTGCACAAATACCAAGACACATTTTAAAATTTTAAATTGAGCTTTATATAGCGCAATATCCACTAAATGCGCTCAAAGCGCTTTACAAGGGGTCCCTGGTCAACAGCAACATTTAACATGTAGGACAGGACATGACGCCTGTTAGGCGATATTACAATTTTTCGAACACAGACAACGCTGTTAACGGCCAGGTACTCATTTTACACCCGAGTACGGTGAGAGAATGTGAGTAAAGAGCTTTCTCCAAGGACTCAACAATGTGCCGAGCGCGAGGCTCGAACCCTGGACCTTCCGATCCGAAAGCGAGTGTCATACCACAAGACCACATAGCCGCACATATATATCTTCACACAAACATACACATACATACAAATATACACATAAACACACACGTCTCCCTTGTATAAAAATAAAAACAAAACAAAGCAAAATACAACATAATCTAAAGTATTTCCTCTATCCCCCCCCCCTCCCCTTCCAAGTTCAAGTTCTCTCTCCCCACGAACATACCAGAAAAACTAGTTAAATAGCTTAATTGACAAATAGCCTACATACACATTTCTTTAGCTTGAATACGGTAAAACTCACAATCGGTTGGCAGCTCTGTAAATATTATGCACAGTCAATCCCACGTTAAAATGAAAATAATGAACCAGTCATAGTAATGATAATAACAACGGTTGCCTTCCGTCTCCCATACGCATTCCAACTCCACCCAT
>NC_088369.1:22707595-22709606 GCF_034508935.2 Berghia stephanieae
TGGTCAAAATTAATTAATTAAGTCAATTGCAATATACTGAAAACTTAGTTTAGTGAGTGGTTGTTGTTTTATTTTATTTTATTTATTAATTTGTTGTTGTTATAATTTGTTTGTTTTTATATATTTATTTATTTATTTACTTATTTGTCTATTACTTATCTACTTATTTATTTACTTATTAATTATTTACTTATTTAATTATTTATATATTTATCTATTTATTTATATATCTACTATTTTTTAAAAATCAAGCTCAAGTCTGTTTTTTGTTTCGATTTTCTTTTCCTCCTCCTCAAATCTCCAACAAATCCAAACATGAGATCAGACTGACTTTCCTACCTGCGACTGCCAGGCCAGACTAAATGCACTTCCACATCGATTTTCATATGGTGTATAAGAGAAAATGTCACCAAGTTTGGAAGGCAAAGCGAATGAATACATTGATGTGTGAGGAACTGTCTGGAATATCATATCATGTCTAGACAGTCAGAAATATCTCTGATTCATATCTCTATGTCTCTCTTTATATCCCTATCTAAATTATCCATCCGTCCATCTTTCCTTCTTTCCTTCAATCCATCCATCATCTATCTATCGCTCTATTCTATATCGCTCTCACTCTTAATTATTCTATCTTTATCGACCTCTATCTCTCCCTTTCTCTCAATCTCTATCGTAATCCCTCACCCTTTCTCTATCAATTTCTCTCTCTCTCTCTCTCTCTCTCTCTCTCTCTCTCCTCTCTCTCTCTCTCTCTCTCTCTCTCTTTTTTTTTTTTTTCTCTCTCTCTTTCTCTCTCTGCCTGTCCGCCTAGCATACAAACATACCAAGACATATTATGAAATGAGTAGTAGGAGAGAAGGGAGGAGTAGAATGAGAGAGACGGGAGTAGAGATAGATGGATGGATATATAGAGGGAGATGTATAGAGAGCGAGGACGATTGAGAGAAAGAAAGAGAGAGAGAGAGAGAGAGAGAGAGAGAGAGAGAGAGAGAGAGAACCTGCATTTCTTGTAAAATCTCTCCCACTTGAGGACACCACAGTATGAGTGAGTGCTTTGCTATGCTCTGTCAATCCTTCAAATTTCACACACTTCACACAAACACACACAAACACACACACACACACACACACACACACACACTCAATAACCAGAAAACATTTCATCTCAAATTATAACCATCCATCAGCATGACCTTCTGGGGGGTCCCATAGCTCAGTTGATAGAGCACTCGCTTCACAAGCAAAGGGACCGAGATCGATCCTGGGTGCAGTCAAGATTTTTTTTTACTGCACCCCCCCCCCTCTCCTCCTATATAAAAACCATATTATTATTATTATTATTATTATTATTATTATTATTATTTTACAAATTGTGTTCTGTCAAAGTTTCGAGGACTAAATGGCTTGATGGCAAACATTGTAATTAGTTTACAAAACAAATCTTAGTGGTAATCATCACATCTAATAAAGAGGTATGTGCTTGTTCTGAGTGTGTATGTACGTTGGGGGGGGGGGGAGGAGGAAGGGGGCGGTCATGTGTGTGTGTGTGTAAGAGAGAGAGAGAGAGAGAGAGAGTTTGTAGGAGAGTGAGAGAGAGTGTGTATGTGTGTGCGAGTGTGAGGGTGAGAGAGTGTGTGTGTGGGGGGGGGGGGTCGTGTGTGTGTGTGAGAGAGTTTGTAGGTGAGAGAGAGTGTGTGTGTGTGAGTGTGTGTGCGAGTGTGAGGGTGAGAGAGAGAGAGTGTGTGTGTGTGAGTGCGTGTGTGTGAATAATAAACCACAACCACCTAGGATAATCCCACAAACGAGACGCATCAATTCATTATTAACCGTAATCCGCTGCATATATCGTGAAATTAATATTATCACAATAAATCATAATCATCATATTTATTTCTCTCCGACTCTACCAGTAATATCGACGTCCAATGAAGGAAACGTTCATTTATGAATCATTTTCTATACCTAATTATTATTATTGTTGTACTCTGCTTAAGAGAAAAAGTTCTTT
>NC_088369.1:22709706-22717206 GCF_034508935.2 Berghia stephanieae
ACAACAAAAAAAACCCAACCACCAACCCCAACAACCAAAAAAACCCCCACCACCAAAAACACCCCCCACCCCAAACAACCCAACAAACAACACAACAAACAACACCAAAAGGTGGTGTTTTTTGGTGTATTTTTGGCATGCTGTTGGAATCGACACTGTATAAATTTATTATCTGAAAAGTCTCGGCCATTCTATTGAGTTCATGTCGGAGACGGGCGTGGAAGACCTCACTCGATGGCGATGGAAGGGGAGGGAGGTAATACAATATCCAATCCAAACCCCTTTCAATCTGCAGCATAAATAAAACATCTCTCTCTCTTCTCTCTCTCTCTCTCTCTCTCTCTTCTCTTCTCTCTCTCTTCTCTTCTCTCTCTCTCTCTCTCTCCATATCCATCCATCTATCTATCTATCTATCTATCTATCTATCTATCTATCTATCTATCTATCTTTCTATATACCTATCTATCTATATGTCTATTTTTATTACCTGACGTCTGTCTATTTATCAATTTGTCTTTTTTTGTTGTGCATCAAACCGCTATCTTTTTATCTATCTTTCTGTTTCTCTGTCTATTTTCCCCCCTTTTCAATCAAACACACACACACACACACCCAACCACAACAAGTGCATCCACGCATGGCAAATTAAAAAAATTTTTTGGTTATATGTCGCAATCACCTTTGAAATCTCAATAGTATTGATCGGCCTTCGGTTACCCAATTTATTTTGGAAAAGAGAATCCGAGAGCGTGGTTAAAATGGCGGCCAAGGGGGGCAACCCCTGCCCAGACAAAGCGCGTATCATGAAAGCCCCAAAAAAAAAAAATGCCCGTCTCCCCGACTTGACTTTTTTGATGATGCGTCTTTTTTTGGCTTAACGTCCGGGTGAGAGATCGGGTAGTCTTAATTGTTAGTTAATTTTTAAATTAAAAAAATTTTGAGAGTGGTCATTATTATCCTGCTCCCGTTCTTTCATCGTCAAAAGGGATAATGAGACGTGTGACAATAATCTCGTCTGTCTTTTCTGTCTGTCTGTCTCTCTCTCTCTCTCTCTTTCTTCCTCCTCTCTCTCTTCTCTTCTCTATCTATTATCTCTGTGTTTGTTGTGTGGGTGTGGGTGGTGTGTGTGAACACAAAACACAATCATTCTTTTATCTCTCTCTCTCCTCTCTCTTCTCTCTCTCTCTCTCTCTTTTCTCTTGTGTGGTGTGTGTTTTGTGTGTGTGTGCGTGTGAACAAAAACAACAATCATTTTTTTATCCCCTTTTCCCTCTCTCTCTCTCTCTCTCTCTTCTCCTCTCTCTCCCTCTCTCTCTCTTTCTCTTTTTTTTTTTCTCTCTCCCCAACAATTCACATGTCTATTTTACACCGCCTACCCCTACCAAATCCATTCATTGTCGTAATGGAAAATTCCCTTCTGGCGTCTATGTAGTCGGTATTTTATGCACTCGCTTCGGATGGAAAAGGCCTGGTTCGAGTCCGTTCCGAGCGCGACGAAAAATTTGGTCCGTGGAAAAGGTCGGTTGTAAAATGATTTCCGGCCTCAAAAGAAATGTTCAGAAGATAAATAAAATGAAATATCACCTTCCAGGCTCGCCTCATTTAAAGTGTTGTGTTGGGGGGACCCCTTGTAAAGCGCTTTGAGCACTTTTAGTGAGTATTGTTTACAGGATGCTAAGTTTTATTTATTGTGGTCTTAATTTGATCTACAAATTAAATGTTGCTGTTGGTTTGGGACGCCCGTTTTGAGCCGTTGGTGGATATTGCGCTATAGTGTATGCGCTTGGCTAAAAAGTCCAACATTCCCACCCGGAAAATAAGGACAACGGACAAAACAAAGTGAAAACCTTTTAAAAGTTTGTGTTGGGTTAAATACAGTTTAGTGAAAATTTACTTAAACGGGGGCCCAAAAAAAAAAAAAACTCAAAAAAAAAAAAAAAAAACAATCCAATACCTGATGGGGGTCAATTAATTTTCTATATAAAAATAAATGCTCGAGCTTTTTTTGTGTGTGTTTTTTTTTTGGGGGGGGGGGGGGGGGGGGGGTTTTTTTGTTTTTGTTTTTTTTTTTTTTTTTTTTTTTTTTTTTTTTTTTTTTTCCTACTATCAAACCAACAGCGACGACAACAACAAAATAAAACAACGATATTTGCTCATTGCAACGATGTTCAGATAACCAAAACAAAAAATGGCCATTGCTTCGGTGGTTACGAGATTGGAAAAACTGATACGTTGTTTATTGATTCCGATAGATTTGTGGGCGAAAAATCCCATCTTAGGATGCATTATTCCCTTGAATTGGCCCCAAGGCGCGATTAACATTGCCTAAACGTTAGCCCCCTCATTGGGAAAAAGAAAATTTTATCCTGTTCAAACATTTTTATAAAGGGGGGGTAAGTAATGATTTGTAAAAATTGAGAAGGATAATTATAATTTTTATATTATATTATTTTATTTGTATTTTTATTTTATCTGAGGTCTATTAATAATAAAATTAAAGGTGAGTAATTGGTCCACCGAAAACCATTTCCCCAAATGAGCAATTTTTTTATTCTTGTTTTCGCCCTGTCGGGGGAAAAAAAAGACGGATGCTGGGAAACAACAATAAATGTGTGGGGTAGTAGTGTTCTTGTGGTATGACACTCGTTTTCGGATCAAAGGGCGGGTTCGACCCTAGCTCAGTGCTAGTTGGCCCTTGAAGAAGGTGGCTCTTTTTTCCCATTTTTCACGGTACTCGGTGTAAATGAGTACCTACCCCGGTGTTTAAAAGCTTTTTCGTATGTTCCGCCCTAAAGTTAAAAGTTGCTGTTGGCAATGGACCTTTGTAAAGCGCTTTGAGCCGTTTAGTGGGGAAAATTGCGCTTATAAAAGCTAATTTAGAGCTCAGTTTTATTTTTCCGTCGCCCCGGGGAAGGTTTTGTCATTGTAAATACTGGACTCCCCCCATGCCGTGTTGTTGTTGATTTTTTAAAGAACACAGTAGTGTATTTGGTTAAATTTCACTTAGATCTACTGTGTTTTTTAAAAACAGCGGTAAAGTGGTCGCTATTCAGGGCCCTTTGGCCCATGAAACGGGTTTTTCCAGTTTTTTGTAGCTAAAAAGGCAGTAAAATACGCGTCAACAGTCGTAAGTCACTTCCCTCGTAATGACGCCCAAATTTTAAATTGCAACTGGTTCTAAACTATAGGGAAAATGGCCCTTATGAAATACTTCTCCAACGAGCATAAAAGTGTATCCAGAGGAGAAAAAACACTATAAATCTGACCATGTTTTGACTTGTATACATTCTGATCACAAGACATGAAAGTTCTAGCCAGCATGAAGAATAAAAAGTACCGATTTTCTTTGTTTAGAACCACAATGGCCGCCGTTGTTGGGCGACGTCGTGACATCAGACTATTGAATCCAATTACTCATAAGCAAAAAACAAAACAAAACAATAACAAAGACCCGAGTGACGTCAACTTCATTCTATTTATAGACCAAAACCATGGCCTACAAACATGGGGTGACTGGCGGTTCTATCCATAGATAACACAGGACATTAGTCTGCGGTTTCTATCTATCGACATTAAAATTGCCAGCTCTCTCCAACTCCAATTGCAGCAGATTTGAACAAAGGCCAGACACAGGCTTTTGTGTTTCCATGCATGTTGGAGTTGGAGGCCTCAGGCGTTCAGGCGTTCCGGGACGACATTATTATTATGGAATGAAGTCGTCCCAGCGTTCTTGAGAAAGGTGAAAGGTGATTGGATGAGCTCATTAATTGTAGAAGACGGCGGAGCTTGGGACGAGTAAACGGAAGATGATGAATTATAGACTTTTATCCTATCGAGAATCTTTTATGTCAACGTGAACTTTTTGTTTCTGTGAAATCGTGTCCATTTTTTAAATAATAATAAATTCCCTTTATTCATCCCCATGGAGAAATTTGTCTTTTAGGGTCTATTCCAAGGGAAGACTGGATAACCCAGGCGTCAGCACGCAACTTGCGCTAGGCCACACATACAGCGAGGCGGTGATCGAACTCGGTATCTTCTGGGACGAAGCAAAGACCGTACCGCTGAGCCACGCTGCCCCGTATTCTTAGAGGACAGAATGTATAGGGAATGAGATTAGCGGAAGAGTAACGTCCCTTGATTGGACGTCACCCATAGTCTGTGACGTCACCGGCGGAAAAGTTATTAGAGAGAGAACGTCATGTTGGTTGTGCGCATGCGTCTCTCGTCCTTGCGCTGAGCTGACGAAAACTACAAAGTCTCATTGATATTTTTTTGAAAATACATTAGATTTTGAAATATTCTGCCTTGCTTGGTTTCGGACCGAAACTTTTCTATTTTCCTGAGATAAATTATTTTTAAATACGTTCAAGGTCCAGAAAAAATGTACAAAAACTTAAACGCATACATTATGGAATTCTGGGAAAATTACCCATTTATACATCAAGAGGACATGTCATCTATTTATAGACTGAAAAGACGATACACCCTAGAAAGAGGAGCTATAGCTCTCCTCTTTCTAGGGATACACTATCATCTAATTACTGAGGCTATGCGGTCTTGTGTATGACACTCGCTTTAGATTGGAACGTCCTGGGTTCGAACCTCGCTCGGCACATAGTTGAGTCCTTGGGGAAGAAAAAGCTCTTTACTCACATTCTCTCACCTTACTCAAGTGTTAAAATGAGTACCTGGCTATTAACAGCGTTGTCTCTGTCGAAAAAAATGTAATATCGCCTGACGGGCGTCATGTCTCGTTCTACAAGTTACACGTTGCGGTTGGTCAGGGACTCTTTGTAAAACGCTTTGAGCACATTTAGTGGATATTACGCTATTTAAAAAAGCTCACGTTTCGTTTTGTAATTTTTCATTTTTTTTTTTTTTTTTTTTTTTTTTTTTTTTTATTTTGTTTTGTTTTTTTTTTTTGTTTTTTTTTTGTTTTTTTTTTTACATAGATTTGATGAGTCATGATAAAGATGACAATCCCAACGTTAAAATCATCTCTAGATTTCAATATGGCGAAGGCAGGCTTGTGACGTTCCACGCATGTTGAAGGACACCCAGGCGATATGGGGCAATATGGAGTAGCGTCGTCAAAGCTTTCTTGGGAAAAGGTCAAAGGTAACGATGATTCAATAGCTTGAGAAGACTTGAGGAATTAATGGGAGAGAACACGAAGAGAGGAATTTCCATGTTGTCATTACATGGTGAAGTCTTATAATGAAGAAATAAAATACATTTGATTTTGGAATATTCCACTTGGAAAATTCTTTTGGTTTCTCATGGAAAATTGTCGATTTTCTGAGAGAGAAAAAATGTTCAATAAAGTCCAGAAAAATGGACAAAAACTTCACCTCAATACAGACGTACTCTGGAAAAACCTATATAAAAATTTGGCCAGAAAACTGTCCTTCAAATATCGATCGATTTAAATTATGACCCTCATCTTGGCAAAAAAAAACCCCAAAAAACCAAACAAACAAACAAAAAACTCTCAAACCTGGGACTTCGCGTAAGAATATTTTTCAAAAACACATTAGATTTTGAAATATTCTACCTTGCACAATTCTCGAAATTTGTCTATTTTCTGATCATAAAATTTTAGAAGCGAACTCAAAGTCGCTGAAAATGGACGAAAACTATATTCACCCATTATGTATTTGGGGGAATTTGACCAGCAATATCACAGAGAGGTACGTGATCTATTGACAGGTTATAGACATGGTACATAGACAAATATTTGACCCTTCGCATCAAAACGTATTAAGTCGGGCTGGTTAAGATGTTGAAAATTGACTTTATAGCCAGAAATATCAGACTTGTGTTGAGTTTGTATGTTTTATTAAGGAGAACGGATACCATATTTTAGGGGGATGATGCCAACATTTTATATTTTTGACCAGTTAAACATTTAATTCGACTTTTAAACATCTGGTTCTTTCTGACATAATACCGTTTTGAGACGATGGGTCACATATCGCGACGTGACTGATTTCCTTGATGTTAAAATCGTCTCTCGATTCCAAAATAGCAAATGCCAGGCTCGTGTCGTTCTGTGCATGTTGGAGACATGGAGGACAATATTATGTGGTCTAGTGGTACGACACTCGCTTTCGGATCGGAAGGTCCTGGGTTCAAGCCTCGCTCGGCGCATAGTTGAGTCCTTGGAAAAAGATCTTTACTCACATTCTCTAACCGTACTCAGGTGTAAAATGAGTACCTAGCCGTTAACAGCGTTGTCTCTGTCCGAAAAAATTATAATATCGCGTAACAGGCGTCATGTCCCGTCCTACATGTTTAGTGTTGCTTTTGGTCAGGGACCCATTGTAAAGCGCTTTGAGCACATTTAGTGTATATTGCGCTATATAAAAGCTCAGTTTTTAAAAATTATTATTATGGAATGGCTTTCGTCCCATGTTTTCTTGGAAAAGGTCAAAGGTAACGATGATTCAATGCATTGGTGGAAGACGTGACGAGGAGATTGGGTGAGAATCATTTAATTTGAGATGAGAAGAATTCTAAGCTCAGTGAGTACAGCCGATGATGTACATACAATAAGTACAAAGAAGATAGAAACAAAATTCCCTTTATTCATCCCCAAGGGGAAATTTGTCTTTAGGGTCTATTCCAAGGGAAGACTGGAATAGCCCAGGCGTCAGCCGCAAGTGCAGCGCCGCTAAGTTAGCTAGGTCGAGGTGACTTGCTCAAGGCCACACAACGAGGCGGGTAGTTGAACTCCGTACCTTTTGGGTACGAAGCAAAGACCGTACCGCTGAGCCACGCTGCCCCTGATCGGTTCAGAGATTAGGTCAACATGAACTCATTTTACATTGAGCTTTTATATTACGCAATATCCACTTAATGTGCTCAAAGCACTTTACAAAGGGTCCCTGACCAACGGCAACGCGTCACGTGTAGAACGAGACATGATGTCTGTAAGGCGATATAACCATTTTCTTCCCACAAAGACAACGCTGTTAACGGCCAGGTACTCATTTTACCCCTGAATACGGTGAGAGAATATGAGTAAAGATTATTTTCTCCAAGGACTCAACTAAGCGCCGAGCGAGGCTCAAACCCTAAGACCTTCCAATCCAAAAGCGAGTGTCATAATATAAAAATAATAATAATAATAATAAAAATAATAATAATAATAATAATAATAATAATAATAATAATAATAATAATAATAATAATAATAATATAATAACGTATTAATACCGTGTCTGTCACAGATTATGTGTAATAATTCACCTGACACGCAGGGCCTCGCGAGCACTTCGATACGTAGAATCATCTTTGGTTGGCATTTCGGATTTTAAAAAGAAGAGAAGAAGAAGAAGAAGAAGAAGAAGAAGAAGAAGAAGAAGAAGAAGAAGAAGAAGAAGAAGAAGAAGAAGAAGAAGAAGGGGAGGAGAATGAGATGAAGATGAAGGAGGAGAAGAGAATAGAGAGAGGTGTAGGGAGGAGGAGGAGGAGGACGAGAGGGAGAGAAAGATG
>NC_088369.1:22721709-22731709 GCF_034508935.2 Berghia stephanieae
CTTTTTATTTTTTTTATTATTTATCCTTTTTTAAAAAATATGTATCCAACCGTCTCAATACGCTATTATGTCGGGATGAACTCAGCGTGGCTCAGCGGTACGCTCTTTGCTTCGTACACCGAAAAGTACCGAGTTTGATCACCTGCCGCTGCGCTGTGTGACCTTGAGCAAGTCACCTCGCCCCAGCAGCTCAATTTGCGGCGGCGCTGCACTGCGGCTGACGCCTGGGTTATTCCAGACTTCCCTTGTAATAGACCCTAGAAACAAATTCCCCTATGGGATGAATAAAGGGAACTTTATTCTTATTTTTTATGTTTATGCCCCCCAAAAATAATGGATTTTTATGGCAAAATTCACTGAAATAACATTTTATCTTTTTTCAAGTCAAGAGATTGAAGTCATTCTTTACAATAGATCAACTTTATGTCGCTCAAAACTCATAATTGAGACTTAAAATTCAATTTTCTGAGTCTTGATCGGACCGACACAACACCGTTTCTACACGGTGGGTCACAAATGTAGTTTGTCTGAATTCTGAAAACTGTCGCCCAAAATCGATCCACATTATCTGGCCTTTCCTTCAACAAGGGGGCATTTACCACGTGATCTGCTGTTCCTATTGGACTGGAAGCAGGAAACTGACAAATGGTGAATGGGACAGTTGGACGTTTTTGGAATGGGCGATGAGGTGAGTATTGATCACAATGTGGGTCATTTTAAACTCCATTCTCATTGATTTGGCCTGCCTGGCCTGGTCAATGACCAAAAGCATATTGAAAGGCAATCAAAGCCCGTTCCTCGTTCAATGGGTTTCTGTCTGAGAGATCGATCATTGGAATGCTTTGTACGTGGGACTAGTAGAATGTCTTTATGGAGGGACGGACCGGCTTTCGGTATGAAATCAATTTAAAAACTATCAACAATCAAGATAAAAGGGAGAAAACTGTTGCTGAAGCTTTGCGACGGTGATGATGATGGTGGTAGTAGTGGAGTTGGTAGTGACAGCGTGACGCTGCTGCTGCTGCTACTACTACAACTACTACTACTACTACTACTACTACTACTACTACTATTACTACTACTACTACTATTACTACTACTACTACTACTACTAGTACTACTACTACTACTACTACTACTACTACTACTACGACTACTACTACTACGACTACTACTACTACGACTACTACTACTACGACTACTACTACTACTACTAGCGTCACTACCCACACTATGCATTAGCTTTAATCCCTTAACACAAAAACCTAATTATTGTTGAAAATCAGAACGGCAAAGAGGTTGGTAGTGTGACTAGAAGACTTGAAAATAACATCTAAATCAAATTAAGTTTGTATGTAACCATAATCCTGGATCAAAATCAAGATAAGAGACTTTCCGAGATAAAATGTAACATGACCCCCCCCCCCCCCCCCCCCCCCCACCCCCCCACAATCACCACACCCCCCCCCCCCCTCTTTCCATCCACTCCCTCTGTCAAGAAGGAAAAAAAATCATGAAGCTTACACGACGCTCGTCTCTTTCTGATTGTTTTTGTTTTTTTTAGAACAGCCAGAGACGTGAATAACGTTCTCACCTAATTATTTCTAATGGACTATAGAAAACATTTAAGTTTCAATTTATGCAAAGTTTCGTTTTGTTGGCCAGAGCTGGTGAGTGTTTTACTTAAATTAATAAATTAGGACATAAAAACATACTTTGTTTCTCAATGGTTTGTTACACTTTTTAGCTCACTGATATATAAGTGTATCCAATTTCATACTCTTCTCCTTCCTCTCCCCCACCCCGCTGTTCTTTCTCATGAATAGATCTATTAAAAAATAAATTAAATTAAATATAATGAAATATGTCTCAAAATTAATAAAATTGAATGAACGAATGAATCAATTAATGAATGCATGAATGAAAAAAATATTATATTTTGGACAATATTTACTTCCCCTTTATTTATTTTTTCAAATGTTGGTTACCGCGTGCTTAGTGTGTGGAAGTGGAATGAATACATGCATAGAAACAGTCTGTGTTAGTAGTTAGACAGGACCCCGAGTGATAGAAAGAATAAAAGAAAGGAAGAACTACGGTCTGGAAAACTAGTTATGTATAACAAATTATGGAAAGCTACACATGATACACACGTTTGAATGGGACGAGACCGAGCATTTGGTTTGTCAAGAGCTGGTGGTGCTGCCCCGTGCTGCTGCCACTGTTACCGGATCTCTCTCTAAATCTCCCCAATGGCCCTGTGTTGTCAGATTGACACGTTACAATGCTAAAGCTTAATATATATTTTAAAAAAATATTGGCATTCCTCTTTTTTTAGCCTTTTTTTCTACCCAACTATTCCGAGGTTTTTCCTCTCTTCCCCCCCCCCCCCCCCCCCCCTCTACCATCATACCCTTATATCGTTGGCCAAGTTTGTTTATCTCATTTTATCTATTTATTTATTTATATATTTGTTTTCTTTTTATTTGACATTTTAAATTAATTATTCCTTAAAACGGCATCTGACTGTCACATTTTAAAACTGAAATCATGCAAATAAAAGACAGGACCAACACATTCAAATACAATGTAAATCATGTACAATATATCAAAATAAGGTAATCAAGAACAACAATAATAAATAAATAAATAATTTTGTTTTCAAATCGGAACAAACATAAATTATAAATAGCTGATCTTTCAACGTTCAAGTTCTAGTCTTTCCTCTTTCTTTTGTTTAAATTACTTTTATTTTCATCACGACAAAGGGAGGGAAGAGTGATGTAAAATCATTCAAGTTATCATCATCATCATCATCAATCATTCTCCGCTGTCATAAATAATCACTATCATCATAAAACGATTAATTCCACTTACACCCTCTTGGCATCTCTGTATAATAATATAAAGCGCTTTTTGGAGCACGTATAATGGATATTGCGCGATATAAATGCTCAAGTCTTTTGCTTTGTCTTGGTTTGGTTTTTTTATACATTATATACAATTTCCAATTGTCAACACCAAATTCTAATAGAAGTTCTATTGTCATCATTTTTCTCTGTACCAGGCCAAGAACGACGCCTACTCTCTCCCCTTACTCCACCAGTACCAGAGCGGAGGAACAGTGAGAAGGCGGGTGGGGTGAATCTTAAATCTCATGACAATGATAATGATAACGATAACGATAATACTGCGCCTTGTGACACGCCAACCTTAATACATCGCCACGGAACCGTAAATGAAAATGGCAAACAAAGAACTTTGTACCAAAAAAAAACATGTCACTCAATCTCATAGTTCAAGATCGACTTTTGTTTGTTTGTTTTGTTTTGTTTAAAGAAGAAGAAAAATAAGTTTGGCGTTCACTGACTTGGCTTAACGTTACGGTCCTATCCATGCCTACCCAAGACCCCACTGACAGCCTAGGTCCTATCACATTATAATACCAGATAGATAAGCAATACATTAGGCGTGGTTAGCGATCAGTGGTAGGCAAAGCTGCCTACTTGAAATTTCAAAAATTTCTAGTGTCCTAGGGAAAACAAAAGAAAGAAAAATCCACTTTAAATAGCTTTAGAAATAAATGATTTGCCCTCAGCATTATCCATAACTGCTCTAAAGCCTGAATATAGATTCTAAGGAACTAAACTTTCCTTTTCAATAAGACTTATTGAGTCAAAGAGGAGAATGCAGTTCTGTAACTTGAGCCAAACATTCGCATTTCTACGAGTTTTTCGTAGTACTAGGCAGGTCTGGTGGTAGGTGACAATTCTCAGCACACCTTAGCGTTGTGTTCCTGGGTAAAGAAATCACTTCTACACAATTAACTTCTTTGAATGAGCACCTACTGCTGGCTATAGGCAGAAAATGCTTGCTACAATAATACAATTAAGAAGCATGCAATAGTTGCCTATCGAGCGTCTTTTGCTGCTGATGTGTCAATTTGATCCTGTACGATCCCATAGCTCCCCAAAGCCTTCATTACAAGACGAATGAATGAATTTGATGACGGCTGGTTGTATCAAAATCCTTGTACGTGTATGCAGAATAATAATAATGCATGTCGTCGGCTTTTTACCTTCTTTTTTTTTTTTTACCCCTTCATTATATGCAACTCAGCATAAATATATGCACAACACAAACACTACACTACACACACAAACAAACACTACACAACACATACACACACACACACACACACCACACACACACACACAGACACGACAACCACGTGATATTATAATATATTATATTATATACTATACAAGACACAACTCAAAATACACCAAGCTATCAATCCTCACATGCTACGCACCTACAGAGGATTCAGATGAAGAAAACAAAGAAGAATTTTACGATATTCTAAGAATGGCCGTTGAAAACATTCCAAGACATGATATGCTCATGATCATCGGAGACCTTAATGCTAGAGTTGGCAATACACAAACAAATCAGGCCGTTGGAAAGGAGGGCATAGGGTTAATGAACAACAATGGAAGCAGACTGGCAGAATTTTGTGAAGAACACAACTTCATTATTGGTGGAACTTTCTTCCCACACAAAAACATCCACAAATTGACATGGAAATCACCAGATGGGAAAACAGAAAGTCAGATAGACCATATAATTATAAACAGAAAATGGAAGAGCAGCCTAAACGATGTCAGAGTCAGACGATTGGCAGACATTGGAAGTGACCACCATCTTGTCACAGCCAAAATCTCTACTAAATTGATGAAAACAAAAATAGCAAAACAGAAGGCGAGACGTTTCAACACAGATAAATTGAAAATCCCAGATATCCAAAACAATTTCAATATCTCAGTCAGAAACAAATTCAGTGCAATACAAGATATTACAAACATGACAATCCAAGATTTCAACCACGTCATGCAGGAAAGTGCCACTGAACACTTAGGACACAATAAATCCAATACAGAGAATTGGATATCAGCAAGGTCATGGGAGCTCATTAACCAAAGAAAATCAATCAAACTAAATCTCCTGAACGCTAAATCCCCCCGACTGAAAGAAAGGCTATCCAGTGAATACTCATTAAAGGATAAAGAAGTGAAAAAATCCACAAGGAAAGACAAAAGAGATTTTGCAGAAAATTTAGCAACTGAAGCAGAAAATGCAGCTGTAAGACACGACACACAAACACTATACAAAATCACAAAAAAAGCTCTCGGGAAACAGAAATTATGGTCAAGAGAAACCATTAAAATCCCAAGATGGTAGTGTCATCACAGACGAAAAGGAGAAAATTGAAAGATGGAGAGAATATTTCGCAAACCTTCTGAACAGACCAGACCCATCTTCTTACACAGATATCCCAGAAGCAGAAATGGACGTAGAGGTTAATCTTGGTCCAATCACTGAGCATGAGGTGCACGAGGCAATACAACAACAAAAAAATGGCAAGGCCCCAGGTATTGACAAAATCACTGCGGAAATGCTTAAAGCGAACTCGTAAGAAATGTCCAAAATTCTCAGTAAACTGTTCACCAACATTTGGGAAAAGGAAGAAATACCAGAGGATTGGCAGAAAGGCATCATCCATAAAATAGCCAAGAAAGGAGACCTAGGAAATTGTGCTAACTGGCGTGGAATCACACTCCTGTCCGTAACGAGCAAAATTTTTAATAGAATCCTTCTGAAAAGAATCTCACCTCACATTGAAAACATTCTTAGAAAAGAGCAGGCAAGGTTCAGAAAAGGGAAGTCATGTAGTGACCACATATTTACCCTGAGACAAATCCTGGAACAAAGCATTGAATAAAACAGCCCCCTCTCACACCATTTTTGTCGATTTTGAAAAAGCCTTTGACAGCTTACACAGAGAGTCCCTGTGGAAAATACTCCGCCATTATGGTATACCGATGAAGATAGTCAACCTAATCAAAGCAATGTACAGCAACTACCAATGCCAAGTGATCTGTGGTAACAATTTAACAGACAGCTTTAATGTAACAACTGGTGTAAAACAAGGCTGCATACTCTCCCCGCTTCTGTTTATCCTGGCTCTAGACTGGCTCATGAAAAATACAATTGATGGTAAGAAGAGAGGCATTCGCTGGACACTGACATCTTTTCTGGAAGATATAGACTACGCAGATGATATCGCGTTAGTTTCCAGTACACACAGAGACGCCTCAGAGAAACTAAACGTACTACACAAGAACGCCTCGAAAATTGGACTGAAAATAAATTTCGATAAGACTGTGTACATTAGGGTGAATCCAAAACATGACAGTGAAATTAGGATAGATGAACATATAATTGAAGAGGTAACAGAGTTCTCCTACCTCGGATCCAAAATAACAGACGACGGAAATGCAGAACACGATATCAAGCACAGAATTCAAAAGGCAAACCAGGCTTTCGGCATGCTGAAAAACTTTTGGAAATCAAAGCAAATAATGAGAAAGACAAAGCTGAAAATATACAAGAGCAATGTTTTAAGTGTACTGCTTTATGGAAGTGAAAGCTGGAAAATTACATCCTCCTTAATACAGAAACTAGAAGCCTTTCAGAACAAGTGTTTAAAAAGAATTTTTAATTTATTTTGGCCTACAAAAATAAGAACAGTGGATCTATTCAAGAAAGCTGACTGCACTAGCATTGATAGCCAAATAAAAAGAAGAAGATGGCGTTGGCTGGGTCATGTGGCCAGAATGGAAAAAGGGTCACTTCCCAAGACAGCCTTGTACTGGACAGCAGATGGGAAGAGAAAGCGGGGAAGACCCAAAGAAACCTGGCGAAGGACGATGGAGAAAGAATTAAAGGAAGCAGGCCTGTCCTGGAATACAGCCACCGCAAAAGCAGCCGATCGCAAAAAATGGAGATGTCTGGTGGATGCCCTATGTGCCTCAAGGCCCGAAGAGGATTAAGTAAGTATATACTATAGATATAATAGGTAGTATCATAAGGTAATTGTATATTAAAATATAATTTGCTGCGTCAATCCGTTGTGACAACTGCACCATATCGTAATAATGAGAATGATAACGTGGAAATCAATATCTGATTTTTGTTTGGTTTTTTTATTTTTTGTTTAGTTTTTCTTTTTGTTTGTTTGTTTTGCTTTTTTTGTTGTTGTTGTTTTGTTTTTTGTTTGTTTTTGGTTTTTTTGTTTTTTTGGTGGGGGGGGGGGGGTTGGTTTTTTTTTTTTCTTGGGGGGGAGGGGGGGGGGGGGCTATTTTCTTTATTGTTCACAATAGATATGACCCACCCCACCCCCTTAAAACGGATTAATGTTGGTGTGATCAAGTCGCTAAAAAAATTAATTTATAGACAATAATATGGACAACAATGTGAAATGGAATGCAAACTTCAATTTAATAAACGACATTAGATAATGTGGATCATCAAAAGCCGATGAATAAAACACTACAGACAAATGAAATATAATAATATTATGTACATGAAATTGAAGCTTCCATTCCGTTTCACATCGTTATTTATTCCATTGAGCGCCCATCATACATTGACAATAACACAAGAAAAATGTTAAGCTGATATATTTTCTTCACTGAAGAAAGTTGATACCGTTTTTTGTTTTTTTCCTTATTCCTTTTCTTTCTTTTTCTTTTTTTTTTGAGAAGCAAAAAAACCAAACCGTCATATTTTCAAGTGTCATTTCTTTGACGGTCAAATCATTATTCAATATTCAGTCATGTTGTCAACACAGGCATTATTCCGTCACGAGACGATAGGTTACAAAAAAAAAATAAATAAATAAATTTTAAAAAAATAGATATCTATTTGTTTGCCAATGGTGGTGTATCATGTATACGGCCGTGTGTTGTGTGATGCTTTGTCGATGAACAATAATAATAAATATGACAGGGGAACAGCCAGACCCCTGTGGGACTTAGCCTGAATTATAGAGACAAGAGATAGAAAAAATAAAAATAATCAATAGGCACACACACACACACACACACACACACACACACACACACACACACACACACACACACACACGAGGTGATAGATGGGGGATAGAAGAATGTATGGTGTGATCTGACTGTATAATGATATCATATACAATGTATATTAATGATGTGCCAGGGTGAATTATTCCACAAGCCTTTGAGCTCCGTAAGTGGGAGGGGGAAAAAAAGAGGGAAAAAAAGAGATGTTTGGTGGATGGGTGGGGTTGGGCTGGGGGGTAAGTTGGTTGGGGGTAGGGGTAAGACGAGAGGTATTGGAAGGGGAGAGGAAGTGAGGTGCACGTAAAAAGAAAAGGAGAAAGAGAGAGAGAGAGAGAGAGAGAGAGAGAGAGAGAGAGAGAGAGAGAGAGAGAGAGAGAGAGAGAGAGAGAGAGAGAGAGAGAGAGAGAGAGAGAGAGAGAGAGAGAGATAAAAAAGAAAAGTCATTGTTGAACGTGACGTATGGACATGTTTCTTATCCTTCAGGGCTCCAAACAAAAGTCTCTATCTTTCCATCTGTAGCATGTTTCCGTTCACCATTGCCAAGTACACACTTTTTTATCACCCGATTATCTGATTGTCATTATCATATCAAAGTTCAAGCGTAGGGAAATCAAATAATATGAGAAACTGAGAGAACGTAACAAAGAAAAAATCATTTAAACTGACATAACATTCCCATCTAAAATTAAAACTGAAAGTAGAAAGTATATCTTTGACTTGGTTCATTCTTTCATTCATTAGACAAAACATTATCATGCATGTTTCTCGACTTTTCTCACTTCTTAATCCATCAAACTTTGCAATTTTGAAAAGGCATAATTTATATAACCGATGATGATGATGATGATGATGATGATGATGATGATGATGATGATGACCACTGACTTTATTGTAAATTAGTATTAGTTGTAAAAGAAAGAGAAGGAGTCTACTTTGAATTCTTGTCAATCAATTATACGACATCAAATCATAACCAAACTGCAAAAAAAAAAAAAAAAAAAAAAAAAATTAAATAAAATAATATATATATATATATATATATATATATATATATATATATATATATATATATATATATATATATATATATATAATATGCTTTCGTTACGCACAATGAGGGGAGTAAGGGAGGGGGGGGGGGGGCTTTCCCCAGAAAAATGAATCAGGTCCTTTTAATTCAACAGATCATCAAATCCCCATACTGTCTTTTTAAAAACATTTCGTAATACATTATTGTTTTGGGTTTTTCTTTTCTTTTCATTTCTGAAATCACTGTCATAATTTTAGTCAGGCTTCGCCGAAGTCCCAGGTTTGAGAGGTTTTTGTTTTACTTGAAATTTTCTGAAAGGAAAGGCAGGCTTCTTTTTAAAATAGAATTGTCAAAACGATATTATCATTATTATTATTATTATTATTATTATTATTATTATTATTATTATTATTATTATTATTATTATTATTATTACCAATATCATCATCATCATCTTCATCATGTACAGAGGAAGTGTGTATTACACCATAATGGAAAGACAATGTACGCCATATGGCAGAAAAGGAGGAAGTATATTAGACGAGACACAGCGTGGCATGTGTATGTCAAGACGAAAAAATTATGTGTATGAACATGTTATCAAAACAGAATATGGAGTGACGATGATGTTTATGATGATGATGGTGATGATAATAAAATAATAATAATAATAATAATAATAATAATAATAATAATAATAATAAGCTCAGGTCTAACGTCCATCAAGTGAGTTTAGCTTCAAATTATGTCTGTGACTATTAAGCAAATCAATATGGCTTAAAAAGTATTTGATATTTGAGTTGCTAATTCAAAAATACTTTGTTAATGACCAATGACAGAAATGGCGCCTGTGAAATTATAATTTGAATTGTCCAAATTAATACTTTAAATCTGTTTTCATTTGGGTAACATACAAAAGAAGATCTTGCCTTTTTTCGAAAATCCCTCAATTACTTAGGAAAGATCCTTTTCAAAGACCCGCCTTGTTAAATGTCTACACACAACACACTTCACGATGATAATATTTATT
>NC_088369.1:22739209-22741709 GCF_034508935.2 Berghia stephanieae
CATACGTTTAAGATATACTGAGGTCTTTTTTACGGAAATGCTGATGATACCTTAGGCATTTTGGTGTTGTTGAATATGAATATATTATTTATTATACAATGGCCGCCACGTTTTTTTACTTTACTGACTTGGGGATAAAATAACAACAAAACAACACAAGGTAGTCAAAAGGTGTGTATGTGTATGCGCGCGCGCGCGCGCGTGTGTGTGTGTGTGTGTGTGTGTGTGTGTGGAGGGGGGGGGGGAGGGCGGGGTATGGGTGGGTGAGGAGCATAAAAAAAACCGAAAGAACTATAAACATTTATAAAGCGCATTTTCACGAATTGACCATGCTCAATGCGCTTCTAGATGATTCATTTACTCTCCCAACATGCCCATAATTCCATATCAAACGGTACCAATCGACTGTTAAGCGTCCTTTTTTTGTACCAACACTCTTACAATATCCGTCATTAACTGTAGGCAGGTCCTCATTCACACCTGATTCGACTATCAAATAGGCATATTATTAGATAAACGTAAATCGTGATAGATGATAATAATATTCCAATGTGGGTATCTCTCCATTGTTCGTGCAGGCAAGCAAGCAGGGTTATACCCTCAGATAACTTTGGAGTGAATACATAATTACCTATTAGCCTTTTATTATCGCTCTCGCTGCCATCGAGTTGAGTGCTTGGTAAATAATAGAGAGAGATAAATGAGGATGAACCGAAGTGTACATATATGCAGGTCTGACATCCGAACCCACATATGGGCTTGGTTTAACATTGTTGTAATGGACAATATTTTGCGTCATTTTTTTTTTTTTTTGTTGTTTTTTGTTGAGATTTCCATTACAACAATGAGCCCATAAGGAATTGGGTTATCAGACCTGCAAATAAGTGCACGGCGGGAATAACCATAGATTTACACATCAAGGAGATATTCAATGGGCGTTTATTTGTTTGTTTTGTTTTGTTTTTTTTACGTGAAAAACTAAAGATCATTCCTCTTGAAGTCCAAAGATTTGAGGTGCAAAAGTTGTGTCGTGTCGTCAGTGCGGTAAACATTTCTTATGTCTTTTCTATGAATTTCCACGCTCTGACGTGTACGATGTATTACTGTTACATAAACAAGTCATAATATATCTAGAGTAATAGTTCAATAGAGGAAATAATGGTCTAGTTTCGCATCTTGTAATTTATATCTGTTGGAATACAGCAGAATTAGAATTTAATAAGCTGTGGGCGGGACTCAACTTGTGTATCTTGAGTCGTCGATTTTGTTTCTGTTTTATCTTGTTTTGTTTTGTTTTGGGTTTGTTTTTTTTTTTTTTTGCTTATTTGTTTGTTTGTTTTTGTTTTATTTTTATGTTGTTTTTTTTTTTTGTTGTTTTTTATGTTTTTTGTTTTGCATTTTTTTCTTGTTCATTGGCTACCCTCTTTTTCTTTTTCTTTTTCTTTTTTTTTTTCTCTCTTTTTTTTTCTTGTTCATATTATGCTACCCTTTTATTTATTTATATTTTTTTTGTTATAGACAGACCAATGAAGAAATTAAATTCATTGACAAATCTGCAGACGTGTACCTTCAAATCTGGGCCATTTGTATGTGTGTATATGTATGTATGTATGTGTGTGTGTGTGTGTGTATGTGTGTGTGTGTGTGTGTGTGTGTAGTAGTAGTAGACAGGCAGATAAAGGGCGTAGACTAAAATAATAGAGGAAGAGAACTGACAACAGGATAGAATAATAAAAAAGCAGACTTTGGGGTTTATCAAAAGAAAAACAAACAGACTTATATTGATACAGCGAGACAAGACGTGATATAAGTAATGTTCAGGAACGAAACAGATTGGAGAGGGGGAGAGGGGTAGATGAGGGGAGAAGAGGAAGGGGGAGAAGAGAGAGAGAGAGAGAGAGGGGGGGGGGGGGGGGGATAGGGAGGGAGAGAGAGAGAGGGAGAGATAAAGAGAAAGAGGGATAGGGAGGGAGATATATATAAGAGAGAGAGAGGGAGAGAGAGCGAGAGATAGAGAGAGAGAGAGAGGGATAGGGAGGGGTAGAGAGAGAGGGAGAGAGATAAAGAGAAAGAGGGATAGGGAGGGAGGGAGAGAAAGAGAGAGAGAGAAAAAAAAAAAGAGAGAGAGAGAGAGAGAGAGAGAGAGAGAGAGAGAGAGAGAGAGAGAGAGAGATAATGGATGTGCTTTTCTGACTTGATGTGTATCTACATCTGAAAATAAAACAGCAAAAATCTTTATTTCCAAAATACCAACAAAGAGACTGAACTAGAGCAGGTAATAAAGTGGTGGTAACTAAACAGTCTATAGAATTGGTCACGCGTATTGAAGCACAGACATTTTTTTCCCAATGGTGTCACATTACAATAATTGGTCGTTGATACAGACATGAATATTTATTAGAGCATGAGTTGAGTAATTAACACCGATTTAGATTTAATAAGACAGTTTAACATTGTAACATCTCGAGACGCGCCTTCATAATAATTAAAAACAGTTCTC
>NC_088369.1:22751709-22756709 GCF_034508935.2 Berghia stephanieae
GAGGGTCATTTAAATCGATCGATATTTGAAGGACGAGTTTTCTGGCCAAATTTTTAAATATGGTTTGTTTGTTTTTTCCATCACCTGTACTGTATTTCATCGTGATGACTTCACACAGCTCAGGCTATCGGATTCCATGACCCAATGACACAGTCGTCATCACAGTCATGACTATCAAAGTCAAACAAACAGCTGATAATTTGTGATTAACATTGGTGAACAACTAGATACTCAGTTATAACTAGATACCAGAATTAATTAATTAGTCACTCACGTAACCTGATAGGTGTAGATACCTATTTGTATTTGTCATCGTTTGGTTTGCTTTCGTGTTTGGTTGTTTAGTTGTTGTAGTTGTTTTTGTTTTGTTTTTGTTTTGTTTTGTTTTTTGTTGGTTTTATTATTTTTTTTGGTTTGTTTTTGTTTTATTTTATTTTTGTAAATATCATTTTTATTAATATTTATTTATTTTTAGGGTTTGTGGTGGTGGTTGGGGGGGGGGGTATTTTGTTATTTTAAATATTTTTTGTTGTTTCTATTTGTTTCTCTCTTTTATTTTTTGTTTTCTTTTTTTTTTTTGGGGGGGGGGGGTGTTTGTTTTTTTTGGGTTTTTTTTGTTGTTGTTTTTTTCGTTTCTTTTTATTTATCTATTTATTTATTTATTTTGTTTCTTCTGTTGAACTTTTTGAAGTCTTGTTTTGTTTTGTTTTATTTTATTTCATTTTAAGCAGTAGCCTACTCTTTAAATTCCAATATCGAATCCCTTGGAAAGGCTGCCTGCCGACTTGCTTCACAATGGAAGTTAGGAAATGATCGTGTTGATGGGGGTGATGGTCGCCATGGTAGAAATAACATATTGATGGATGGTTGGACGGATGGATAGATGGGTGGATAGATGGATGGATAGATGGATAGATGGATAGATGGGTGGATAGATAGATAGATAGATAGATAGATAGATAGATAGATAGATAGATAGATAGATAGATAGATAGATAGATAGATAACCAGTAAATGTGTTTGTGTGTGTGTGAGAGAGAGAGTGAGTGTGTGTGTGAGTGAGAAGAGAGAGAGAGAGAGAGAGAGAGAGAGAGAGAGAGGAGAGAGAGAGAGAGAGAGAGAGAGAGAGAAATGATAACAATTACAAAGAATGTAAAGAGTGCTAAGAATGTTCAACGACCTTGAAAGTAACAGACAACCAGACAACAACAACCGTGATTTAACTCTGAACCGAATTATTATGTCTTTCTTGTTTCCAGAAAAACACCAACATCAAAACTCAAAGTTTACAACAACAAAATAATAACAATACAAGATGTAATAATAAATAGATAAATATAAGCACAGTAATAAAGACGGCTCTATGAAGACATGTTATGTAAAAAGTGACGCCGAATTTGAACGTTTTTACATCCTTCTTGTACTCCCCACTCCACCCACACCCCACCCACTCCCCTCTTCAAGAGCGTTTGTATTGATACAGTCACGCACAGTTAGTACGAACACGTCTTCTCTTCTTCTTCTTCTTCTTCTTCTTCTTCTTCTTCTTCTTCTTCTTTTCTTCTTCTTCTTCTTCTTCTTCTTTTTCTCTCCTTCTTCTTCTTCTTCTTCTTCTTCTTCTTCTTCTTCTTCTTCTTCTTCTTCTTCTTCTTCTTCTTCTTCTTCTTCTTCTTCTTCTTCTTCTTCTTCTTCTTCTTCTTCTTCTTCTTCTTCTTCTTCTTCTTCTTCTTCTTCTTCTTCTTCTTCTTCTTCTTCTTCTTCTTCTTCTTCTTCTTCTTCTTCTTCTTCTTCTTCTTCTTCTTCTTCTTCTTCTTCTTCTTCCATTATGGTAGCACGTCAGACCGATAATCAGAAGATATGAGGTTCGATCCCCAGTCGCGAGGTAGACTGATTTTTTGAGATGGTTTTTTTTTCTTGTATTTTTCTTTCTTGCTTTGTCTGGCACCTTTCATATAATACACTTGTTTAGTTATTTATAGTGTCAAGTTTGTTTTTTTTTTTTTTGTGTTTTTTTTTTAATCGTTTATTCTTGTGATGAAGTACAAAAGAAATCAGAATGAGAAAAATGTTGGTTGGATTGTAACGAATAAATGCCACGATTTTCCTGTGGCTTGATCTTATAATCATGAATAAAAATAAATTGAAATAGTAGACAGACTTGATCCCAGAAAAAATATGTCTTCTAGAGCCGCCTCTCAAGATTTCTAATTTTAAATATGTGTGGTAATGTGCTCATCTGTGCGGCTATGTGGTCTAGTGGTATGATACTCGCTTTCGGATCGGAAGGTCCTGGGTTCGAGCCTCGCGCTCGGCGCATAGTTGAGTCCTTGGAAAAGGCTCTTTACTCACTTTCTCTCACCGTACTCAGGTGTAAAATGAGAACAGCGTTGTCTTTGTCCGAAAAATTGTAATATCGCCTAACAGGCGGTATGTCCCGTCCTACATGTTAAATATTGCTGTTGACCAGGGACCGCTTGTAAAGCGCTTTGAGCACATTTAGTGGATATTGCGCTATATAAAGCTCAATTTCAATTTAATTTAATTTTAATCTGTCAAATTACTAAGACATTCGAGAAAAATGAGCCCGGTATATAGGGGCCTGACTGTAAATAGGTGCGTTGTTTGACGTTACAATAATAATAATATGTATATCACATCCTTCTTCAAACTGGATACTGGAAGAATAACTGAACTAGGAAAACATAAAAGATAGAAGATGAAAACAGATGTGAATACGTCTTGTCGTCACGCCCATAAACTTCCTTGTCTTACTTCTACTGTCCTACTCTAGATAGAAAAACAAAAACCCAACTAAATTTTTAAAATTTTGCCAACAAACTCGTCCTTCGAATATATTATATTAATGAATTAAAACGACCCTCGTCTTGTCGACAACTCTAAAACCCGGACCTTCAGCCTGACGTCCCCCAGGTTTGAGAATGTTTGACACGATGAGGGTAAATTTAATCCAGTGATAACTATTTATTTAAAGGACGGAGTTTTCTGGTCAAAATTTCTTTTTATTATGTCTGTAGGTTGTTGTTTTATTTGTTTTTTATTAAAAAAAGGTTTGTTGTTTTTTTTTTTGTTTTTTTTTTGTTTTGTTTTTTTTTTTGTTTTTGTTTTTGTTTTTGTTTTTTTTTTTTTTTTTTGTTTTTGTTTTTGTTTTTTTTTTTTTTTTTGGGGGGGGGGGGGGGGCAGGATCTTCTTCTACTTACTAGTCTAAATAGCTTTATGGATGGATGGATGGATAGATGGATAGGTAGATGTATAGATATGTATGTTGATGGCTGAGATAGATGGACAAATAAATATGAAACAGAGAGTGGGTGACATAGTAAAACTACCACAGATAAACAGACACTGCGAAGAGTAAGAAAAAAAGAATAATATATCGTATTATGTATGTGTGTGCTTGTGTGTGTTTGTGTTTGTGAGTGTTTGTGAGCGTGTGTGTGTGTGCGTTTGCTTGATTGTGTGCATTAGTGTGTGTGTGTGTGTGTATGTGTGTGTATATGTGTGTATGTGTGTGTGTATGTGTCTGTTAGTGCATGTGTCATGCGCAGCGGAGCGGGACAAGACTTCGCGAGGCAAAAAACTTCAATCATAAATTTTAACTCTTTGTGTTCGCTGTTCCGTTCTGGCCTTGAGAACCATTGTGATTACCTCCCGCAGCGCAACCCAAGCGTATAACATGCCGGCCCTAAAACACCCACAAAACAACTTTGTACATCTTTCTCATCTCAGTCAGACATTAGCATTTTAATATTATTACTCGACGTGTACATTTATACAGGTCTGACAACCGACCGACCGCAATTATGGGGCTGATTTAACATTGCTGTTCTGGACAAAATTTTGAGTTGGTTTTGAGAGTATTTCTAGTACATACAACACAATGAGGCCATAACAATTTGGGTTATCAGACCTGCGAATAGATCCACGTCCATAATATTATGACTCCATACACCGATAAATTTCAGAGGATTCTCAGCGAGTCATAAATTCTTAAACCCAAGACTTCAATTTGAAGTCTCAGGGTTTTTTAAATTTTAGAAAATGTCTAGAGTCTTCTGAATTCATCAAAAGCGACGTATACTTATTTTCAGGTCTGATAAGCCAAATAGATATATCATGTCTCATTGTTGTAATGGAAATACTGTCAAACCAACCCAAGACATTCTCCATGACAACAACGTCACAACGACCATCAAGTTACTAGACCTGTAAATGATGTAGACGTTGATCAAAAGTAACCAACATTCAATCGTGATTTAAAGTTTAAAATGTCCCTTCTATCATCATCATCATCATTATCATCATTACCATCATCATCATCATCATCATCGTCATCATCGTCATCATCATCACCACCATCATCATCATCATCATCATCATCATCATCATCATCATCATCCTCATCATTATCATCATCATCATCATCATCATCATCATCATCATCATCATCATCATCACCATCATCATCATCATCATCATCATCATCATCACCATCATCATCATCATCATGGCTTACCCCTCCTGGACGTGGCCTGCCAACCAACCGACACCATCTCCTGTCCTACCGCCGTCACCCTTCCCCCATTCAGCCACTGGCTTATTCAAATTCATCCAATCCCTGCCCATGTCTTGTTACCACCTTCTTCATCCTTCTTCTTCTTGGTCTCCCTCCCCTCCTCCCTCTTTTACCGGCCATTAATATTAAAATTCCTTCTAGAACGTTTCAAAATCGTTTTGCCAGACAATATTAAAGGGGGGTATTATGGCCTATTATTAGTGTTATTATCTTTATCTTTATTATTTTCCCTAACGCTGGTACTATTATTATATTATTATATTATTATGTTATTATTATTACTAGGGAAAAACTCCGGCTTCATGGGTCTAATGGCTCTGAAGGAAGGACTACTTTTTTTTGGAAGGATTATTACGCGCCATTCGTTGTATAGGGAATGAGATTAGCGGAAGAGTAGCGTCCCTTG
>NC_088369.1:22761709-22764209 GCF_034508935.2 Berghia stephanieae
CTTGGCTAAGAAGTTCACAACATTGCCATCCGGAAATATAACGGACCAACGGACAAAACTAAGTGTAACCTTAAACGTTTGTAGTCTGGTTAATACAGTTTAGTGAGAATTACTCATAAACGCGGATGCCAAAAAAAAAAAAAAAAACAATACCAAATACCTGAGTGACGTCAACTTAATTCTATCTATAATTATAAATGCTCGAGCTTGTTTTGTGTGTGTGTGTGTTTTTTTTTTGTTTTTTTTTTTTTTGGGGGGGGGGGTTTGTTTGTTTTTTTTTTGTTTTTTTGTTTGTTTTTTTCTCCTACTATCAAGCCAACAGCGACGACAACAACAACAATAACAACAACGATATTTGCTCATTGCAACGATGTTCAGATAACCAAAACAAAAACTGGCCATAATGCATTCGGTGGTTACGAGATTGGTAAATACTGACTACGTTGTTTATTGATTCCGATAGATCTTGTGGACGAAAATCCCATCTTAGAGATGCATTACTTCCCTTGAATTGGACCCCGAGGCGCTGATTAACATTGCCTAATCAGTTAGACACTCATTGTGGAAAAGATAATCTATATCCTGTTCAAACATCTTTTATAAAGGGGAGGTAAGTAATGATTTGATGAAGATTGAGAAGGATAATTATAATATATTATATTATATTATATTATAGTATATTATATTATATCCTGAGGTGTATTAATAATATATTAAGGATGAGTAATTGAGTCAACACCAGAAAACCATTTCCCATACTGAGCACATTTTTTCACCTTCTTGTTTTCGCCCTGTCTGGGAAAGAAAAAGACGTGATGCATGGGAAACAACAATAAATGTGTGGCTAGTACGTGTTCTTGTGGTATGCCACTCGTTTTCGGATCGGAAGGTCCTGGGTTCGACCCTAGCTCAGTGCATAGTTGAGTCCTTGAAGAAGGCTGGCTCTTTTCTCACATTCTCTCACGGTACTCAGGTGTAAAATGAGTACCTACCTGGTCGTTAATAGCATTGTCGTCATGTTCCGCCCTAAATGTTAAATGTTGCTGTTGGCAATGGACCATTTGTAAAGCGCTTTGAGCACGTTTAGTGGAAATTGCGCTATATAAAAGCTAAATTTAGAGCTCAGTTTTATTTTGCCCAGTCGCCTGGGAACGGTATTATGTCATTGTAAGTACATGGACTACTGCACTGCCGTGTTGTTGTTGATTTTTTAAAGAACACAGTATGTGCTATTTGGTTAAATTGCACTTAGATCTACTGTGTTTTTAAAAACAGCGGTAAAGTGGTCGCTATTCAGGGCCATTTGGCCCATGAAACCGGAGTTTATTCCGGTTTCTGTAGCATAAAACGGACAGTAACAATACGCGTCAACAGTCGTAACGTCACTCCCCTCGTAATGACGCAATGTAACTTAGCAACTGGTTCTAAACTATAGGGAAAATGGCCCTTATGAAATACTTCTCCAACGAGCATAAAAGTGTATCCAGAGGAGAAAAAACACTATAAATCTGACCATGTTTTGACTTGTATACATTCTGATCACAAGACATGAAAAGTTCTAGCCAGCATGAAGAATAAAAAGTACCGATTTTCTTTGTTTAGAACCACAATGGCCGCCGTTGTTGGGCGACGTCGTGACATCAGACTATTGAATCCAATTACTCATAAGCAAAAAACAAAACAAAACAATAACAAAGACCCGAGTGACGTCAACTTCATTCTATTTATAGACCAAAACCATGGCCTACAAACATGTGGTGACTGGCGGTTCTATCCATAGATAACACAGGACATTAGTCTGCGGTTCTATCTATCGACATTAAAATTGCCAGCTCTCTCCAACTCCAATTGCAGCAGATTTGAACAAAGGCCAGACACAGGCTTTTGTGTTTCCATGCATGTTGGAGTTGGAGGCCTCAGGCGTTCAGGCGTTCCGGGGACGACATTATGGAATGAAGTCGTCCCAGCGTTCTTGAGAAAGGTGAAAGGTGATTGGATGAGCTCATTAATTGTAGAAGACGGGCGGAGCTTGGGGACGAGTAAACGGAAGATGATGAATTATAGACTTTTATCCTATCAGAGAATCTTTTATGTCAACGTGAACTTTTTGTTTCTGGTGAAATCGTGTCCATTTTTTAAATAATAATAAATTCCCTTTATTCATCCCCATGGAGAAATTTGTCTTTAGGGTCTATTCCAAGGGAAGACTGGAATAACCCAGGCGTCAGCACGCAACTTGCGCTAGGCCACACATACAGCGAGGCGGGTGATCGAACTCGGTATCTTCTGGGAACGAAGCAAAGACCGTACCGCTGAGCCACGCTGCCCCGTATTCTTAGAGGACAGAATGTATAGGGAATGAGATTAGCGGAAGAGTAACGTCCCTTGATTGGACGTCACCCATAGTCTGTGACGTCACCGGCGGAAAAGTTATTAGAGAGAGAACGTCATGTTGGTTGTGCGCATGCGTCTCTCGTCCTCGCGCTGAGCTGGACGAAAA
>NC_088369.1:22776709-22792807 GCF_034508935.2 Berghia stephanieae
ATGGATGGAAATATCAAAAGAAGAAAAAGCGACTTAAAAAGAGTTTGTTTTTTTTGAAAACCAGCCTTGTGACAATTTTTGTAGATCTTTCATGATTTTAATGTTGGAAGGAGAGGAACGTTTCGATTTAAATCAAATAAAAATACAATTTAAATAATTTAAATGAATAAAATATTATAAGTTTCAGAAACTGACAAGTTGGAGGTTTATTAATTTGAAGTACTTAAAAAAATCCGACCACAAAGAAAAATCCTGGGTTTTGTGATTATACTACCAGAGACTGAAAATACAAAGACAGTAAACTCCTGGAGTGGAAATTGGCAGATGATGCATATCTATGGCGGGGCGTGTCAAGCCGGAAAACATCCTCTCGCTAATCGTGTTTAATTGTAATATAAAATGGTATTTGCTGTTTATTTATTTGTGAAATATTATGCTGTTTTGGGAAAAGGGGAGTGCGTATTTGGTCCCAGATTCATTTAATAATAAAATACTCGTGTATAAGGTGACGATACGGGATTTGACGGCGCCGGGGTGTCAGAGGTTCCAGCATTTTCACTGAATTTCGAAACTGCTCTAAGTCGTTACTTGTTATGTCTAGTCACCCCCCCCCCCCCCCTCCTCCCCCTTCCACCCCATCCCGCCATTACAAAACGGCTCCTGGACTGACTTTACGCCAGCCCTACAACCCAGATCTGTATATATATATATATATATATATATATATATATATATTATATAAAAGAGAGAGAGAGAGAGAGAGAGAGAGAGAGAGAGAATGTGTGTGTGTGAGAGAGAGAGAGTGTGTGTGAGAGAGAGAGAGAAAGAGAGAGAGAGAGAGAGAGAGAGAGAGAGAGAGAGAGAGAGAGAGAGAGAGGACAAAATTGTTCGCCCCAATTCAGTTCCCCTTTGATTATGCTTCATTGTTATGGCCGATGCTTGAATGAAGACATAATCATATTATATTATGCTAAGATGGGTCGACCACACAACACTAGAACGATACAGGCCATTTACACTGAAGAAATATAAATATAAAACAACAATTCCACAATTTGGTCAGAAAACTCATCCTTCAATACATATCGAACGATTACAATGAACTTAATCTTGTCAAAATCTCTCAAACCTGGGACTTCTTGAAGACTCTATGTCCTAGGTTTGAGAGTTTTTGACAAAATAACATGAGGGTCATTTTTACCGATCGACAGAAAAATATTTGAAGGGGGATGAGTTTTCTGGCTAAAATTTTTTAAGATATGTTGTTTTTTTCCGAGTACGCTGTATAATAATACTATAATAATATAAAGTCTTTGTTGTGAGTCCGGGCGTTAACCCAGATACCTTTGATCTGTTCGAAAGGGTTTTCATGACCAACCGTTTTATATCCTATTGACCGTACGGTCAGCGGTCATAGGAAACGTCAATAAAATATCCCTCGGATTTCCAACCCCGTCCACCCGAGTTAAATGATGCTTAGATCTTATTATGATCTCTCTCTCTCTCTCTTTCACTCTCTCTCTCTCTCTCTCTCTCTCTCTCTGCTCTCTCTCTCACACACACACACTCTCTCTCTGCTCTACTCTACTCTCTCTCTCTCTCTCCCATACTCTCTATATCTATCTCTCTCTGCTCTCTATCTCTCTCTGTCAATCTCTGTCTCTCTGTCTATTTCTATCTGCCTCTCTCTGTGTCTATCCCTCTGTGTGTGTGTCTCTCTCTCTCTCTCTCTCTCTCTCTCTCTCTCTCTCTCTTTCCCTCTCTCTCTCTCTCTCTCTCTCTCTCTATCTCTCTCTATCCATCTATCTATCTCTCGAGCGCGAGTTTGTGTGTATGTATGTGAGGATTTTTGGTTGTTTTTATTTTGGTTGTTTGTTTTGTTTTGTTTTTTTTTTGTCTGTGCTGTCTTACATTTTCAAAACAAATTTTAGCCGGAAATTTCTACTTCACGAGCAGCAACTTTCAAAACTTGCTAATCTCATAGTCATGGTTCAGTGGTCAGAGCTGCTGATCAAGACTCTGTAAACCCAGATATATCGACATAAAGTAATAATAAATGTAAAAAATAAAAGTATAAAACACGATGTGGAATGACGTCATTCGCGTTCCATCTCATGATTCATGACAATCAAGGCAATCCAGATGCTGATGACAACACAAGGTGATGAAAACAAACTCACGAGATCATTTGACAGATTTGCCTCCCTTGGTTGATTGTTTTCAATCCAATTCGTCAGCATCCGATTCACGCCCTTTCTTCCGATCTGCCCTACTCCGAAAACAGCACATTTTAAAAGTTTTGGCCAGAAATTCCATCCTCCAAATATCGATCGAATAAAATCCCTCATCTTGTCAAAAAAAAAAAACAACTTGAAAAATTAGGGTTTCCTAAGACTTCAGCAAGTCCCAGGTTTGGAAATTTTTGACAAGACGAGGGTCATTTTAATCGATAGATATTTGAAGGACGAGTTTTCTGGCTAAAATGTAAAAAATATTCTTTGTTAACGAGTTCGGCATGAGTGGCATCACGTTTGCACACAATTCTCACCTAAAAGGGACATAATATGTAGGGAGTTGTGAACGAAAAGACGCCAAAGAAAACACGTCGCTGGGAAAATTTGAGAGGTGTGAAAATATTGTTGTTACATAATGGAGAGATGGCAGAGTGTGAAAGGAGGCTCTCTCTCTCTCTCTCTCCCTCTCTCTCTCTCTCTCTCTCTCTCTCTCTCTCTCTCTCTTTACCTCTCTCTGTCTCTCTTTATATCTCCATCTCTTCCGTCTCTCTCTCTCTCTCTCTCTCTCTCTCTCTCTCTCTCTTTATTTTCTACTTACACCCCCCCCCCCCCCCCCCCTCTCTCTCTCTCTCTCTCTCTCTCTCTCTCTCTCTCTCTCTCTCTCAAATTCAACATCTCTCAACCCTTTTTTCCCTCTCTCCACCTATAACCTCTTCCCTCTCTCCCATATCCAGCACCCCCCCCCCCCCCCACCCACACACACACAGACTGATCCATTTCCAACCAAAACACTCCATCTCACCTCATCATTTCCAATTACTGTTTGTTCAATTCACGAAATCCCATCTCCCCACAATCCCGATCTCACAACGATAATACGACGGCCTAATGGATTTCTCGCAACCTGCCTGAAACAAGAGCGCTACTCACGCCAAATTGCACACGCTCGCACCTGACATTTAACGCCCCAGACTTCATCAGTTTGGAAACAAACACTGACAACAATTCAAAACATAACAATAATAACGACAATTCTAATCCAACCAGAACACAGAACACAGAACAAAGAGCTGAGATGGATCCGGTTCCCATTATATTGTCTTCAAGTACAATCGCCTATCGTTTGACCGGACTTCCGTAATGTGAATGTCTCGATAATCCGAACTGATCTGCTGATTATTTCTCTCCTCCTCCTCCTCCTCCTCCCCTCTCCCGACACTCTCTCTGTCTGTCTCCACCCCCCTCTCTGTGAGTATGTGTGTGCGTGTTTTCTTCTCTCTCTCTCTCTCTCTCTCTCTCTCTCTCTCTCTCTCTCTCTCTCTCTCTTTCTCTATCTTTCTCTATCTATCTATCTATCTATCTATCTATCTATCTATCTATCTATCTATCATTATCTATCTATCTATCTATATATATATTATATATATATATATATATATATATAATTAATATATATATATATATATATATATATATATTTCTCTCTATCTATCTATCTATCTATCTATCTATCTATCTATCTATCTATCTATCTATCTATCTATCTATCTATCTATCTATCTATCTATCTAACTGTCTATCTATATGTCTGTCTATCTATCTATCTGGGTCTGCCTGTCTATCTATCTATCTCCTTCTTCTATCAGTCATCTCTATGGAGTAGTATTAATGCTGAAGACATAATGGAGAAAGGCAGAAAGAGAGAAAGAGAGAGAGAAGGGGGGGGGGGAGGAGGAGGGAGAAGAGAGAGAGATATGATAATAACACAAGCTTGTGATTCCAAAATAAAATGACATTTGGTAATGAATTAATTTGAATTTTATTTTTATGTTTAAATCCAGGAGACATTAATTGTAACGAAATGAGACAATGGAGATTGCCGTGTTTTCTACAGGAATTAATCAGACTACAGGATATCATATCATATTATGTCCAATATTGACAAAACGCCATAGATTAATTATTTAAATATAAATTTGGCCATAAATCTTTAAACTTCAAATAACATGACTTAAAATGGCCTTTTTTTTTTTTAAAGTGGAGACGTCTTTTTAAGATTAAATTTTAAGACTATTTGAAATATATTAATATTATTACATTATATTAAATATTTATTTATCGATGTTTTTAACTTTTTAAAAAGTTGGCCAGAAATGGTAAAAGGTGTTTTGTTGGGTGAAAATTGTGCAAACAGATGCTTTTTGTGGGAGCTAATTTGATAAATGGGGGAATTCGGAGATAGAATGGGAGATGGAATAAATACTATGCGATGTCAAGATAAGGTTTTATGGATAGTGGTGGACAGCGAGACGGTTGGGTGGTGGAGTGGGGGAAGGGGTAAAAGGGGGGGGGGGGGGTAAGGTGGGGACTGATAAGGTAGATTTTAGGATCGATTTGAATGGATGGGGGGGGGGGGGGGTTGACTCGGTTGATGAATGGATAGATGGATGGATGGATGGATAAATGGATGGATGAATGGATGGATGGATGGATGAATGGACATAAGGCGACTGTTCGCCAGAGAAAAAGAGACATGAGAGACAGATAAATAAATGGAGAATGAGAGAAATAGGGGGGGGGGGGGACAGAGAGGGAGGCGAGATATAGAGTGCTAGGTGGCAAGAGAGTGTTTATGTGTTTCAGAGAGAGAGAGAGAGGGGGGGGGAGATAGATAGAGAGGGTTAGAGAGGGAGAGAGTTAGAGAAAATAGATAGAGAGAGAGAGAGAGTTAGCGATAGATAGAGAGAGAGTTAGAGAGATAGATAGAGAGAGTTAGAGAGAGAGTTAGAGAGATAGATAGAGTTAGAGATAGAGAGAGAGATCCAGAGAGAGAGAGAGAGAGAGAGTGAGAGGGAGAGAATATAATATGTCCATCCCCTTGAATAAGATGCACACCCCAATCGGTGAGTGATATAAATAGAGTACCTAATGGCACCACGTTAGTACTGGAACGAGCCTCAATAAATCCCCAATGAACGGTACGCTACACGGGGATCTAGACGGTGACAAGAACGGTAGTCACGCGATAGATTACGCCGACGGACGGACGGGGTGGGTGCGGCCACATTAAAACTGGACACTGTCCATCTTTTTCGACCATAGACCAGACAATCATATTGTTTATAGAGCTCGTTAAACTCGTCAATGGTCGGAGTGAATTGCTTCCGTGGTAAAACTTGTCCCATTACTTAATTTGTGAGGGGCTCTAGGGAGGTGGCACAGACTAGGGAGTCCTGTATTCTCTATGGGAGGTGGTCCGCGTAATACAGCTGAAACGAAATTTACGTCAGTTTTTTGTTTTTTGTTTTTAGACAGCAATTTTAATGATTAGTTGTCACTAAATTCTATCAATCAGACAAACAAGCGTTTAATATTACACGTACGCCATTGTGCGTGTTGGTACGTTTAAATCCGGTTGGCGGATATTACCTATCAGCAAAGCATCAATAGTATTTTATAGAAATTGAGTTTTTGGTATGGTGTGAAAGAGGAGACGATTCTATCTATAATGTTGCCATTATTTCTTGACAAAATTGACAGACCGCCTGATTATATAATCACAAGTCGTAATGTATGGACGAAACCTGGGTTTAATCTTTATACATTATTATCTAGTAAGGACGAAAGGCATGTCGATGGTCAAACCTCTCAAGTCCGGCTTTTCACCATCGGCGGATCAAACCTCTCAAGTCCGGCTTTTCACCATCGGCGGATCAAACCTCTCAAGTCTACATACGAACTTTGTGCACCATAGGCGGATCAAAACTCTGAAGTCTACATACGAACTTTGTGCACCATAGGCGGATCAAAACTCTAAAGTCTACATACGAACTTTGTGCACCATCGGCGGGTCAAAACTCTAATGTCTACATACGAACTTTGTGCACCATCGGCGGATCAAAACTCTGAAGTCTACATACGAACTTTGTGCACCATAGGCGGATCAGAACTCCAAAGTCTACATACGAACTTTGTGCACCATCGGCGGATCAAAACTCTAAAGTCTACATACGAACTTTGTGCACCATCGGCGGGTCAAAACTCTAATGTCTACATACGAACTTTGTGCACCATCGGCGGGTCAAAACTCTAATGTCTACATACGAACTTTGTGCACCATCGGCGGGTCAAAACTCTAAAGTCTACATACGAACTTTGTGCACCATCGGCGGGTCAAAACTCTAATGTCTACATACGAACTTTGTGCACCATCGGCGGGTCAAAACTCTAATGTCTACATACGAACTTTGTGCACCATCGGCGGGTCAAAACTCTAAAGTCTACATACGAACTTTGTGCACCATCGGCGGGTCAAAACTCTAATGTCTACATACGAACTTTGTGCACCATCGGCGGATCAAAACTAATGTCTACATACGAACTTTGTGCACCATCGGCGGGTCAAAACTCTGAAGTCTACATACGAACTTTGTGCACCATCGGCGGATCAAAACTCTGAAGTCTACATACGAACTTTGTGCACCATCGGCGGATCAAAACTCTGAAGTCTACATACGAACTTTGTGCACCATAGGCGGATCAAAACTCTAAAGTCTACATACGAACTTTGTGCACTATCGGCGGATCAAAACTCTGAAGTCTACATACGAACTTTGTGCACCATAGTCGGATCAAAACTCTGAAGTCTACATACGAACTTTGTGCACCATCGGCGGATCAAAACTCTGAAGTCTACATACGAACTTTGTGCACTATCGGCGGATCAAAACTCTAAAGTCTACATACGAACTTTGCGCATCAACATGGTGTGCAAAGTTCATATGTAGACTTCGGAGTTTTGATCCGCCGATCGTGAAAAGTCGGGACATCAGAGGTTCGGTCCGCCGACCACCGATACGTATATTATTCTTAAAGTGACAAAATTATATCGGAGTGAGGGGGACGTAAAAAATAATAGTGAAGTTAGAGCAAAAATGACCAAGAATAGGAACTTTTAGATTTACGTCACTTTATCAAACTATCTTTATAGATGCTGTTGTGCGCTTGGCTAAGGAACTCACAACATTGCCATCCGGAAATATAACGGACCAAAACCCAAAACTATGTGTAACCTTGAACGTTTATAGTCTGGTTCATACAGTATAGAGAGAATTACTCATCAACATGGATGGCAAAATAAAATGTAAAAAACAATAACAAAGACTTGAGTGACGTCATTTCCGTCTATCTATTCAGCCCAATAAAATACATGAACTAAACGCAAGTTTTCTTCTTTTTTCATTACTTTTTATTTTCTCCGGACCATAAATTCCGTTTTCAGCAATGAAGGCTCTCCGAGACGATACCGCTTTGAGTTTACGGGTCACAAAAATGTGAAGTAAAAAATTTTAAAAAGCAACCCCCCCCCCCCGCCCCCCAAAATTACATCAGATAAAAAAAAACCCAAACAAAACAAAGAAAACCCAAATAAATGTAAGACACCAAAATGACCAGAACAAAAGACAAAAAAAAAAAAAGATAAAGGAAAAAAAAGAGAAACCAGACCTGAATGTCGGACATGAAAACCGGACGTATAAATTCTCCCAAAAATTTATGGCGGCAGTAAAAATACGATGTCCAATCGGGGACGAAGACAGAATTATGTTGCCTGGCGTCATGACAATCTTCGTCATTATTCCGTAGCGCATAATTATTGGCCGAAGCGATACACGTCGATTCTGGTAGATTCTGGATTCTGAAACTGATTGATCAGCGAATGGCGTGCACTGAGATACGACCACAAAAACAACTTTGTTTCATTTTGGCCAGAAATATTTGACTGTACTTCCAATATCTTGAGAATTATCAGATCTCAATATCCACTAAACTTGCACAAAGAGCTTTACAAGTAGTCCCAGGCCAACAGCAACATTTAACATGTAGGACGAGACATGAATCCTGAAAGAAGGCGATATAACACTGCTAATGGTCAGATACTCGTTTTACACCTGAGTAGTGTGAGAGAATGTAAGTAAAGAGATCTTTCCATGGACGCCACGTTGAACCAATCAGAGTGGGATTCGACCCAGAACTTCCTGTCCGAAGGTATTGTCATACATACCACTAGACCAGAAAGTCATACAAATTTCGCTGCACAAAAACCGATGAATTACGGTGCCCTTTCAACTTGTCAAACATTCTTAAACCTGTGCATTCTTAAGTTCACGAACTTTTGAAGAGTATGTGAGTCATCTTGCTTAACTCATATCGGAATTGAAGAAAACAATATATGGCCATATTTTTTCCGAAAGATGTTTCGTCACAGTGCGGCAGTCTCTTGTAAGCCAATCGGAGAAGGCGGTTTACAATGAGGGTTTTTTATGATAAACGTTCCAATCGGTGTCCGTCTGATATACGACTGATATCGAGGGGAGAGGGGTTGGGCGGGGGTGGGGGGGGGGGGGGTTAGGGGGGGGGGGTAGGAGGTGGGAGGAGGGGGGGAGGTCAATGTTACGTCGATCTATAGAACAGAAGAGAGAATGCCACTGATTTCTTCTATTTTTAGAAAAATAATTTAGTCTCAAGAAATACTGTTAGTGTGCTTTCAAGGGAAGGAATTGGGGAAACGTTCAGTTATCTGTCTCAAAATCCTGGGTTGTAGCTGGCGTGAGAGAGCAGTGTTCAGACGATGGATTTCTTTATTTTCATGTCTATTTGTGTGTGTGTGTATGTGTATGTGTGTGTGTTTATGTGTGTGTGTGTGATTGTGTGAGTGTTTGTGTGTGTATGGAAGGGAGGGGGGTGGGTTATTGATACCATTCAGGTCTTAGACGATTTTATGAAAATTTAAGGAATAACATTTGGTTGGGGTTCTCTTCTTCTTCCATTCTTTCGTTTCTATTTTTTTAAATTCTATGATCCTCTTCATCCAGTTATATCTCTTTCTTCTCCTTTGTCGTCATCGTACTCGAAACCCTTTCAATATTATCATTATCTTCATCATCGCCGCCGTCATTGTCGTCGTCGCTCATATCATCATCATCATCATCATCATCATCATCATCATCATCATCATCATCATCATCACAAAAGCCTCAATCCGCATCTACGTTTTGCTTCTTGCCAACATTTCTTGCATAATTTAATCTCCCACTTAATCGTTTAGCATAAGCCGCTTCCCCTTAACTCCCCCCCCCCCCCCCCGCCCCTCACCCCTCTCCCTCCCTCCTCTACACCCTTCCACAAACAATTAAAGAGACGTCAACACACAAAAAACTTCTTTATATTCCTTACAATTATTTTTATGAAATCCACCGGCTTCTACAAATCTCAAACAACAACAACAACAACACAATAACAACAACAACAACAACAACAACAACAACAACAATGAAGTAAACAACGGAGATAGAAAATCTGACACAAAGCCGTCTGTGTGCGCGTCCAACCTCGACTCAATTCCATCATCATCATCATCATCATCATCATCATCATCATCATCATCATCATCATCATCGCATCTCCATCATCATCATCACCACCAATCAACAACCATCACCACCACACAAACCACCACCACATCACCACCACCACCTATCACCACCACACCACCACCATCACCAACCATCACCACCACCATCATCATCACGAACCACCACCACCACCATCACACCACCACCACCCACCATCACCACCACCAACTCACACTCATCACCACCACCACCACCACCACCACCACCACCACCATCACCACCACACCACCATCATCATCACCACCACCATCACCACACCACCACCCACCACCACCACCACCACCACCCCCACCATCACCACCACCATCATACCACCACCACCACCACCACCACACCACCATCATCACCACCACCACTCACCACACACCACCACCATCATCACCACCACCATCATCACCACCACCATCACTACCACCACCACCATCATCACCACCACCACCACCATCATCACCACCACCACCACCACCACCACCATCGTCATAGTCATACATGTCTCCTAATAGGACCGAGGATCAAAACGAGGCTGATGGGCGGAAACGAGGCTAAAAGCCCAATCGAGGAGGTCGGGAATGAGCATAATGATGGATCTGGCTGGGTTATATCCAACATAAAAAACAACAATAAAAATAAACGATATAATCCCGCCTAATGGACGGCTTTCAGAGGTAACCGATGGGACAAATACCCATCATTCATATTGGACGCCGTTAGATTATATTATAATATTATCTTACCCTACAAAATGACAGCCTGACCTAAACTCCAAACCGACCGACAGCATCCCGTGACAACTCCCTGGTCGTGGTCCGTGGTGGAGCTGGTGGATCTGCCGGCAACCCCCTTGTATGTCGAACTTCGTGGCTGCTGAACCGGCATATGTAATGTATGTACGTATTGTGCGGCGATGTGGTCTTGTGGTGTGACACTCGCTTTCAGACCGGAAGGTCCTGAGTTCGAGCCTCGCTAGGGCGCATAGTTGAGTACTTGGAAAAAGGCTTTTTACTCACATTCTCTGACCGTAATCTGGTGTAAAATGAGTACCTGGCTATTAATAGCGTTGTCTCTGTCGGAAAAAAAAATATAATATCGCCTAACAGGCGTCATGTCCCGTCCTACATGTTAAGTGTTGCTGTTGGTCAGGGACCCATTGTAAAGCGCTTTGAATACATTTAGTGGATATTGCGCTATATAAAAGCTTTGGGGGGTCTTTTTTAAGTATTGTCAAATAAATTTACAATGGATTCGTACTGAGATTCTACTTCTAGAAGCTGTAAATGTTTGTAATGTATAAACAATTATTACAGCGTCATAAAAGAACAAAATACAAAACACTGAGCGTTTTGTGCCCAGAACCCTTCTTCAGCCAAAAGCAAAAACAGTTCAGACGTTCCTGATTAACAAATCAACTTTCACCGAAACAGTATGATATAACTTTTTAAAAAAATATTTATTTATTTATATATTCATTTATTATTTATTTATTTATTCAAAATTATTTATTTATTTATTTATTTATTTATTTATTATTTTTCATTCTATTTTTTTTGTTTTTTTTTGTTTTACTTTGTTTTTTTGAGAACCCCAAATATTCCTGACCAAAATTCACTTAACGTGATAATCGTGGTTTATGATAGAATCGATTCCAAGAAGATGCGAGAAACCTGGAACGCCACGATAATCGATACCTCTGAACTATAGAGCAGTATAATTAGGTGCCCCAAACGTAAACAAAGGTCTAGAAGCACATGGCAAACCACATGTTCCTGTCTTGACAGCTCACGTTCCAATGTAAATTATAGAAAAAAATAACCTTTAAAATTTGGCTGTTAGGTTGCAAAAGAAACACATATTCATAAATACTCGATCATGCGTTAAATAATGTCTAGATATGGATATTTTATGGAACAAAAGGTAAAATTTATCAAAAGTTACAGTCTATCTATTTTTAGACCAGAGCAAATTATTGCGCTGGTGTGAACAAAACGAGAATTATTCGGAGCCTGATTTCAGAATAAGTTAGTCTTATATTATTATTTCTGCAACTGTTAGATTTTATGCAAACATATTTTCAATACTGAAAGTGTATTGCCTACAACTCAAACTACAAAATTGGGAGACCTATATTGTGCGTAAATTTTTCCGGTCCCTAACGAAAATCACTAGCAACTTGTTATTGTTTACGTTTGGGGCACCTAATTATACTGCTCTATAGTCTGGGCGGGCTGGGAAACCACGAGGACAGATTATAGCATTGCACGACACGGAGTTGATTCGATCCGCTGTATACATAGTGTGAAAAAAAATAGTCCTTTCGAGCCATAAGGTGTACGGGTTTCGGTTTCTATAGTGTTAAATGGACAATACCATTTGTGCTTGCTACCATTTGGACAGGACGCTAGTCTAGCGCAAAGTACTTTCCACCAGATTTAACAGACCCAGCTACCCAACTGCTGCAGGGTGGACCCGGGGGAGGATATCTTGAAAATATCGACTTTACCTGGATTTTATCCCGGTCACTTCATCCATCTATCCATTCATTCATCCATCCACCCGTCCACCCATCCATCAACCCACCCATTCATCATCAACCACCCTTTCACCCATCCGTCAACCATGCATCCATCCATATATCTTTTCATCCATCCATCCATCCACACACCCACCCATCCATCCGTCCACCCACCCACCCATCTATCCACCCATCCATCCATCCACCCATCCATCCACCCATCCATCAATCCATCCACCCATCCATCCATCCCTCTACCCACCCATCCATCCATCCACCCCCCCCCCACCCCACCCATCTACCCACCCATCCACCCATCTATCCATCCATCCATCCATCCATCCATCCATCCATCCATCCATCCACCCACCCATCCATCCATCCACCCCCCCCCCAACCCCACCCATCTACCCACCCATCCACCCATATATCCACCCATCCATCCATCTATCCATCCACCCACCCATCCACCCATCTATCCACCCATCCATCCATCCATCCATCCACCCACCCATCCATCCATCCACCCCCCCCCCCCCCCCCCCCCGCCACCAATCCAACCCTTCTAACAAACCACTATTGTCCACACAGACAGACCATAACCCAATCACGAGTGCCGTGTTTATTCAGCCAGCTTGTCCCGACATCGAGTCCACAAAATTATCCCCTTAACGTTACTCCGATGTCAACTCATAATGACAAATTTACATTGTGTTAACGGGAACGGGAGTCGAGGCAGCATCAAATCCCTTACATTACCGACCTGCCTACTCAAAAATTAAAAATTCGTCATTTTTAGGAGAAAAAAAAATAAAAACTATATCTAATAATAATAATAATAATAATAATAATAATAATAATAATAATAATAATAATAATAATAATAATAATAATAAATAATAATAATAATAAATAATAATAAAATAATAATAATAATAATAATAATAATAATAATAATAATAATAATAATAATAATAATAATAATAATAATAATAATAAATAATAATAGCTTCATTGATTAACATTTTACCTTCACAAGGATTAAATAACTCTTCAAAATCTTAACAATAATGTAGTCTGACATCAACTTTCATTTTCAACGAGTTTCAATGACGTAGAGATGTTCGGGAAGTTCTGAAATTGGAGCCAAATTTCGTAATTCTACGAATTGTTAGTAGTCGTAGACAGGTCTGGTATTCGAACAAAATGGACACCACATCCCCCCCCCCCCCCCCCCCACACCCACATTCCCTAATTCGTCAGGTTTTTTTTTTTTTTGGGGGGGGGGGGGGGGGGGGGGGGGGGGGGGGGGGGAGGGGGGTCTCCACAATGGAACTTGTCGAATCAAGTGTTTGATGAGTACAGCTCGACCTTTGGAGAGAAAAATCAACTGCCACTCACCACACCCAGCTCATCTCTTTGCTCAGGGGAAACGTGAGAAAACATTGATCGTAGTACTCTCCCCAACTCTCTCTCTCTCTCTCTCTCTCTCTCTCTCTCTCTCTCTCTCTCTCTCTCTCTCTCTCTCTCTCTCTCTCTTCATCTTTCTCCCTCCATCTATCATCACTCTTTCTCCACCCCTCCCATCCCTCTTTCTCCCCCCCCCCCCCCCCCCAACATTCTCTCTTTCTTCACATTCCTCATCCCCTCGATCCCTCTCCCCCCCCCCCCCCCCACCTCCTCTTTTCTCATATTTCCCTCTTTCTCAGTTTCTCTCTCCATCCTCTTTTTCCTCTATTCATATATATTCATCCATCGCTTCCTTTCCTCTCTCCATCCATCCAACCACCCATCTATCTGTCTATATCTGGCTGTCTGTCTCAACCCAAACCCACCTCATTCCCAATATTCTAGTCAATCAACCCTGGCAATAACAAGTAACCGACACGTACCCAATCAATCTATCACCACCACAAGATCCCCCCCTCCCCCCACCCCATCCCCTTTACCAACACCACACCACAACCAGCACCATAATTAATATGAAACAGTACCGGACAATCCCCCTTCATAATCACAATGCCATCGGATTTCTGTCCACACCCAAGATTGGTGTAACGGATACACACATAATACATCCGATGTGGTTTGTGGTCCTGTGCTATGACACCCGCCCCGGACCTTCCGGTATGTCCGGGTTCGAGACCCATTCGGAGTGGCGCAAAGTTGAGTGCTTGGAAAAAACTCATTACTGACACTCTCTGACCGAACTCGGGTGTAAAATAAGGACTTGACCATCAACAGCGTTGTAAATGTGTCCACTATTCAATTTTTTTTAAAAAGGGTAATTTCAAACATCTTGATGATGATGATGATGAATTAATTTTCCGACAGAGACGACGCCGTTAACCGCCAAGTACTCGTTTTACATCTGAGAACAAAGAGAGAATGTGAGTAAAGAGCCTTTTCCAAGAACTCAAGTATGCGCCGAGCGAGACTCGATTCCAGACCAGGACCAAAACGACCCGAAAGCGAGTGTCAGACCAGTATACCACAGATCCGCACACAATATTAGAACGATATAATTAAACAAGAGAAAATAAAGAATAACAATCCCCCAAAAATCAACTTGGGATTGTTTTTAACTTGTTTTGTTTTTTCTTGTTTTGTCTGACACTGTTTCATATACAGTTGTTCACATCTTTATCTTACATCAGTAAAATTCTTCACTTTGTGCGGCTGTGTGGTCTTGTGGTATGAAACTCGCTTTCGGATCGGAAGGTCCTGGGTTCGAGCCTCACTCGGCGCATACTTGAGGCCTTGGAAAAGGCTCTTTACTCACATTCTCTCACCGTACTCAGGTGAAAAATGAGTACTTGGCCGTTAACAGCGTTGTCTATGTCAGTAAAAAAAAGTGTAATATCGCCTAACAGGCGTCATGTCTCGTCTAAATATTAAGTGTTTGCTGTTGACCAGGTACCCCTTGTAAAGCGCTTTGAGCATGTTAGTGGATATAGCTCTATATAAGAGCTCTTTTTAAAAAGCTCACATTGAAATAAGCTAAGAAATCAAGGTTGATTTATAAAATGAGTGGCGACATGATAAAGAGCTTGATATAATAGAGCCGAGATTTATGTCAATGAAATGATTTGGGAATATCGTTACGATGATGTAGTGAGCTTTATTGCAATGATTTATTCTCAATATTATTTATCAAATTTATGATTTCAAATTATGATGAAAAATGTGCCCATTAATGTAATTAATCTTTTGTGATCTTGTGAATAAATGAGGAGGAGGAAAAGAGAAGGAGGAAGGGAAAGGAGGAGGAGAGGAGGAGGAGGAGGAGGAGGAGGAGGAGGAGAGGAAGATAAAAAGAGAGGAGGAGGCCAAAAAAGGATTTTTTAAAAAGCAACTTTAGACAGAAATGACTGCGACAACTATACCGAAGATAACAACAACTAAAATGACAAAGAAAAGAAAAGAATAGAAGAAGAGAAGAAGAAGAAGAAGAAGAAAGAAGAGAAGAAGAAGAAGAAGAAGAAGAAGAAGAAGAAGAAGAAGAAGAAGAAGAAGAAGGAGGAGGAGGAGGAGGAGGAGGAGGAGGATGAGGAGGAGGAGGAGAACATCAACAACAACAACAATAACAACTACAATAACATCAACGACAATAACTACATGAAAAAAACATCATCATCATCGTCATCATCATCAACAACAACAACAACAATCCCAGAATGACAAAAACAACAGCCGCCATTCTTTGACTTAACGCATTTATTTTCATTTTGGCGACAAAACTTGGATAAATCACAAAATGTCAAACCTGAAATCTTACTTTAGACCATCTCGGAAGTCTTAGGTTTGGGACTTTTTCACGAGTTGGGAGCCATCTTAATCGATATTTCAAGTTAAGTTTTCTGGCTAAATTTTTAACCAGTTA
>NC_088369.1:22792907-22795407 GCF_034508935.2 Berghia stephanieae
CAACATGACCATCATATTCTTTTCTCCATCCATCCATCCACACACCCACCCATCCTTTTCCGTCCCCCACCCACCCATCTATCCACCCATCCATCCATCCACAATCCATCCACCCATCCACAATCCATCCACCATCCATCCATCCTTTTACCCACCCATCCATCCATCCACCCCCCCCCCCACCCCACCCATCTACCCACCTATCACCCATCTATCCATCCATCCATCCATCCATCCATCCATCCATCCACCATCCATCCACCCACCCATCCATCCATCCACCCCCCCCCCCAACCCCACCCATCTACCCACCCATCCACCCCATATATCCACCCAATCCATCTACCATCCATCCACCCACCCATCCACCCATCTATCCACCCATACCATCCTCCACCATCCACCCACCCACCACCCCCCCACCCCCCCCCCCCCCCCCCCCCGCCACCAATCCAACCCTTCTAACAAACCACCATTGTCCACACAGACAGACCATAACCAATCACGAGTGCCGTGTTTATTCAGCCAGCTTGTCCCGACATCGAGGTCCACAAAATTATCCCCTTAACGTTACTCCGATGTCAACTCATAATGACAAATTTACATTGTTGTTAACGGGAACGGGAGTCGAGGCAGCATCAAATCCCCTACATTACCGACCTGCCTACTCAAAAATTAAAAATTCGTCATTTTTAGGAGAAAAAAAAATAAAAAACTATATCTTAATAATAAAAATTTAATAATATTAATAATATAATAATAATAATTAATAATATAATAATAATAATAATAATAATAATAATAATAATAATAAGAATAATATAATAAAAATAATAATTATAATAATAATAATAAATAATAATAATAATAATAATAATAATAATAATAATAAAATAATTAGCTTCATTGATTAACAATTTTACCTTCACAAGGATTAAATAACTCTTCAAAATCTTAACAATAATGTAGTCTGACATCAACTTTCATTTTCAACGAGTTTCAATGACGTAGAGATGTTCGGGAAGTTCTGAAATTGGAGCCAAATTTCGTAATTCTACGAATTGTTAGTAGTCGTAGACAGGTCTGGTATTCGAACAAAATGGACCCCCCATCCCCCCCCCCCCCCCCCCCCACACCCACATTCCCTAATTCGTCAGGTTTTTTTTTTTGGAGGATGGGGGGGGGGGGGGGGGGGGGGGGGGGGGAGGGGGGTCTCCACAATGGAACTTGTCGAATCAAGTGTTTGATGAGTACAGCTCGACCTTTGGAGAGAAAAATCAACTGCCACTCACCACACCCAGCTCATCTCTTTGCTCAGGGGAAACGTGAGAAAACATTGATCGTAGTACTCTCTCCCCAACTCTCCTCTCCTCTCTCTCTCTTCTCTCTCTCTCTCCTCTCTCTCTCTTCATCTTTCTCCCTCCATCTATCATCACTCTTTCTCCACCCCTCCCATCCCTCTTTCTCTCCCCCCCCCCCCAACATTCTCTCTTTCTTCACATTCCTCATCCCTCGATCCTCTCTCCCCCCCCCCCCCACCTCCTCTTTTCTCATATTTCCCTCTTTCTCAGTTTCTCTTCTCCATCCTCTTTTTCCTCTATTCATATATATTCATCCATCGCTTCCTTTCCTCTCTCATCCATCCAACCACCCATCTATCTGTCTATATCTGGCTGTCTGTCTCAACCCAAACCCACCTCATTCCAATATTCTAGTCAATCAACCCTGGCAATAACAAGTAACCGACACGTACCCAATCAATCTATCACCACCAAGATCCCCCCCTCCCCCCACCCCATCCCCTTTACCAACACCACACCACAACCAGCACCATAATTAATATGAAACAGTACCGGACAATCCCCCATTCATAATCATCAATGCCATCGGATTTCTGTCCACACCCAAGATTGGTGTAACGGATACACACATAATACATCCGATGTGGTTTTGTGGTCCTGTGCTATGACACCCGCCCCGGACCTTCCGGTATGTCCGGGGTTCGAATCCCACTCGGAGTGGCGCAAAGTTGAGTGCTTGGAAAAAACTCATTACTGACACTCTCTGACCGAACTCGGGTGTAAAATAAGGACTTGACCATCAACAGCGTTGTAAATGTGTCCACTATTCAATTTTTTTTAAAAAGGGTAATTTCAAACATCTTGATGATGATGATGATGAATTATTTTCGGAAAGAGACAACGCCGTTAACCGCCAGGTACTCGTTTTACATCTGAGAACAAAGAGAGAATGTGAGTAAAGAGTCTTTTCCAAGAACTCAAGTATGCGCCGAGCGAGACTCGATTCCAGGACCAGGACCATACGATCCGAAAGCGAGTGTCAGACCAGTATACCACAGATCCGCACACAATATTAGATACGATATAATTAAACAAGTGAAAAATAAAGGAATAAAATCCCCCAAAAATCAACTTGGGATTGTTTTTAACTTGTTTTGTTTTTTCTTGTTTTGTCTGACACTGTTTCATATACAGTTGTT
>NC_088369.1:22800407-22805407 GCF_034508935.2 Berghia stephanieae
ATAATCCCTAACTCAAACTCCCTCGTTTTTTCACATTGTGAGATATTGAAGATTATTTTCCCTGCAATTTCTCATTCGGTCTATTATTTTATCATATTTAATCTTCACATTCGCACAAATCTATCTAGGGAAATTCTTGTGTCAATTGATGCTTAAAGAATAAAGTTTACGTTTCAATTTATCTGATGGAGGGAAAATCTCAAAAAGTAGAAAAATCGACTTAAAACCAGACTTTATATATATATATATATATATATATATATATATAATATATATATATATATATATATATTATGTTTGTGTGGTGTGTGTGTGTGTGTGTGTGTGTGTGTGTGTGTTTTGTTCGTTTTTTGTTTGTTTGTTTTGTTTTTTTTTTATCGAATGAGCCGATGCCTATACCGGCCAATTATTCATTTTACACACAAGACCACGGTGAAGTGAAAAAAATTAGTACAAAGCACTCATCCTTGCGCGTGACTCAAAAACTTGGGACCTAGCAGACCGAAAAAAAGAATGTTATATACTACAGGTCATTTTAATATATCGATATATAATAAGTAATGGGATTAAAGAAAGTAAGGAGCAGGCACCGGTGTAAGATAAAGATCTGAACAAGTGTGTATGAAAGGTGCCAGACAAAGCAAGAAAGAAAAATACAAGAAAAACACCATTCCAAAAAATCTATCGACCTCGACGGGGGATCGAACCTCAGATCTTCGGATTACCTTGTAATGGTAGCACGCCTGACCGGTAACCAGAAGATCTGAGGTTCGATCCTCAGTCGAGGTCGACTGATTTTTTGGGATGTTTTGTTTTGTTTTTTCTTCTATTTTTCTTTCTTGTTTTGTCTGGCACTTTCATACACACTTGTTCAGATCTTTATCTAATACGTAATCAATATGATATGAAAGACGGTTTTCTGGACAAAATGATCAATATATTTTTATAAAAAAGCGTTTTGGTCATCGCACTGTCCAGCACCAGTGACGACCAAGGGGTCAGATGGGGCCAAAATCTATAATAGCAAATTGGTAGTCAGGGCAGGATTAGTAAGGATGTCCAGCGTGTCCACCAGCAGCCCCCAGTGGTCAGAGGCGGCGCGAGCGTCATCGCCAGACAGACACTATTAATAAATAGCGTTACAGAGGTGGTGCCAATGGCAAATTCACGCCTCAAACCACCGTCTGCTCATATCACATTGGCCACCACACCCCCCCCCCCCCCCCTCCCTCCCATACCAACACCCGCACGTACTCTCTCTCTCTCTCTCTCTCTCTCTCTCTCTCTCTCTCTCTCTCGCTCGCTCGCTCTCTCTCTCTCTCTATCTATCTATCTATTTATTTATTTATCTATAATATAGATATATTATATCTATCTATCAATTGTTCTCTCTCTATCCATATCTATCTATCTATCTATCTATCTATCTATCTATCTATCTATCTATCTATCTATCTATCTATCTATCTATCTATCTCTTTCTCTCGTCTATCTATCTATTCTATCTATTTCTCTCTCTATCTAGTTTGTTTATTGGTGAGGTATCTAATAATCTTAAACATGCTATTGTCACTCCCATATTAAAGAAATCTAGCCTTGACAAAGAAGACCCAAATAATTATCGACCAGTCTCGAATCTCACCCTCATGTCTAAACTAATTGAGAAAATTGTTGCTTTTAGGCTTAACACGTTTTTGAATGAACACAATTTGTTCTCTAAATTTCAGTCTGCTTATCGCCCCTTTCACAGCACTGAAACTGCTCTTATTAAAATCCATAATGATATCATAAATCATTTATGTCGGAAAAATGATGATGTAATTATCACACTACTCGACCTTAGTGCTGCTTTTGACACAATAGACCATACTCTTTTTAATTGACAGACTTAAGACACTATACGGATTTGGGGGTACTGTCCTTGACTGGTTTTCTTCTTACCTCTCTGACAGAATTCAATCAGTGTCTGTAAATCGACATGACTTCTCTTCTCCTTGTCCCTATCTTTTGGTGTACCACAGGGTTCAGTTCTGGGACCCTCTTTATTCACCTCTATATCAGACCATTAGGTGACATCATCTCAAAATATTTTATTAAGTACCATTTTTACGCAGACGACACCCAATTACTGTTTCCCATTAATATCGACAATCATCTCAATGTTATAACGGATATAGAAAATTGTATCTCTGAGATTAGTGACTGGATGTGTTGCAACAAACTCAGGTTAAATGAAAATAAAACAGAGGTGTTGCAAATTACAAGACGGGGCCTCGTGGACCTTTCCACGTTTAAACCTGAATCTTTCTGATTGTGTAATTCCCATCACTAAAGAACCTGTGAGAAACTTAGGAGTTTTATTCGATACCAAATTAAACATGTCTGCCCATGTCACTAATGTAACTAGATCCTGCAATCTTTACCTTAGATCTATTGGTGCTATTAGAAGGCTTCTTGATATTGATACTACTAAACTTCTTGTGGTCTCTTTGATTCTTACCCGCCTTGATTATTGCAATAGCTTGCTCTATGGTTGTGATAATAATGTCATTAATCGACTCCAAAAGATACAGAACAAAGCAGCTCGATTGGTAACGTTATCTAAAAAGCGCGAGCATATAACACCGATTTTGGAGGACCTACACTGGCTACCTGTAAAGTTTATTGATTTAAATACTCACCCATGTTTTCAATTGCTTAAACAATTCCGCTCCTGTTTACCTTCAGGAACTTATCCACCTTTATGAACCCAGTCGAAATTTAAGATCTGCTAATTTAAATATCCTAAGGGAACCCCCAAAATCGTTAGTTTTTCATGAGAAATCCTTTGACCACCATGCCCCCCGACTGTGGAACTCCATCAATATTGAAACTAAAAATAGTGAAAATCCACTTATCTTTAGAAAACCGTTAAAAACTGAGCTTTTCTGTAGGGCATATAATTTGGACTCTTAGTATGTATTTTATTATAATATATTATGTTATCATCGAATTTGTGTGGTTTTAACATGCCAGTTCTATATTTGCATATCATACATGATGTGTTGATGTAAAGCGCCAGTGAGCAATTCCAAATTGGAACTAGGCGCTATATAAGTTCATTATATTATATATTATATTATTATTATCTGTGTGTGTGTGTCTACCCCCCCCCCCCCCCCTCCTCCCCCCGCCCCAAGCAATGCCCAATCCCGACAGGCAGTCTGTCCATCCAATCTCCAGAGAGGACGTACAGACTGCGCGTCCATTGATTGGATTATTACGACCCACAGACTACGACCCGTGCCCAGGTCCCAGGTCCACTCCCACACGACTTGTCGTATTTTACTATAAAAACTCTTCTACTCTCGGATGCCTCTCGGATCCAGACAATTTTATAAGAAAAGTCAGCTGATAAGGTCGTAGGTTCAAGCCCCACTCGTGACGCATCGTCATCATTACAGACCTGCCTACCAACCTCAACTATTTCAAAAGATTTATCATATTTTCCCCAATATTAATTTCTGCAACTATTCTCACATTACTTTTCCCCAAAAAATCATGTTTTCAACACGTCCAACCATCGAAAATGTCACATTTAGCATTCACTGAATTTATGGAGACTTATCAAGCTGGTAAATTGGGGGACGTGGGGGGGGGGGGTCCGGCATTTCCGTTGATAATCATCTTTCTGGCTACTCAAGAAGAAGAAGAAGAAGAAGAAGAAGAAGAAGAAGAAGAAGAAGAAGAAGAAGAAGAAGAAGAAGAAGAAGAAGAAGAAGAAGAAGAAGAAGGGGTTGGTGAATTTGAGGAGGAGGAGGAGAACGGGAAGAAGAACCGAGTACATTAATTTCCTGAGGTAAGAAGAGCTCAATGGTATTATATAGTCAGTGGATGTAATTCACTGATGTACCACAGAATAACCAGGGATAAAATAATATATTATAGAGGAAGCACACAACACTAATGACGTAGTTTATTCCTTGTATTCTTCCCCCTACTCCCTGGTGAATCACCGGCTGTCATTATGCTGTATGAATTATGGCATTTTTTTCTGGCACTTTTTTTTTAACCGGAGCATAAATAAATGTGACCCATCGTCTAAAAAAAATCAACCCACTCCATCCCCCCCCCCCCCCCCCCAAAAAAAAAAAAAAACAAAAGAAAAAAAAACAAAGGAAAAAAAGGAGCTTTAATATAGACAGTATGCAAGAAGCTCACAACATTGCCACCCGGAATTATAGAGGACCAACACACAAAAATGTGTATCCATGAACTTTTATAGTCTGGATAATCCAGTTAAGTGAGAATTACTCATAAACGTGGATGGAAAAAAAAACAATAACAAAGACCCGACTGACGTCAACTTCATTCTATATATAGCGCAATATCCACTTAACGTGTTCAAAGTGCTTTACAAGGAGGCCCCTAGTCGACAGTAAAACTTAACATGTAGGACGAAGACATGACGCCTGTTAGGCGATATTACATTTTTGTTTTCGTCAGAGACAACGCTGTTAAACGGACAGGTACTCAATTGACACCTTGAGTACGGTGAGGGAGTGTTAGTATAGAGCCTTTTCCAAGGACTCAACGCACTTCCACCATCAACGATGCGCCGAGAAAGGCTCAAGCCCAGGATCTTCCGATCCGAAAGCGATCGTCACACCACTAGACCACATAGCCGCACAAATAAGTGGAGAAGAGACCAAAAAGAAAAGAAAAAAAAAAAGAAAAGAAAAAAAAGAAAGAGGGAAATGAACTGAGACGGTATCACGAAAATATTTAAGAATGAAGAGAAAAAAAAGGGTAGATAATTTATTTTTTAAATAGAAGAGAAGACACCCCCCCCCCCCCCCAACCTCCCTTGTAAAAACAAAAACAAAAACAAAACAGGAAGTAAAAAAAGAGAGAGAGAGGAAAGAAATAATAATATCTACCAATTTAGTGATGGGTTCTTGTTCCTTTTGAACCTCTGTCAACTATAATTTGACGCACTATCACTTCATGCCGAACTATTC
>NC_088369.1:22810407-22811457 GCF_034508935.2 Berghia stephanieae
AGAAAAATTGTCCTTCAAATCGATGGATTTAAACGACCTTCATCTTGTCAAAAACGCTCAAACCTGGGACGGAGGAGAGTGTATAGCTGAAATGCTCGCTCTTTGAAAGTTCGCGATGTTCGGTGAGCCAAGTGAATGGCTTTGTGGTCCTGTGATATGACACTCGCCTTTGAACCGATAGGTTCTTGGTTCGAGACCCGATCCCCACTCTGAGCGACGCAAAGTTGAGTCCACGCATTACTCACGTGCCCTCTCAACGAGTGTGGGTATAAAATGAGTACCTGGTCTGGAACAGCGTTGTACATGCACCACCCCCCCCCCCCAAGAAAAAAAAGTGCAAGCGCCTTACAAGCTTCATGTCTTCTCTTATATTTTAAATGTTGCTATTGGCTTGGGAATCATTGAAAGGCGCTTTGAGCACATTTAGTACATCTTGAGTAAAATAAAAACTCAAGTTATTGTTTGTTTGTTTGTTTTAAAATGTAGCGAAAAAAAATCTTACACAGACAAGTGTTGACAAATTTCAGTAATACAACCCATAATGTACTGGACATAAAACAAACCACTCTGTTTATTATTATCAGAATGGGAGAAATGATGAAATTACATGACCAAACTCAATTCTCGGCGTCAAAGGGTTAACAAACATGTCAGACATAAATCAGATAATATTATAATAAATAGAGCCACCACCACGACAACGACGACGACCAGATTTTCCCGAAATAAAGAGACCGATCAAATTTCACATGTTTCACTATGAAGATCATAAATTCGCTCCCCACCACAAATATTAACGACAAAAAAAAGGAGCGCAAATCTTTCAAGCAGGGCCCAGGTCTTTGAATACTGGGTCATGTTACCATTGCGTTCGTTGAATGAATAAAGTATTCTGTGTTTTTACGGCACTGAATACACATTCAAGACAAAACTCCACAGCGTGCATTTGAATCAAAGGATTTACATAATCTACCAGGTGTAATCTCATTTTCTTTTTAACATATTATAGACACGTAATGATAGTTTTAAGATTTAAAAATAGATCTAATA
>NC_088369.1:22811557-22819057 GCF_034508935.2 Berghia stephanieae
AAAAAAAATAAGGGAAATAAAGAAACGACAAGAGACTTTTGTATACAGAAACTTTGTGATTTAACCAGAGAGATAGAGAGAGTTTGTATAGTGAAAATAAAATCTTTCTGGAAGGATCTATCGTGTCTGATGAAGGGATTAGTTGTCGTCTCTAGGGATTCTGTCAACAATACATATATAAAAATTTAAAAATTGAGCTTTCATATATAGCGGAATATCCACTAAACGTGCTCAAAGCGTTTTAAACAAGGGTCCCTGGCAAATAGCAAAACTACATGTAGGACGAGACATGATGCCTGTTACGCGATATTACATTTTTTGGGGGACAGAAACAACGCTGTTAACGACCACGTAATCATTTTTATACCTGAGTAAGGTGAGTTAATGTGAATATAGAGCCTTTTCCAATGACTCAAGTATGCGCCGAGCGAGGCTCGAACCCAGGTCCTTCAGATCCGAAAGCAAGTGTCATACCACAAGACCACTTAGCCGTACAAGTTGAATATAATTGTGGATGAATAGATAAAAAGTGCCCCCCTCTCTCTCTCTCTCTCTCTCTCTCTCTCTCTCTCTCTCTCTCTCTCTCTCTCTTTCTCTCTCTCTCTTCTTCTCTCTTCTCTCTTCTTCTTCTCTCTCTCTCTCCCTCTTTCTCTCTCTCTCTCCTATCAGACACACACACTCCTCTCTATCTATCTGTGTGTGTATATATATATATCAACACCAACCACCACGACCATCCATATGCCACATACAATATAACAATTACATGTATTTTCCTTCCTCGTCACAACAACAAACACATCCCCCCCCCCCCCCCCCCCCCCCCTGGGCCATAATCCACATCATAACAATAACAATCTCCACGTCATTGACATATCAAATATCAATTCCTATATCATTACTGTTAACACCGTAACCCCGGAGTTGTTTTTTTTTAAATTGAGCTTTATATAGGGCAATATCCACTAAATGTGCTCAAAGCGCTTTACAAGGGTCCCTGGTCAATAGCAACATTTAACAATTTTTCGGACAAAGACAACGCTGTTAACGGCCTGGTACTCATTTTACACCTGAGTACGGTGAAAGAATGTGAGTAAAGATCCTTTTCCAAGGACTCAACTATGCGCCGAGAGCGAGGCTCGAACCCAGGACCATCCGATCCCAAAGCGAGTGTCATACACCACAAGACCACATAGCCGCACAGAAAAAAAGAGATAACAAAGAGCTGAGTGACGTCAATTTCGTTCCATCTATATCTGAAGCACAATTCGCATCGGGGATTGTTATCTGCCTTACATTGAAAAAAAAAACCCAACAAAACAACAACAAAAGAACGAATTAAATATTTTGACCAGAAAAATTGTCCTTCAAATCGATGGATTTAAACGACCTTCATCTTGTCAAAAACGCTCAAACCGGGGACGGAGGAGAGTGTATAGCTGAAATGCTCGCTCTTTGAAAGTTCGCGATGTTCGGTGAGCCAAGTGAATGGCTTTGTGGTCCTGTGATATGACACTCGCCTTTGAACCGATAGGTTCTTGGTTCGAGACCCGATCCCCACTCTGAGCGACGCAAAGTTGAGTCCACGCATTACTCACGTGCCCTCTCAACGAGTGTGGGTATAAAATGAGTACCTGGTCTGGAACAGCGTTGTACATGCCACCCCCCCCCCCCCCCCAAGAAAAAAAAAGTGCAAGCGCCTTACAAGCTTCATGTCTTCTCTTATATTTTAAATGTTGCTATTGGCTTGGGAATCATTGAAAGGCGCTTTGAGCACATTTAGTACATCTTGAGTAAAATAAAAACTCAAGTTATTGTTTGTTTGTTTGTTTTAAAATGTAGCGAAAAAAAATCTTACACAGACAAGTGTTGACAAATTTCAGTAATACAACCCATAATGTACTGGACATAAAACAAACCACTCTGTTTATTATTATCAGAATGGGAGAAATGATGAAATTACATGACCAAACTCAATTCTCGGCGTCAAAGGGTTAACAAACATGTCAGACATAAATCAGATAATATTATAATAAATAGAGCCACCACCACGACAACGACGACGACCAGATTTTCCCGAAATAAAGAGACCGATCAAATTTCACATGTTTCACTATGAAGATCATAAATTCGCTCCCCACCACAAATATTAACGACAAAAAAAAGGAGCGCAAATCTTTCAAGCAGGGCCCAGGTCTTTGAATACTGGGTCATGTTACCATTGCGTTCGTTGAATGAATAAAGTATTCTGTGTTTTTACGGCACTGAATACACATTCAAGACAAAACTCCACAGCGTGCATTTGAATCAAAGGATTTACATAATCTACCAGGTGTAATCTCATTTTCTTTTTAACATATTATAGACACGTAATGATAGTTTTAAGATTTAAAAATAGATCTAATATCTTCTTCTTCTTCTTCTTCTTCTTCTTCTTCTTCTTCTTCTTCTTCTTCTTCTTCTTCTTCTTCTTCTTCTTCTTCTTCTTCTTCTTCTTCTTCTTCTTCTTCTTCTTCTTCTTCTTCTTCTTCTTCTTCTTCTTCTTCTTCTTCTTCTTCTTCTTCTTCTTCTTCTTCTTCTTCTTCTTCTTCTTCTTCTTCTTCTTCTTCTTCTTCTTCTTCTTCTTCTTCTTCTTCTTCTTCTTCTTCTTCTTTCTTCTTCTTCTTCTTCTTCTTCTTCTTCTTCTTCTTTCTTCTTCTTCTCTCTTCTTCTTCTTCTTCTTCTTCTTCTTCTTCTCTTCTTCTTCTTCTTCTTCTTCTTCTTCTTCTTCTTCTTCTTCTTCTTCTTCTTCTTCTTCTTCTTCTTTCTTCTTCTTCTTCTTCTTCTTCTTTCTTCTTCTCTTCTTCTTCTTCTTCTTCTTCTTCTTCTTCTTCTTCTTCTTCTTCTTCTTCTCTTCTTCTTCTTCTTCTTCTTCTTCTTCTTCTTCTTCTTCTTCTTCTTCTTCTTCTTCTTCTTTTCTTCTTCTTCTTCTTCTTCTTCTTCTTCTTCTTCTTCTTCTTCTTCTCTTCTTCTTCTTCTTCTTCTTCTTCTTCTTCTTCTTCTTCTTCTTCTTCTTCTTCTTCTCTTCTTCTTCTTCTTCTTCTTCTTCTTCTTCTTCTTCTTCTTCTTCTTCTTCTTCTTCTTCTTCTTCTTCTTCTTCTTCTTCTTCTTCTCTTCTTCTTCTTCTTCTTCTTCTTCTTCTTCTTCTTCTTTCTTCTTCTTCTCTTCTTCTTCTTCTTCTTCTTCTTCTTCTTCTTCTTCTTCTTCTTCTTCTTCTTCTTCTTCTTCTTCTTCTTCTTCTTCTTCTTCTCTCTCTTCTTCTTCTCTCTTCTTCTTTCTTCTTCTTCTTCTTCTTCTTCTTCTTCTTCTTCTTCTTCTTCTTCTTCTTCTTCTTCTTCTTCTTCTTCTTCTTCTTCTTCTTCTTCTTCTTCTTCTTCTTCTTCTTTCAGCTTAGCTCTTTACTCACATTCTCTTACCGTACTCAGGTGTAAAATGAGTAAAATGAACCTGGCCGTTAACAGCGTTGCCTCTGTCGGAAAAAAATTGTAACATCGCCTAACAGGCGTCATTTCTCGTTCTACATGTTACGTGTTGCTGTTTGTCAGGAGCCCTAGTAGAGCGCCTTGGGCACGTTTAGTGGATATTTCGCTATATAAAAGCTCTAGTTTAGGTAAAAGATCTGAAATGAATTAATTGTAACATTTGATTTAGATAAACATAAAATTGAAAATATCAATGTGAACAATTCCCTGTGTAGCGTCAATGAACGCCTTCGATGGAGACTATTTAGCGCTCTGTAAATCTTATTTATTTATTGTTGCTATCTAACTAGACCTATCTATAAACGTGGAGAGGGCAAAAGCGCATCGGCAGCATTTTCTAAAACTGACACCAAACGATTGTGTGTGATAAAATAGGACAATTCATATTGAAACTTGTCCCAAGACATTTATACTGAAAATATAAATTATAATAACAGAAATTATAATAACAGAAATCAGAATACAATGACACAGATAAGAGGATGAAGACCCTGCCCCCCCCCCCCACCCCAACCCACCCCTCTAAACACACACACACACATATATATACACACACTCACAATCACACACACACACACACATACACAGACTCACACACACACACACAAACACACATACTCAAACAAGCACAAACACACACACACTCACACAAACACACACACAGACCCACACACACATACACACAAACACACACACTCAAACAAGCACACACACACACACACACACACACACACCACCCCTCCCCAATATCTTGTCTTTCATTTGAGGACACATCCGTTTGTCCCAACCCAGCCAAGCCGAACCCGTCTAAGTCTCATCATCAAAACAACCCATTATGAATGTTCCGTTCTGCTGTCTTTTTTGTTTTCTCTCTTTGCCCAAACATCCAACCATAGACTAGAACCAAAGAGAATGGAGTTGTTATCGTCTTTTATAACTGATATAATAATAATAAATACGTTATCATTGAGACACATTCAATACGGCCGTACCTTTTAAGGAAAAGAAACAAATAAAAAAAACAAAAAGAACATTTTCAAAAATTTGGACAGAAAACTCGTCCTTCACAACATCGATCGATTTAATTTAAATAAGCCTCTTCTTATCAAAAACTCTCAAACCTAAGATTGCAGTCCCGGGTTTGAGAGTTTTGATGAGATGAAGGTCTTTTAAACCGGTTGATATTTTTGAAGATGAGATCATTCTACCCAAAAATCTTTAAAACGTGTTTAGTTGGGGGAGAGGGGGGGGGGGGGGAGGGAGGGGGGGGGGGGGGGGGGGGGGAGGGGGAGGGGGGGGGGGAGGGGGGGGGGGGGGGGGAGGGGGAAGTAGGGGGAGGGAAGGGGAGTGAGTGAGAGGGGGATTCAGAGTAAGGCAAAATGGAAATTGACTTTGAATCCTAACATGAAAAGATCACCACAAGTCAATCATGGCGTCCGTTCTATATCGTATCTCCGTTCAATCACTGTTATTGTCATCGTGCTATTTGTATTACAATAACATCATGCATTACAAATCATATAAATATCACCCGTCGTGTTAATCCGGAGTTAAATCGGAATGGACCAGCTGGAGAAAATTGAGTTTAAATAAATTAAATTGTGTGTGCTGATTTGGCAAAACCCGTCGGATGTCGCACGAGATACGAGCGAATAAAAGTGAAAAATCGTTATCTGCATGAGTTTCGTTTTTTCAATTCATCGTTTTTATTGTCCAACTACATTCTCATAAAAGCACTTTTGAAGGACAATTTGAAGCTTAAAGAGACTTTAATCTAGTTTTTTTTTTCTTCTTCTTTTCTAAGCTCTTGTGTCTTTTCTTTAAAAGCGATTTTCTCAAGGGGGGGGGGGGGGGGGGGGTAACATGAAGGATGATAAACGAAGCCTGTTAGGCGATATTACAATTTTATTTCCCGACAGAGGCAACGCTGGTAGTTAATGGCCAAGGTACTCATTTTACAGTCGAGTACGGTGAGAGAATGTGAGTAAAGACTCTTTTCCAAGGACTCAACAATACGCCGCTCAGAGCAAGTCTCGAACCCAGGACCTTCCAATCCGAAGGCGAGTGTCACACCACAAAACCACACAAATTACAAATACAACCTACTACGTTAAACTGGTTTTATGTTGGAATGCACTAGCTTGAGAACATTAAGTTCATCGTTAAATAAAAATAAAGATGAGCATAAAAAAACGTCAGCTTTTATATAGCGCAATATCCACTAAACGTGCTCAAAGCGCTTTACAAAGGGTCGCTGACCAACAGCAACACGTGACATGGAGAACGAGACATGACGCCTGTTAGGCGATATTACAATTTATTCCGACAGATACAACGCTGTTAAATGCCAGGTACTCATTTAAGAACTGAGTACGGTGAGAGAATGTGAGTAAAGAGCCTTCTCCAAGGACTCAACTATGCGCTCAACTGGCACAACCACCACAATCACCACAACCACTCCCACCACCATCACATCACCACCATCGCCACCACCAATAAGCAACCACCACCACCACCACCACAACCAATAACCAACCACCACCACCACCACCACCACAACCACCACCATCACATCACCACCATCGCCACCACCACCACCACCACCACCAATAACCAACTACCACCACCACCACTACCACCACCATCACATCACCACCATCACCACCACCAATAACCAACCACCACCACCACCACCACAACCACCACCATCACATCACCACCATCGCCACCACCACCACCACCACCACCAATAACCAACTACCACCACCACCACTACCACCACCATCACATCACCACCATCACCACCACCAATAACCAACCACCACCACTGGCACCACCACCACAATCACCACAACCACCACCACCACCATCACCACCACCAATAACCAACCACCACCACCACCACCACCACCACCACCATCACATCACCACCAATAACCAACCACCACCACCACCACCACTACTACCACCATCACATCACCACCATCACCACCACCAATAACCAACCACCACCACTGGCACCACCACCACAATACCACAACCACCACCACCACCATCACATCACCACCATCACATCACCACCATCACATCACCACAACCACTACCACCACCATCACATCACCATCACCGGCACCACCTCCCAGACTCCCCACCACAATATCAATGGAACAGGATGGGGGAGGGAATTACCACTGGATTAGGCCTGTCAGCCACTTGTCAAACGCTAACACCATCTCGAATCCTAGATCTACGTGGTCGTGTGTGGGGTCAAATCACTCATTTATTCCACTCTTCCATTGAGTATGTGTGTGTGCGCGCGCGCGCGTGTGTGTGTGTGTGTAGGGGGGGGGGAGAGAGAGAGAGAGATAGAACGTAAGAGAGAGGGGGAGAGAGAGACAAAGAGAGAGAGAGAAAGAGAGAGAGAAGACAGAGAGAGAGAAAGAGAGGGAGAGCGAGCGAGCGAGCGAGAGAGAGAGAGAGAGAGAGAGAGAGAGAGAGAGAGAGAGAGAGAGAGAGAGAGAGAGAGAGAGAGAGAGTTGTGTTCAGCTCATTAGGTATAGATTGGGTATAGAGATGACAATATAACTGATGGTGTATCGTGTCTCCACGATAGTGGTGGTGAGTGATGATGATGATGATGATGATGATGATGATGATGATGATGATGTTACTTAAACCCAAACCCATCAATATTAACTTCAACGCGTGATCTTTCAACTTTATCACCTGCCCCTGGTGGCTGTAGCAAGCAACATCATTGACAACGACACCAACACCAAGAGCAAGACTCTCATACTCTGGGAAAAACACATATTTGAAAATTTGGCCAGAAAACTCGTCCTTCAAATATTGATCGATTTAAATGACCCTCATCTTGGAAAAAAAACTCTCAAACCTGGGACTTCGCGAAGTCCCAGGTTTGAGGGTTTTTTTCCAAGATGAGGGTCATTTAAATCGATCAATATTTGAAGGACGAGTT
>NC_088369.1:22826557-22829057 GCF_034508935.2 Berghia stephanieae
TATTATTATTAATCTTTTTTATTGATAATAATAATAATAATAATAATAATAATAATAATATTATATAAACAAACAATGAGATAAAAATGGCGATCTGTAGAGTTGGTTATTAATCTGTGGATTCTCGGAATCGGTTCTTTGAAATCCACTAATCAACTAAAATATGAACAAAAATCAACAGGGATATGAATTGATTGAGGTCAGATTGACATTATCTTGTGTCAGCCGAGCCGAAGTTCGCTCCTCCCCCTCCTGCTCCTCCTCCTAAACGTGCTCAAATCGCTTTACGAGGGGCCCCTGGCCAACAGCAACACTTAGCATTTAGGACGGGACATGACGCCTATTAGGCGATATTACAATTTTTCGGACAAAGACAACGCTGTTAACGGCCAGGTACTCATTTTACACTTGAATACGGTGAAATGTGAGTAAAGAGCCTTTTCAAAGGGCCCGTACCCAGGACTTCCGATCCGAAAGCGAGTGTATACCACCAGACCACATGTAAGCGTTGTGGACAAGAGCCCGAAACCGCAGAGCTTCGAGTCGAGCGTTGCTTTGTGGTGAATCTTCCGTGAGGGTTCGTGGACCGTACACGAATGCGGCGGCGATGAATTTGCAGCCTGGCTAGCTCATCATAACATAGTATATAGTGTGAAGCCATTAGAAGCCGCGACCCATAGAGAATACAACTCCCCAGTCTGTGCCGCGACCATAGCAATCTAGTGTATAGATAGCATTGGCCACGACCTAAACTATGGGATGCTTTTTCTTCTTCCATCTTCTGACTGCTGTGCCTGGCATTGTGTTTCTTCATAGACATCTTGTCATTCGACACTTTCAACAAAGCAAGCGGTCATTTCACAGACCTGCCTAGTACTACGAAAAATTCGTAGAAATACGACTTTTGTCTCCAGCTACAGGACTGCATTCGCCTCTTTGCTTGACTCAGTAAATCTTGTTGAAAAGGAAAGTTGTGTTCCTTGGATTGTTTTAAAATGACATTGGAGCATCTTTGGATTATGCTGAGGGCAAATCAGTTATTTCTAAACTTATTTCAGGTGACTTTTTCTTTTTCTTTTTTTTCACTTGGAAACTACAAATGTTTGAAATAAATAAAATAATAAAAATAAAATTCCCGTTGTTCATAAGTACGGTGAGAGAATGTGAGTAAAGAGCCTTTTCCAAGGCTCAAACCCATACCTTCCGATCCGAAAGTGAGTGGTCATACCACAAGACCACGATATAGACGGACAAGAGTACGGCAGTTAATTTGACCAAAAAATAAATAAATTAATAATAAATAAAATAAAATAAATTTCGCTTTATTCATACCATAGGGGAAATTTTTCTCTAGGGTCTATTCCAAGGGAAGACTGGAATGACCCAGACGAAACCGCAGTGCAGGGCCGCAAATTGAGCTAGGGCGAGGTGGCTTGCTCAAGGCCACACAGCATAGCGGGCGGGTGATCGAACTCGGTACCTTCCGGGTACGAAGCAAAGACCGTACCGCTGAGCCACGCTGTCCCCTAAATTTCAAGTGGGCAGCTCAGATTTCGGGACAGAAATTCAGAAATTCTGGCGGACAAAGCTTTGACCTTTTATTCTGGGGATCAGAGACCGGAACACAAAGGGTTGTTGGGGACACTGAACAGGGGCCACAATAGACACACACACACACACACACACACACACACACACACACAATGGCCCTCCTGCTGACGCATCATTCTAACAAGGGGCCTCAGAAATGTGGAGACGGCGCGAAATAATCGACGTTAAAATAGGTTTCGAATATCACGGAGAAAGAAGAAAATCTAATACAGGTTATAGTACCATAACACTGACCAGGGACCGACCCCCTGTAAAGCGCTTTGAGCACGTTTAGTGGATATTGCGCTATATAAAAAAGTTCAATTTCAATAACACTCGTCTTGTCAAAAACTCTCTAACCTGGGACATCCGTGAAGAATTGCCATCCGGAAATACAACAGACCAACACACACAACTATGTGAAACCTTGAACGTTTACATTCTGGTTAATACAGTTTAGTGAGAATTACTCATAAACACGGATGGCAAAAAAACAACAATAAAAAGACCTGAGTGGCGTCAACTTCGTTCTATCTAAAAAGCAAGTTCTGTGATGTAAACAAATCAATGTTGTTTGGTTTTGGCGTGCTCGACTCATAACACGGTGTTGTCACTTGAGATCAAGATGAAGCAGGTCCATGTTATTCAACGTATGCTTTGAGGGGTTGCAACGGGGATGATCTATAGATAGTTCGAAGATGACGTCACTCAGGTCTTTGTTATTGGTTTTTGCCATCCGTGTTGATGAGTAATGCTCACTGAACTGTATTAACCTGACTATAAACGTTCATGGATACACACAGTTTTGTGTGTTGGTCCGTTAAACTTCCGGATGGCAATGTTATGAGCTTCTTCGCCAAGCGCAGACTATCTATAGATAGATAGATAGTATGCACTTGGCTAAGAAGTT
>NC_088369.1:22834057-22846557 GCF_034508935.2 Berghia stephanieae
TAATAGATCGATATTGAAAGGGCGAATTTTTCTGGCCAAATTTTATTTAATGTGTTATTTCAGATTCCAGTCGTCCAATTCATTAATTAGTCATTGTGTGTCTCTCCTCCCTGCCTGTGTCAACACGGTGAATTGTCACTGTGAACAGGTCGATGAACTAATCCAATATCACGAATTCCATCTTGAACACACAATACAACACACAACACAACACACAACACAACACACAACAGAGAAAGAATTCACGAACAACACATGCGAGCACCTTTTCATTTATAGATAGATCGGGGAAGTTTACGTCACTCGGCTCATTGTTATTGTTTTTTGCCATCCGCGTTTTAGAGTATATTCTCATTTAACTGTATTATCCAGACCATAAAACTTCATGGTTACACATAGTTTTGTGTGTTGGTCATATTTACTTCCGGGTGGCAATGTTGTGAGCTTCTTAGCCAAGCGCATACTATCTATATTGTATCCCAAGACAATGGAGCGATCTATTGATGCTTTGCGTTCAGACAAAACACTCACAAAATCCGCCAGCCGGATATAACATACCAACACACAAAATTATATGTAACCTTCAACGTTTTATAGTCTGGTTAATACAGTTTAGTGGGAATTACTCATAAACGCGGATGGCAAAAAACAATAACAAAGACCTGAGTGACGTCAACTTCATACTATATATAGTCTAATTGATACAATTTAGTGAGAACTACTCATGGAATGGCTGGCTTAAAACAACAAAGAGCTAAGTGACGTCAATGTCGTCCTATCAATTGTCTGACCAGAGCGAATTCAGTGAGAATTGGATTCAGTAGTCTGATGTCACGCCGCCCGGCAACGGCGGCCATCTTGGTTCTAAACAAAGAAAATCATTACTTTTTATTCTTCAAGCTGGCTAGAACCTTTCATTTATCTTGTGATCAGAATGTATAAAAGTCAAAACAAGATCATATTTATAATGTTTTCTCCTCTGGATACACTTTTATGCTCGTCGGAGAAATATTTCATAAGGGGGTCCGCCATTGTTCAGTTTAGAGCCAGTGTTACTAAGTTACCATGCGTCATTAGGAAGGAAGTGACGTTACGACTATTGAATCCTATTATTCACCCAATTGGCGGTCTAAATACAGTATCAAAGACCTGAGTGACTCCATCTTCATACTATCTATAGTCTGATTGATAGAATTTAGTGAGAACGACTAATTTTGTCATGAAAACTAATCACTCTCGGTCCGATGTGTTTCCAGCCCCTGTCATGGGATTGTCTGGTCGATTCATATCGTGATGTCGTGTAGCTGTTGGTGGTCAACGGTGGTCAGTCAAGACGTGTGGACAATGACCAGGAGTTTAATTATTGATGAAAGCTGGGCTGGTTGTTGGTGTTAGGTGGTGTGATGTGGTGGTGGTGGTGGTGATGATGATGATGATGATGATGATGATGATGATGATGATGATGATGATGATGATGATGATGATGATGATGATCAGGATGATGATGAATGAATGAATGAATGAATGAATGAATGAATGAGTGACTGGGTAAATGATGGAATTAATAAATTAATATAAGAATGAGAAAAGGAATTATGAGTGAATGTGTGAATGAATGAATGAATCAATCAATCAATCAATCAATCAATCAATCAATCAATCAATCAATCAATCAATCATCAATGAATGAATGAATGAAGTAAGGAAGGAAGGAAGGAAAGAAGGAAGGAAGAAATTAATGAATGGATGAATGAAAGAAAGAATGAATGAATAAAAAGGATGAATAAGCAAAAAAAAAACGAATTGATAAGATTTCTCCCTAAGTAGAGTTTTCTAGAATTTCTGAACAACAGACTGACTGACTGATCGATTTTTTACTGTGAAGCCGATTAAGTGTACAGGCATAAATAGAACGATGATGACAAGCACGTGTGAGAAAGGAGGGGGGGGGGGGGGGGGAGGGGGGGAAGGTTGGGGGAGAGGATTCTAGAAATTAGACGAGACACACATTCGGTGCCCCGAACATTGAAAGTTCAAAGCTGGAAATCCGGTGCGCGTCAACAAACGCGAAGCGAGTTGGATTATAATAATATGGAAACCGTTAACTGGATAACTGGTTTATACAAACAAGATGACAGTACTCAGGTTCGCTTCGATTGACGGAGTCAGTTCGCCTTGGATTGCATTGAATTTTAACAATAGGTTTTTCTTTAATTTTTTTTAATTTTTTTTTTTTTGGGGGGGGGGGGGGGGGGTGTTTGTTTTGGTCTAGTTTGGAAGTGGGGGGGGGGGGGGGAGGGGGTTGTGTGTATATTATTTGTTTTGTTTTGTTTTTGTTTGATTTTTTTTTTTCGTTTTGTTTTGTTTCTTTGGTTGGCTTTTCGATATTTTATTTTTTTTTCAAATGGATGTATGTATATATAGATGGATGTAAATATGGCTGGATGGATGGATGGATGGATGGATGGATGGATGGATGGATGGATGGATGGATGGATGGATGGATGGATGGATGGATGGATGGATGGATGGATGGATGGATGGATGGATGGATAGATGGATGGATGGATGGATGGATGGATGGATGGAAGGGTGGATGGATGGCTGGATGGATTACTAGATATATTTTACGAAGGAATGCCAAATAAGTCAAACCAGAATACCAACAGGTCTGACAAAATGATTTACATTTCCAGCCATAATTTGTACAGCTAGAGTTTTACATATAAAAGTGGGGAAAATTCTGAATGTCCATTTCCTGCTGCCAAGGGTGAGTATGAAAGTGAATATTTTATAACAATGAATAATAATTTGTAAAGATATTAATAATATTACCACTTGTTTATGTTTTCATCTTGATAATATTACCATTTGTTTATATCTATTTTCTTGTTGGTAACATTACCATATGTTTATATTTTCATGTTGGTAACTTTAATTTTTAAAGTAAAAATTACCAGAAATGTGATATTTTAGTTTTTGTCACTTAAAAAAATACTTCTATTGTCTTCAATTTATAAGAGCTTCTATATAGCGCAATATCCACTATACCAGCTCAAGGCGCCTTACAAGGGGTCCCTAGCCAAACCAACACCTAACATGTAGGACGAGACATGACGCCTGTTAGGCGATATTACAATTTTTTATACAGATGACAAAGCTGTTAACAACAAGGTAACTCATTTTACACCTGGGTGTGGTGACAGAATCTGAATAAAGAGTCTTTTACAATGACTCAACTATGCGAGGCTCAGAGCGGGAATCGAACCCAGGTCCTTCTTATACGAAGGGAAGTATCATACCACAAGACCACATAGTTGCACAAACGTATAAAATTAACCAAAGTTATATATTTTCGAGTATAAAATCAGTTTTTAAGCATCTAAATCACCTCGACATTATATTATACCGAATTGAAGCAAAGGGTGATTTGAGGAACGGGCAGGCGCCGGTGTGAGATCAAAAATCCATTGAAAGTAAAAGCAACCCTTGGCCAATCAAGGTATCGGTCACTCCTGGACTCAAACAGCCGGACACGATTGGAAAATAGCTGTACTTTGAAAAAAAGAAATCCCCATTTTAATAACCTTATGGCCAGAAAACTCGTCCCTCAATAATCGATCAATTGAAACAAACTCTCATCTTGTCAAAACCCCTCAAACCTGGGACTTCCTTGAAGCTTCAGGTTTGAGAGTTACTACCAGGATGGGCGCCATTTTAAATGATTTCAATAGGACGAGTTTTTTGGCCAAAAATAAAAAGTGTTTTTTCAGAGTTTGGCATGAAATTTGATTAGAAATCTCGTGTTGATATCGGCCACTGTGTAACTGTCCAAATAGAGGGGCCGGTCATAAAGAAACGGACACAGCCACAAACATATCTCTGCCAGTCACTGATACAACCTACAAGCACGACTGACTGGGGGATACCAAAACAAAAAACACGGCAACACACTCAAGGTCCACACACACACACACACACACACACACACACACACACACACACACAGTAGTAGAAGTAGCGTCGACAGGCCTTCATGGCAGCCAGCGATTAAAATGAATTTATTATAACATCATTTTTACGAGAAACATCCATAGACTTTCACAAAGTAAAAGTCTATTGAAATATATATTATTTTAAGAGCTCCATCCATCACAGCTGGCAATCAACGTGTTTAATGAATCGGTAGATAGTATGCGATTGGCTAACAAGCTCACAACATTGTCATCCAGAAGTATAACGGACCAAGACAAAAAACTGTGTGTAACCATGAACGTTTATAGATAGTTCGAAGTTGACGTCACTCAGGTCTTTGTTATTGTTTTTTGCCATCCGCGTTTATGAGTAATTCTCACTAAACCGTATTAACCTGACTATAAACGTTTATGTTTACACACAGTTTTGTGTGTTGGTCAGTTATACTTCCGGATGGCAATGTTATGAGCTTCTTAGCCAAGCGCATACGATCTATAGCCAGGTAGTGAGAATTACTCATAAACGTGGACGGCTAAAAAAAAAAAAAACAATAACAAAGACCCGAGTGACGTCAACTTCATTCTATCGAGACTGTCCTTCTTTCGGAACACCCAATATTTGTGTCCGGCAACAGCTAGCCATCAACGTATAATGAAATTATAAGAAGGGGTTCGTTAAAAATAAACAACAACCCTAAGGGCGACCAACCCATACTTTTAGCAAGTGAAACAAGACAGCATTTTTTTAAATACAACTATTGGGTATAGATCTATGTCTTTGCGTGGTAAGCATAAACCAAAAAATACTTCAACAATAGGATCCAACAGTCGTGACGTGACGTCACTTCCCTCGGAATGACGCATAGTAACTTAATAACTTGTTCTAAACTGCCTTATGAAATACTTCTCCGGCGAGCATAAAAGTGTATCCAGAGGAGAAAAACATTGTTAATCTGATCATATTTTGACTTTTATACATTCTCATCACATGACATGTGAAAAAGTTCTTCTAGCCAAGCATGAAGAATAAAAAGTAACGATTTTCTTTGTTTAGAACCAACAACCTGCTTGCTGGTTGCTGGGCGGACGTGACATCAGACTATTGGATCCTATTACAATGAATCCAAGATTGTGCAGCTTTGTGAGGAATGACAAAAAATATGGCTTTTCGCATTTTTCTCCAAAACAACTTTTTGGCAATTAGGAACTTTTTAAAAAAAACTAACCCCTTCTAATTATCTTTTTATCAGAGAAGATCCAATCTTTTAGCAGCTAAATATCTGGCCATCAAATTATAGTGAATTTATCCAAGTTGGCAAATCAGAGAGGAGTCACTGGTGTAAGATAAAGATCTGAAAGAGTATGTATGAAACAGTACCAGACAAAGCATAGAGAGAAGAAAAAAAAAACATAAGGAAAATTGTCTTAGAGCTCCAATCCAAAGGTAGACTGCAATAACCCTGGCGTCATTCTCACTACAGTGCTAAAAAGTGAGCTAGGGGAAGCATAGACCATACCGCTGAGATGTAATCTGACTGCCTACTGGTATGAATTTCGTCAAAAATAAAGAAAGAATGAATAAATAAATAATTATATAAATAAATAAATAATTATATAAATAAATATAGAAATAAATAAATATAGAAATAAATATATAAATAATAAATAAATAAATAAATAAATAAATAAATAAATAAATAAATACATAAATAAATAAATAAATAAATAAAAAGTCGAGCAACTGACATACATAGTCTATAGTGTCATCAATGTCTTTTCTTCACAGAAAGCCAGTATTTGCAAGCAAACTTCCCATACCAAATTCTGTCCTTCTTTAAAGAGTGTTATCTCAGCGTCATAACGTTACCAATAAGTAAGTTCCTTATCAGTGTGACCGGTGGTAATAGTTATGGGGTTTGAACTGTAATACCCCACCACTGACAAAAAGGCTTTACCTTATTATGGTCAGAAAACTTACATTGCATTATATTATTGTATCACGGGAGTCCGGATAGCTAAGTTGGTAGATCACTCGCTTCACAAGCAAAGGGATTGGATGGACGGGGTTTGTTAGAACTGGCAGAAAGTACTTTGCGATATACTAGCGTCCTGCCCAAAGAAAGGTTGGGGGGGGGGGGGGGGGCTGTACCTTTCACGCTATAGAAACCGGGATGAACTCCAGTTCCATGGGTTAATCGCTCTGAATGACTATTTTATTATTAATATCATTATTATTATTATTGATCTAATGATGCTATGATATATTATAAAATACTCACAACACCTACCCGTCAGATCATATGTACCAACACACAACATTAATTGTAACCTTAAGCGTTGGTAGTTTACTGATGTTAGTGAGACCTAATCAACCAACTGGCGGTCTAAAAACAAGAACAAAGAACTGAGTGACGTCAACTCCATCCATTCTTGTTTAGATACATAAAATAAATAATATAAATGAAATAATTTTAGGCCGGAATGAGATAAAGGCGTTTTGTCAGTTTCCCAACTGTGCGCCTGGTGTGTGGAATAAGACATATCGTAGTTTGATCGTATTCAAATGGATCATATCGTATGTAGAATAAGGGGGGGGGGGGGCGGGGGGAGGGATAAGAATAACGACGTGCTTAGTCTTTGAGGCCAACAAGCCCTAATGCAAAATGTAGTATTCTGAAAATAAACACATTTTAAAATATTTTGACCAGAAAACTCGTCCTTCAAGTATCGGTGAATAAACTGACCCTCATCTTGTCAAACATTCTGAAACTTGAGATTTTAATGAAGTACCGGATTTGAGGGTGTTTGCTCAATGTGAGGGTCATTTTAATCGGTCGATATTTGAAACACGGGTTTTCTGGCTAAAATTTAAAATACGTGTTTTTGTTACAGGGTAGATAGAGAAGTATGGGGTAAGAATGTATCCACGATACGTCTAAGGGTAGGGACGGCCTGTGATAGGATTGTATTGGGTCGGGATTGAGAGAATGTTATTAGAATGAAAGTTGTTAAGATTAGAGGGTAGAGAAGTGGTTGAATTGTGGTGATTTTTTAAGCTTGGAAAATGTGAATCAATGATGATGATGATGATGATGATGATGATGATGATGATGATGATGATGATGATGATGTTGATAATGATGATGATGATGATGGTGGTGATGGTGGTGGTGATGATGATGATGATGATGATGATGATGATGATGATGATGATGATGATGATGATGATGATGATGATGATGATGATGATGATGATGATGATGATGATGATGATGATGATGATGATGATGATGACGATGATGATGATTGTGGTGGTGATGATGATGATGATGATGATGATGATGATGATGATGATGATGATGATGGTGATGATGATGATGATGGTGGTGGTGGTGGTGGTGATGATAAAGAGGCCTTTCTCAACTTTGCGCACTGGATACGAACAAAACCATAAAACCGCATAATAAACGTAGAAAAGACCGTTCCGAGGACTCAACGATAAATATACCATCGATTCAAAAAAACTTGAATCAGTTTATTCTCTCTTCCTCTTTTCTTTTAAGCACAAAATAACAAAATATTGATGTTTTAAAAAGGTTCCCATTTCTTATAATGTTTGTCCTCCCACAACTATGAAGTATTTGTCGACAAATTAAAGCTCTTCTATGCTTGTGTTTGTGTGTGTGTGTGTGTGTGTGTGTGTGTGTGTGTATGTGTGTGTGTGTGTGTGTGTTTGTGTGTGTGTGTGTGTTTGTGTGTGTGTGTAATGCGCACGCGCTCACGCACGTGCGTATGAGTGTATAATATATCATAAATATAGATAGAATGCGCTTGGCCAAGGAGTTCACAACATTGCCATCCGGAAGTATAACGGACCAACACACAAACTCTGTGTAACCATGAACTTTTATAGTCTGGTTAATACAGTTTAGTGAGAACAACTCACAAACGCGGATGGCAAAAACAATAACAAAGGCCTGAGTGACGTCATCTGCATACTATCTATAATATAGACAAATCCAGCAAGACTAGGCCATATTATATCGATTAAGACAACAAATAACAAGTATCAAAAATAGTTTAACAATATACATAGAATACACATATCTGATATACATAGTAGGTAGTCATTTTCATTCATTGAGTGCCTCTGGCCATCCAGACAATGTGTTATCAAATCAATCTGGTGTTATCAAATCAATCTGTACCTACCCAGTTATTGCTATGGGAGTTTTTATTTACAAGGAAATGATAAGGAATTCAAAATCTAGGCTTAAACCTTGGTTTCCTTTTTTCATTTTTTCATTGTCATTATTTTATTCTTATTGATGCTATGCGTTTAGGTAAAATACTAACACCATCCGCCAACTGGGTATAACGTAACAACACACAAATCAGTAACTACTATATAGCTTTATACGTTAACAATTTGATAGAATTTAGTGAGAACCACTCACTAAAATAACTATCTACCAACACTAACAAAGAGCTGAGTGACGTCAATTTCGTTTCTTTCTATAATATTTTCAACTCAGTGATTCTTTTTAAAATGCTCTTATGTTTTTCCTGTCTCTCTTAACCCTTTTTTCATGTTTTTAAAAATATTAATAGATCTAATATCTTTAAAACAAAAGAATTGTCACCGTAATCATTATCATCATCACCATCATCAATACCACCGTCAGTTGTATAATCATCATTATCATTATCATTCTAATTATCCCCGCCATCATCCTCATCATCATCATCATCATCATCATCATCATCATCATCATCATCATCATCATTAATATTATCAGAAGTAGTAGTTAGTTGTGGTGGTGGTAGTAGTAGTAGTGGTAGTAGTAGTAGTAGTAGTAGTAGTAGTAGTAGTAGTAGTAGTAGTAGTAGTAGTAGTAGTATTTGTTATTGTTGTACTGGTGGTAGTAATAGTGGTGGTGGTGGTAGTAGTAGTATAGTGTGTAGTAGTAGTAGTAGTAGTAGTAGTAGTAGTATAGTAGTAGTAGTAGTAGTAGAAGTAGTAGTAGTAGTAGTAGTGGTAGTAGTAGTAGTAGTAACAGTAGTAGTAGTAGTGGTATTAGTAGTAGTAGTAGTAGTAGTAGTATGTAGTAGTGTAGTAGTAGTAGTAGTAGTAGTAGTAGTAGTAGTAGTAGTAGTAGTAGTAGTAGTAGTAGTAGTAGTAGTAGTAGAAGTAGTAGAAGTCGTAGTAGTAGTAGTAGTAGTAGAAGTCGTAGTAGTAGTAGTAGTAGTAGTAGTTGTTGTTGTTGTGGTTGTTATAGCACCATGGTGATATCAACAGGATCACCATTGTCCTTAGTACCAATGTTGACAACAACAACAACAATGATATTATTAAGAGGATGACAATGATAGGAAATGGCCTTAAAAACGTGTTTGGATTTCATCAAAACTAGGCCACTGTTTTGCTATAAATATAGACTACACAATACCTTTGTGCACAGGTGTTCATTCCCCCACACACCTCATTGTGTAAGCTATGACGGATAACAACAGACACACACACACACACACACACACACACACACACACAATCCATCTTCTGTGCTCATTCCAGCATGTTTACAAATGCCATACGAAAAACGACAAGGGAGGAATTTTTATTCCTTGAATATTTCTTTATGATTTAAGTATTTTGTCGTGTACTTCTCCCAAATTAAGAGGCGGTTAGGGTCTTCTCTAAAAAATAATAATTACCTATATTAGGCGGTTTTAATCATTCTGTATCGTCATTATAGGTTTAACAAGATCATTTTTGGTGAAAAATATACATGATCTGTGTTGACACCGTTTGGCGACCTGATTTGAGGGTCTGGTATCAAAAATATAACAATCTTGTGTTCCACAAAAACTAATGAGGGAATGGCTTCCATATTCTTCCCTCTTGTCAACATTGTAGCATTCTGTGTCACCATAGAGAGATTTTACAGCTTTAGCTTATGGGATTTTTATTCGAACATTACAAAGTTGCGAATTAAAATGTTATGACAAAATTGACGTTAAAAAGTTATAATTTGGATTATAATTCAAAATACACATGCCTTTCCCCCCAAAAAATCTCTATGTTGACATAATACATTATCTCTGTGATAAACTAGGAAATTTTCAGACAATTTCATTGAGTAGATTCTGAGAAATGTTTGCCACAATATCCCATACCCCAGGAAAAATGACATATTGAGAAAATAGCAAAATAGCTTTCCGTTTCTCACACTTTTCTTACCACCTGTACCCTTTTCGACAGTGGGTTTTTTTTTTTTTTTTGGTGCCGTTTTAGTCTATTTTGAGAAGTTGGACATCAAAAATATTATTTCTATGATAATAAAGTATCGTTTTCCACCAAAAACTCGAAATTAATTTTTTGAAGGGTTTTCCTAATAATTATACCCAAACCGCCCCTAATCTCTCTCCTTACCGGCCATTTTCGGGAATTTCCCCAAAACTTCACACTCGACCGATACAAAAATAGATTTTTTTCACTCAAACACAAAATCTAAATGAGCTCTTCAACACAGTGTTAAAATACTTTAACTATAGCAAACATTTTTGTTCAAATATCATGATGTACAAAAGAAATTAGAATAACAAAATGTTGGCTGCATCGTAACAAATGTGACGGGTGGTAAGGAGAGGGTTAAACTGGCTAAAAATCAAAGGATTTCGTTCACTATCTGTTTCCGAATACCAATTCACACCAGAGTCCAAATAACTTAATCAACTAAATATACATTGGACTAAAAAAAATTAACTACGAAAGAGAAATTGTGGTAGACCTCGTCTAACTTAAATGTAACGTTCGGAAAACCGAATAGATATAAAAAACAAGATGCACACTTAGAAACGCTGCTTTTCGGCGTAATAATAATAATACACCGTGCACAAAAGACCGCGGCCATTCTAAGGAAGTAAAGAAGCTATTTACCGCACTGACACAACTTTATCACCAAAACTATCTTGACTTAAAGATGCTTTTATGATCTTCAGTTTTGCACGCAAAAAAAAAACAAAAAAAAAAACAAAAAACACACACATGAAATAAAAACAAAAACACTCGTTGAACATCTTCCTGCTAACACACGCATGAGTTTGTTCAGACTTTGAAGTGAAATGTTGACAACAATCTTGAAACAACCCCATAATCATAAAGGAGTTCGGTGACCAGACCTGCAAATGACATTATTACGTTCCCGTAAGATAAAGTCAATGCGAGGACTTCATATGTGACCCTTCGCATCAAAACGGTATTAAGTCGGGTTGGTTAAGATGTTGAAATTTGAATTTATAGACAGAAACATCAGGCTTGTGTTGAGTTTGTATTATTGAGGAGAATGGATACCATATTTTAGGGTGATAATGCCAACAATTTATATTTTTGACCAGTTTAAAATTTAATTCGACTTCTAAGCATCTGGTTCGTTCCGACATAATACCGATTTGAGACGATGGGTCACATATACCTATAGATGTCGCTGAGTCAATGACATGGTGGCACCATAGGGAGTCAATTGCCCTTGGAACGAAAGGAAGTCGCTACGAATAAAGACGGTTGATGTCTCTGGGGTTTGAGGTTTGTTGTTTGTTTGTTTTTTTTGGTTGTTTTTTTTTTTTTGTATTTTGTTTTTGTTCGTTTGTACCTTTTGTTTTTGTTGTTGTTTTTTTTTTTTTGTTTTTTTTTAGTGTGTTTGTTTTTGATTTTTGGTATGGGGGGGGGTGGGGGTGGTTTCATGACTTTGGTGTTTTGAAGGGTCTCTAAATAGTACCCAGATACACATATTTGCAAGTCTGAGAACTGAACGCATTTATGGGCTTTATTTAACATTGTTGTAATGGATAATATTGAGTGTTAGTTTGAGAATGTTTCCATTAAAACAATGAGTCATGACAATTTGGGTTATCAGACCTGCAAAATAAATACACGTCGCTCCTAACCATAATCATGACAGATCTATTTTTCTTTAAAACTTCGATGAAAAGGACATTAAAAAGTAAGACCCAAAGTAAACTTTTACTTTAATGAGCAGGAGACAAAACACACACATTCTCTCTCCAAAGTAGACATCAGAAAGAGAAACTTTCCAATGCGTCTCTTTCCAAAACAGTTATTTAGAATTGAGGGAAAATGTCCTATCAAAAATTGGTTGACATACTATGGGCGCTGACGAGAATTTGAATCAAATATTTTTTTAAATAGTAATAAAATCCCTTTCATTCATCCCGGAGAGAAAAAAATTGTCTATAGGGTCTATTCCAGGGGAAGACAGGAATAACCGTCTGCTAGGGCAAGATGACTTGGTCGAGGCCACAGCAGCGCGATATGTAGTCGAACTTGGTACCTTTCGGGTAAGAGGCAAAGACCATACCGCTGACTCCCGTTGCCATAATAATAATATAGTGTTGCTGTCTTCTGAAGAAAAACGTTCTTAATTAAGGCAAAATATTATAGGTTGTACAGAAAGGCATGACTTCATAAGAATAAAAGAAACGTATGCGCTTTAATTAGCAACGTAT
>NC_088369.1:22851557-22864057 GCF_034508935.2 Berghia stephanieae
CGTAACATGACGGACATTAACGGTGAATGGGAAAGCCCCTTAAATAATTAAACTGTGATAAGTCCTAACAATACAAGTCGTGGTTAGACTGCACGATTTCTTCACGTTTTTAATCTGTCTGAAAATGTTTTTTTTTTGTATGCTGAAATCAGGCTGGTATTTTAATCATTTATTTGTGTTTAACGAGTAGAGGGAATGAATGATGAAGGGGTGGGTGGGTGGGTGCGTAAGTGGATGAAAGGAAAAACAGTAGGGGTTGGGGTGGGGGCGGGGATGTGATGAGGATGGTGGTGGTGTGGTGATGGTGGTGGATAGTGGTGGTGATAATGCTGTTGTTGATGATGATGGCGATGATGATGATGATGATGATGATGATGATGATGATAAGTGATGATGATGATGATTATGATGATGATGATGATGATGATGATGATGATGATGATGATGATGATGATGATGATGATGATAAGTGATGATGATGATGATTATGAGGATGATGATGATTATGAGGATGATGATGATGATGATGATGATGATGATGATGATGATGATGACGATGATGATGATAATGATGATGAGGTGGAGGATGCTGATAAAAATGATGATGATGATGAGGATAATGATGATGATGATGATGATGATGATGATGATGATGATGATGATGATGATGATGATGATTATATTGATGATGATGATGATGATGATGATGATGATGATGATGATGATGATGATGATGATGATGATGATGATGATGATGATGATGATGATGATGATGATGATAATGCATGACAAATACGAATATTTAAATTGGACATTATTCAACAACCACAGGATACAAATGGGTAGGCTGGTGTCGATGCTGCGATCGTCTGCCAAACCATATTTAGTTATGACGCCATTGATGTCATCTCGATCCTACCGGATACTGGGCTATTTTTAGAAATGACGTCATAATAAGGTCTGGGTATTCATGATTCCGTCTTGCTATAATTAGATCATAGACGCCAGTGAGGGGAGCCAGATAATCAAACTGTGATATGGACCATGGTGCATTTGAACGCTAAAATAAATTATTCTGAAATTCTGTGCGGCTATGTGGTCTTGTAGTATGAAACTCGCTTTCGGATCGGAATGTCCTGGGTTCGAGCCTCGCTCGGCGCATAGTTGAGTCCTTGGAAAAGCCTCTTTACTAACATTCTCTCACCGTACGCAGGTGTAAATTGAATACCTGGCCGTTAACAGCTTTGTGTCTGTCGGAAGATAAAATGAAATATCGCCTAACAGGCGGCATGTTCCGTTCTACATGTTACGCGATGCTGTTGGTCAGGGACCCTTTGTAAAGCTCTTTGAGCACGTTTAGTGGATATTGCGCTATATAAAAGCTCAAGTTTGAAATTAAAAGGGTTTGTTCTGGAAAAGAAACAATAACTGGAGCCGTATATAGCGCAAAATCCAAAGCGCCTAACAAAGAGTCCATAGCAACGGCAGCGCTTAACATTTAAAACGACATGTGCCGCCTGTAAGGAAATAATATAGGGAATGAGATTAGCGGAAGAGTATCGTCCCTTGATTGGACGTCACCGGCGGAAAAGTTATTAGAGAGAGAACGTCATGTTGGTTGTGCGCATGCGTCTCTCGTCCTCGCTTCCTGTGAAAGCGGCTTGAGACACTTCGCCGAAGTGGACAAGAGGGACGAGAGAGACGCATGCGCAAAACCAATTTGACGTTCTCTCTGTAAGGTGACGTCCAATCAAGGTACGCTACTCTTCCGCTAATCTCATTCCCTATTGTTACAATGTTTCCGACAGAGACCATGCTATTAACAACAATGTACTCATTCTACACGCGAGTACGGTGAAATATTGTGAGTAAAGAGCATTTTCCAAGGATCCAATTATACCGTTCAGAGCAGGACTCGAACCTTGGACCAAACGGTTAGCAAAGCTTGCAAAATCTGTTCGGGTCGTTTCGATAGGACGTTAGTCTAACCCCAAGTACTTCCCGCCAGATCTAACAAACCAAGCTACCCAATCACTGTTTGGTGAACAAGGAGGTCAGAATTTTACAAATCTCGACTCCCCCCGGGATCGATCGAACTCGGTTCCTTTTCGTGTGAAGTGAATGCTCTACCCACTGGGCCATCAAGACCCCATTGTATTACTCAAGTCATATAAACCTTACAATATTATAATGATATTATTATCTATTTTGATTATTGATTTATCCATACATTTTATTGTTGAACACAACAAAGGCTTTTTGTGTGTCTGTGTTGCTCTACCTGCCTACACTGACAAATAAACAATTACAAATTTTAGCCTGAAAATCTGTTATATATATATATATATATATATATATATATATATATATATATATATATATATATATATATATATATATATATATATATGAGGGGAGGATTAACACTTTTCATCATCTAACATCATTATACGACATGATACCGTTACGAGGTGATGGGTGATATATATAATCCTCCCCTCACCAACTACAAGAGCCGGGTGACGTCATCTTCGCTCTATCTATAATGCTAGTTTTGAAAAAAAAAAATCGAATAATATTTGAAGTTTAAGTTTTCTAATTAAATTGAGCTTTTATACAGCGCAATATCCACTAAACGTGCTCAAAGCGCTTTACAAGGGGTCCCTGACTAACAGCAACACTTAACATGTAGGACGTGACATGACGCCTGTTGGGCGATATTAGAAATCTTTTATCGGACAGAGACAATGCTGTTAACGGCCAAGTACTCAATTTACACCTGAGTACTGTGAGAGAATGTGGGTAAAGAGCCTGTTCCAAGGACTCAATTCCTGCGTCGCTCAGAGCGAGAGTCGAACCCAGGACCTTCCGATCCGAAAGCGAGTGTCATACCACATGACCACATAGCCACGCAATTCATAGTTTTCTAATCAAAATTTGAAAACGACAACAAACAAGTGTTTTATCCACGTAGTCAAGATAATAGGCGCTTTGCTAAGAAACTCACAACATTGCCATCCTGAAATATAACGGACCAACACACAAAACTCTGAACGCTTATAGTCTGGATAATACAGTTTAGTGAGAATACGCTTCAACAGTCGTAACGTCACTTCCCTCGTAATGACGCATGGTAGCTTAGTAACTGGCTCTAAACTATCGGAACAATGACGGACGCCCTTATGAAATACTTCTCCGACGAGCATAAAAGCGTATCCAGAAGAAGAAAAAAAAAAACCATTATAAATATGATCATGTTTTGACTTTTACAATTCTGATCACATGACATGTGAAAAGGTCTCGCCAGAATGAAGAATAAAAAGTACCGATTTTCTTTGTTTAGAACCGAACCACGAAGGCCGCCGTTGCTGGGCGACGTGACATCAGCCTATTGAATCCAATTACTCATAAACGCGGATGGCAAAAAGCAATAACAAAGACCCGAGTGACGTCAACTTCATTCTGTATATATTCCAACAAAACCCCGAGGCGTTCGTGCCCCATGATGACATGTCTGTACAATGTGAACAATTTAAAAAAACTGAAGGAAATTATTTAACGAACAAAGATGTTCATGTTCACAATGATTTGAACAAGAAGATAGCATCGTCGTCGTGTTCAAAAGATTCTGCTGCTACTTGTCTGTCCGTCCGTCTGTTGTCAATAGATTCATTACGTGTCTCATTAATGGCTTTTGTCCATTCAAGAATACTAGGCAGCCAAAATGTAATAAAATATCTTTTTTAAAAATTTGGCCATTTTTTTTTTGGCTTAAAATATCAATGAATTAAAAGAAAATCTTGAGCATTTATGCAGCGCAATATTCACTAAACCTGCTCAAAGCAGCCAAAATGTTATAAAACATTTTTTTAAAATTTGGCCATTTTTATTTTTGGCTTCAATTGTCGATAAATTAGAAGAAAACGTTGAGTATTTCTATAGCGCTTTATTCGTTAAACCTGCTCAAAACCTGCTTTACAAGGGGTCCCAAGCCAACAGCAACACTTACCATGTAGGACGAGACATGACGTTTGTTAGGCGATATGACAAATTTTTTTTCGATAGAGACAACGCTGTTAACTGCCAGGTACTCATTTTACACCTGAGTACGGTGAGAGAATGTGAGTAAAGATCCTTTTCTAAGGACTCAACTATGCGTCGCTCAGAGCGGGACTCGAACCTTGGACCTTCCGATCCGAAGGCGAGCTTCATACCACAACACTACAAAGGTACCCAAAGATGGCCTTAAATTATCCCAAATCTCTAACTCAAGAAGTTTTGATCGAAGCCTCGGGTTCGATTTTTTTAACAAGTTGAGGGATAGTTCAAATCATTGATTGTTGAAGTAAGCGAATAGGATTCAATAAATAGTCTGATGCCACGTCCGTCCAGCAACCAGCAGCTTGTGTTCTTTATATTCTTCATGCTGGCTAGAATTTTTTCACGTGTCATGTGATCAGAATGTATAAAAGTCAAAACAAGATCAGATTTATAATGATTTTCTCCTGTGGATACACTTTTATGCTCGTCGGAGAAGTATTTCATAAGGGCGTCCGCTTTTGTTCCGATAGTTTAGAACCAGTTCATAAGTTACTATGCGTCATTACGAGAGAAGTGACGTCACGACTGTTGAACTCTATGCTGGCTAATTTCTTTTAAATGGCGTTTTGTCGGTATTTGGCTGAATAGAACATAAAAACTTGAATCAAAAGAATCTTGAAATCTGACAAATAATTTTAGTTGTAAAAGATATAAGATCTCAATGGGATTGTTAATGCCTGGCTTGTTAATGCTTGGCTTGTTAATGCCTATTATTGATTTACTTGTGTGTTTGTCTGTCTGTCTGTTTGTTTGTTTGTTTGTTTGTTTGTTTTTCTTTACTCTTTCTTCATTTGATTTTAAATAATATCCCGGTTTTTATATAACATGTAAAGGATAATAATAGCAATTGTCTGTTTCCCTTTGGATAGGATGGTAGTATATAGCAACGTACTTTCTACACACACACACACACACACATACACACACACATACACACACATACACACACATATATATATATATATATATATATATATATGTATTTATATTTGTATTATTTTGTATATATATATATATATATATATATATTATATATATATATATATATGAATACGTGTGTACGTGTTTGTGTGTGTGTGTGTGTATGTGTCTGTGTGTGTAGTTTAAAAAAAACAAAGACCAAAACATTTCTTTTTAAATCGCATGCTGCCGATACAGCCGTTTCAATGCTATTTTAGCATATCTTCAGTCGAGTTTATTTAAGTGTCAAACATCGAAAAAGCTTCACACTTCTCAATTTCTCCTCAAAATAACGTTATTACTGTTGGTTCACTTGACTCAATACTATTTTGATACGGTGGGTGACATATTTTAAAGTTTTATGAATTCCTCTAAAGCGACGTGCACTTATTTTCAGGTCTGATAACCCAATCCATTATGGGCTCATTGTTGTAATAAAAAATATTTTTTTAAATGACGCAAAATTATATTCTCTATTACAACAATATTAAATTTGGGCAATGATTACGTTCGGATGTCAGACCTGCATAAATGTGCACGTCGCTAAATGTATTTTTTCAAATTCATTTTTGTTTTTTGTTTCTTTTAATTTTTATTTAATGTTGTTTTTTTTTTTACTTTTTTTTTTTTTTTTTTTTGGGGGGGGGGGGGGGGGGGTATTTTTATCGTTCAATGAGGTCATTACGACATAAAAATACAAGCGTTTGAATCAATGCATCGTCTGTACGTAGTTTGAATAAAAATGAGGAGAGGATAATAGTTTGTATAACACAATAATTAATCGTTCAAATTCGTTGTAAGATTGTAAATAGCTATCTAGTCTAGTCTAGGCTTTAGCAAAGAATGATGATAATAATGATGATAATTGTGTCCCACTTCACATAGCAATTATTTTGGTGTTCGGGTTAATGAAGGAACAGTTCAACACGAGTATAAGAACACTTCATGTTCAAATTCTATGGCCTCGTCGTTTGGTTTGTTTTTTTTTTTGGTTTTTTTTTTTTGTTTTTTCTTGTTTTTTTTTTTTAAATTTTTTTTTTGTTTTTTTTTTTTTTTGGGGGGGGGGGGGGGGGGGGGGGGTTAATTAAACAATATACAGACCTGCCTAGTACTACGAAAATTTCGTGGAAATACGAAATGAAATTTTGGCTCCAGCTACAGAACTGCATTCGCCTCTTTGACTCAATTAATTTTGTAGAGACGGAAAGTTTAGCTCCGTAGAACCAAAATATTCAAGACTTTGGAGCATTTTTGGAGCATTATCTATTTCTAAAGCTAATTCAAGTGACGATGAATTTTTGAAACATCGAGTTGGCAGCTCTAAATAGATTTTGTCATTCATTTATTTCGTTTTGTTTTGTTTTTTTCTTTTCTTTTTGTTTTTTTCCCCCCGTTTTCTTATTTCTTTTTTTTTTTCGTTTTCTTCTTTTTAATTGGGTTGGGGGGGGGGGGGGAAGGTGTCATTGCAGGTGCAAATAAGAATGATTTATTTTATAATGTGACCTGTGACCTTCTGTTTAAAAACAGACCTGCCTCCAATTACTAAAAATTCCTAGTTTTACCGATTTTTGGCTTCAATCACAGAGCTGTACAAAGGCATTGAATTCAAAAATACTTGTAGACAATGATGTGTAGGTGCCATGACACAAACATTAAGGAATTTGAAGCGTTATCGAACATACTTAGGACTAATTGGTATGTTGTGCTATGTGGTCTTGTGGAATGAAACTCGCTTTCGGATCGGAAGGTCCTGGGTTCGAGCCTCGCTCGGCGCATAGTTGAGTCATTGGATAAGACTCTTTACTTACAATCTCTCACCGTACTCAGGTGGAAATTGAGTACCTGGCCATAAGCAGCGTTGTCTCTATCGGAAAAATTGTAATATCGTCTAACTGGCGTCATGTGTCGTTCTGAATGTTACGTGTTGCTTTTGGTCAGGAACCCTTTGTAAAGCGCTTTGAGCATGTTTAGTGGATATTGCTCTATATAAAGCTCAGTTTATTTATTTATTATCTTTTTTATAAAGTAGCTTTATTGCCTATTATCCTGCTCCGAAAACTATGAAATTTTACAATATCAAGGAGGCGGATCTGGCTTTCAGAAACCACGAGAGCAAAAGTTTGAAATTTGGTGATGGACGAACCTATGAAATCGTTTCTGGGCGGAGTTTAGCCATGATTGACAACGAAAATGTGACTGCAGACATCAAAAGGTAGGCTTATATCATCAAAGGATGTCTACATGATTAACATGGCCATATAGGGAACTCATTATCTACTCCCCCATAAATAATCTGAACACATCGCGTTTGTCTGCTGTTAGAGTGGACAAGATACTGAAGGATGTTGAGATTAAAGTGGAGAAAAAATACTCTGTTCTTCTTCTTCTTCTTCTTCTTCTTCTTCTTCTTCTTCTTCTTCTTCTTCTTCTTCTTCTTCTTTCTCTCTCTCTCTCTCTCTCTCTCTCTCTCTCTCTCTCTCTCTCTCCCTCTCTTCTCTTCTCTCTCTCTCCCACTCTCTTTCTCTTTCTCTATATCTCTATATCTCTTTCTTTCTTTCTTTCTTTGTACCATTCTCTTTCTGCCCCCCCCCCCCCCCCCCACCCCCGACCCCCTTTCGTCTCAAACTTCTCTCCCACTCTGTCCCATCACCAATTAGAACCGAATGGATATCATCCATATTTATACACATACAGGTGTAAATATAAAGATATATTATTATTAAAATCTCATCCATATTCCAGTTGCAAACTAGAAATCAAAATAGGTTACACACACCCACACATAGACACACACCCACACACCCACACAATCACAAACACAATCACACACACACACAAACAAACAAACAATTCAGTATAATATAGCTAACAACAAGCAACGATTACCTCCCCTGCGAACAGACGCGCAACATAACAAACCACTTGAGATCCCAGTTTGTTTATTTTTGATTTTGTTGATTATTATATATTTTTTATTTATTCCATATTTTCAACTTGATCACACACGCTATTTTCTGAAAGACACCGTAATAATATTAATAATAATAATAATAATAATAATAATAATAATAATAATAATAATAATAATAATAATAATAATATAATAATAATAATAATAAAATAATTAATATAATATAATAATAATAATAATAATAATAATAATAATAATAATAATAATAATAATAATAATAATAATAGCATGTTTCCAGTTGATATCGGGGAGAATGTCAACATGCATGGCCAAACCACAAAAACACATTTTAACATTTTGGCAAATTTGATTGTTAACTGTATTTTATGAGTATTAGAATCAACATATTACAATGATTCATTTTTGTCAAAAATGACACAACTCTCAAACGTTGAAGTAGTCTCGGGTTTAAGTCTTTGGAGAGTTTTGGGTCATCTTAAACTAACGATTTATGGTCTTAAAACGTTTTTCAGCCAAGAAATTAAAATTGATTTTGTGTCATTATTACAACAGAATTGATCCGAGTGCTTTATGCCAAACTATGAATAAAAACATTTTAACATTTTGGCCAGAAAATTCGTTCTTCAAATATCGGTCGATTTAACGGACTCAGCTCCTCATCTTGTCAAAAAAAAAAAAAACAAACAAAAAAAACAACGATTCTATAACTTGGGACTTCAATGAAACTTCTTTTTGAAGTCCCAGGTTTGGGAGTTTTAGACAGGGTTAGGGTTAGATCTTCTTCTTCTTCTTCTTCTTCTTCTTCTTCTTCTTCTTCTTCTTCTTCTTCTTCTTCTTCTTCTTCTTCGCAGGACTCTCTAGTTGTCTGTCCACAAGTTTTTCTAAAATGTGTTTTCTTGGTGTGATTTCATTCTCAAAGTATGCCAGATAAGACTATGAGAAGGCTGGAAATTATCCTAAAGAGTCTATGGAGTAAAATATGGTGGGATCAATGGCAACGCCCTAGGTGAACCCACCCAAGCGGCAAATTGAAGGGGGTATTCTAAGAAAACACAACATGTAATAACGTTGATATTTTCAATACAAATTATTGCTATTATTATTATTATTCTATTATTATTATTATCATTATCGTTATTATCATTACTGTTACTGTTGCTATTTATTACGATTATCTATGCATGGAGCAGATAGTTGCTGCAAGCGACATGTCAAGGTGACACACACACACACACACACACACACACACACACACACACATTATACACATACAAATGCGAGTCTTAAGGAGTAAGTAGGAGGAGTAATGATTGATGGTTCCTGTTGTCAAGGAGGAGTCAATCAGTAGAAGGTGAAGGACGATGGTTTGTATCCCAATAATATGGAAGGACAGTCGTGACGTCACACATTTCTACTTTTCCGGTTCCAAAATCATTGGAAGTGTGTATGTAACCAGTCCCTCGGTGAACTGATAATGAATAAGTTACATATTATATTGAATCATAAGGTGGAATAACTATTTCAGCAGCAGGATGTAAATTATGCATATTCTAAGGATTATGGGAGATAAAAGAGCAGAGGGTGGGTGGTCTTTATTGACGACCAGCATGCTATATATTTAGACTAGAAAACAAGATATCATCATCTTGAAATTAAAAGATCATTTAGATAATAAGGTATGAATCCAGTCCTCTGGAGGAGTGGTTTTACACTTCCAATCAGATTGGAACCAGTTTTTTACATCACACTGTTGTACCCTTTTGATCTTCATGTTACTGTCAGATTTGTAGGTACAATAGAAATCACTAAAAGTATGCCCTTCCGCCACGACATCATAGGATATCGTCGTCTAGTCATTCCATGAAGGAATATAGATAATTCATCAAACAAGGTGTCTGATGTCAACAGGAATCACCCATGTTGTCCAAAGTGAGCAAATTGGGGGTTAATAATCGAAAGTGCTTGAAGTCGGTCTCGAACCCGGGACCTTTCGGGCCACAAAAATCACTACAGAGACACAAAAGCCTGATTGTTTGTGACTGGATCAGGTGATGACACTGCGTCACAGGAAGTAGATCTTTTTGTCCCAAAAACCATCAAACCAGCCTCTTTGTTCCATACATTTGTGACCACCGTCTCTATGCGGTTTTTTGTCGGGATGAATTTGAAGCTTATTTTTCAAATGTTTATTTGGGAAAACAACTAAACAAACAAAAAAATAAAAGTAAAATAAAAAAGTGAGCATTTATATATCGCAATATCCACAAAACGTGATCAAAGCGCTTTATAACTACAATTTCTTACGTTACAAACGATCCCAAATTCGTATTTCATAACATTTTATTTTAATTTTAATTCATTCTTACTGAACTTATTTACTCGGACACTTAATACCGTTTTGAGACGGGAGGTCACATGTATGTGTACTTTCTCATTTGGATTAAAAATTAATGGATATGGGACAGCGTGGCACAGCGGTACGGTCTTTGCTTCGTACCACAAGGTACCGAGTTCGAATACCCACTGCGTTGTGTGGCCTTGAGCAGGTCACCTCGCCCTAGCTCAGTTGGCGGCGGTGCATTGCGGCTGACGCCTGGGTTATTCCAGTTTTCCCTTGGAATAGACCCTAGAGACAAATTTCCCCTACGGAATGAATAAAGGGAATGTTTCTTTTAAATATTATTATTTTTATTTATTTATTTATATTTAGCATATTTGTTCATAATTATCTGCCTTGTATTTGTTGCTGTATAAAGAACTGTACAAAGTTGGTAACATCTGGGATGATCGAAGGAAAGAGAGCTAGAGGAAGACAAAGAGTGACTTATCTAAATAACATAAGAATGGCCAAATGTGACTTAAAAAGCAACGCAGATTTCATGCGCATATGTTATAAGTACCCTTTTATACGGTTGTGAAACGTGGACGCTTGACAAAGAATGTACGAGGAGGTTAGAGGCATTTGAGATGTGGGTGTATAGAAGAATTTTGAGGATATCATGGACAGACAGGTGTACGAACGAGGAAGTGTTGGAGAAGGTGAGAAAGGGAAGAATACTGATCGATACCATCAGAAAGAGGCAGTTACGCTTTCTGGGACATGTGTGGAGAAGAGACGGAATAGAAAAGTTGGTAACATCTGGGATGATCAAAGGAAAGAGAGCTAGAGGAAGACAAAGAATGACTTATCTAAATAATCTAAGAATGGCCAAATGTGACTTAAAAAGCAACATATATTTCATGCGCAATGCAGAGGATCGTGATTCGTGGAGACAGCTGGCCGGCAACGTGCTCAAGAGCACAAGCCACGGTGGATGATGAAAGAAGAATATTATTGTCTCCTTCGTATTACAAAAAATGGAATGTACACGTAATGGAGGGAACAACAAGAGATAAAGTGAATAGAAAAGTGCCAGAAGACAAGAGAATAAAAAATTTTCGTGGCGGTGATGGGGTTTGAACCTGCGACCTTATTGGTACGACAACTCCGCCTGGCCGGTGAGAGCGTGACTCTACCGTATGAGCTATCCACGAATCCAAAAAAAATCGTATCAAACTCAGGTCATTCATTACTAGAGCTCCCTCTCTCTCTCTCTCCCACCGACTACTGGAGACCGCCGGTCCAACACACAACCATCGCGAAGTTACCTGGCCAGAGGGAAAGAACCCTAAAACGAGGCAGCACGAGACTGGTCCATTCATAAACGAGACTGTTTTAAAGTAATTCATCGTTGAAAACAATTTAATCGGGTGAATTCGACGTGCACATATATGCAGGTCTGACATCCAAACCCACTTATGGGCCTAGTTTAACATTGTTGTAATGTATAATATGATATTTTGAGTCTTTTTTTTTTTTTTTTTTTTGTTGTTGTTGTTGAGATTTTCATTACAACAATGATCTCGTAAGGATATTTGGTTATCAGACCTGCAAATAAGAGCACGTCGGGTGAATTACATAAATTTTAAGTTTGCCGTCATCATTGAGATGGTTGCCATAGCAACTTCGCGATCCCAGGTTTGAGAGTGTTTGCCAAGATGAGGGTCATTTAAATCGATTGATATTTATTAAGGACGAGTTTTCTGGCCAAATTTTAAAATATGAGTTTTCCCAGAGAACGACAGATTGGAGGTTATAGATGCTGTGCACTTGGCTAAGAAACTCACAACATTGCCATCCGGAAATATAACGGACCAACACACAAATCTATGTAAACTAATAACAAAGACCTGAGTGACGTCAACTTCGTTCAATCTATACACAAACTTCTACATTTGAAATTTGAAATCCGTGCCCAACGCGCGCTCCCCTCATGGTCACTCAGCTACATTGGGAATCTTGTTGGAAATATCCAACGCAAGACTTCTTATTCAGAAGCCCTCTGGCGTGACGGAAAAGTCAATTCTGGGAAAGAGGATAATAGTTAGTAATAGTGTTCGATCTGACACGGTGCTGGTAGGGAAGGGTTTATTTTATGTCAGGCCATGTCATAGCCTTGGACTTTTT
>NC_088369.1:22869057-22876557 GCF_034508935.2 Berghia stephanieae
GCGAGCTGACTTGCGATGGTCCGACTCCGTCAAGCTTTCATCTGGGTTTGTAAATAGATGCAAATTGGTAAGGGAGTTGAATGGTTGTAAGCAGTGGTGGTGGTAGTAGTAGTAATAGTAGTAGTAGTAGTAGTAGTAGTAGTAGTAGTAGTAGTAGTAGTAGTAGTAGTAGTAGTAGTAGTAGTAGTAGTATGTAGTAGTAGTAGTAGTAGTAGTAGTATTAGTGGTAGTAGTAGTTATTGTTGTTGTGGTGGTGGTGGTGGTTGTGATGGTGGTGGTGGTGGTGGTGGTGTAGTAGTAGTAGTAGTAGCAGTAGTAGTAGTAGTAGTAGTAGTAGTAGTAGTCGTAGTAGTACTTCTACTACTACTACCACCACCACCACCACCACCACCACTACTACTACTACTACTACTACTACTACCACCACCACTGCTTACAACCATTCAACTCCCTTACCAATTTGCATCTATTTACAAACCCAGATGAAAGCTTGACGGAGTCGGACCATCGTGCCAGACATATTTAGGACATTGCCCTTTGCCAGGGCTGCTATTGACGTCACTGTGGCTGTCAAAATGACCATCACGAGTCCACGAAGCTTTTCAGAGGCAACACGAACAAACAATGACCAATGGGCAGTCTGGTCTGGTCAGTACAAAATACCAATCAAAACTACTCTGATTACTAAAATCAGTTTTATGCAGAAAACAGGACGTTTCAAGTTTAACCCTTTACACGCGAGGTTCGACTTGATTCGAATAAATTTAACGACTCAGAGTTGTTCCTCACCAAGAAAAGGATGCTGTGAATTTTTTTTATAAAATGAATATGAACATAGATAAAAAGGAATAAATAAAATAAAATATAATTCCCGTCATTCATCCCATAGGAGAAATTTGTCTTTAGGGTCTATTCAAAGGGAAACTGGAATAACTTAGGCGTCAGCTACAGTGCAGCGCCGCAAATTGAGCTAGGGCGAGGTGACTTGCTCAAGGTCACACAGCGCATATGTAGAGCATTTCACAGATTTAGTGTAATCAATCATCATCATCATTGCCTTTTTCACCCTGGGTCAGGGTATAGGCCACACATCATCATCATCATCATCATCATCATCATCATCATCATCATCATCATCATCATCATCAGGCTATAACATAACGTCATGATGTCCGTCCAAGCGAATCTAGTCAACGACGTCAATGGATGTTTTTCGAGCAACTCGATTACAGCCTCGTCCGGTAGAGATAGTCATGCAGGTGAACAGGTGACTCTCGACCGTCATCCAGCTACTGTGCACCACCAAACATTACGAACAACAACATGGAATGTAAGAAGTCTGTACCAGAAAGGAAAATTAGCAAATGTAGTTATGGAAATGAAGAGATTGAATATCAATGTTTTAGGATTATCAGAAGTTAGATGGAAAGGAGCAGGAGAACTTAATTATGATGACTGTAAAATTATATACTCAGGAGGAGGAGAACACCAAAGGGGAGTTGGAATTATACTAGATAATAAAACGGCGCGAGCAGTCAAAGGATTCTGGCCCATATCAGACAGAGTAATGGCAATCAAACTACAAGCAAAACCTTTTGATTTTGATATTTTACAAATATACGCCCCAACCACCAGTCACGATGATGAAGAAGTGGAAAATTTCTATCAACAAATAGATAAAGCAATGCATCAGTTTAAGTCTTCAGACATAAAACTCATCATGGGCGATTTTAATGCCAAGGTGGGCCGAGAAAGAATAGAAGATATTGTGGGCCCACATGGTCTGGGAGACAAAAATGACAGAGGTGATCGTCTTATTCAATGGTGCCGTCAACATGATCTGACAATCACAAATACTTGGTCAACAAACCACAATAGAAGGAAGTGGACATGGAAAAGTCCTGGAGTTGGAGTGAGAAACCAAATAGATTACATACTCATCAGCAAACGTTTCCGAAACTCGGTTTTGTATGCCAAATCTATGCCGGGGGCTGACTGTAACAGCGATCATATACCTGTGCTATGCCCCATACGAGTTAAATTGAAAATCTGCAAAAGAGCAAAGGCTAAACCTAAATACCAACTAGACATTCTCCGGGAGGAACAGAAGATACAAGAAAAATTTGAACTATCAGTAAGAAACAAGTTTGAAGTGCTTGGAGAACTAACAGATATAGAAGAGAAATATGAGCAGTTTAAAGACAGTGTTGCTGCATCATTAGAAGAAAATGTTCCAACCACACTTAAGTTGCAGAAGAAGAAATGGATTACTCCAGAGATATTAGAATTAATGAATGAGAGAAGAAAGGCCAAAAATCAGGAAGAAAAATACAAGACTCTGAACAGGCAGATAAAAAGAAAATGCAACGAAGCTAAAGAAGACTGGATAAATGAACAATGTCACTATATAATGTCCTGCAAAGAAAAAAATGGCAAATTCTTCCATCAGAAAATCAAAGAAGTGACAAACAAAACTAAATCAGGTGCTAAAAGTGGATGCATCAAAGACAAGCGTGGAAACACCATCATGGACAAAGACTGCATTCTAAACAGATGGTCAGAATATATTGAAGAACTTTTTTTTGATAATCGAGGAGAAATGCCTATGATAAAAGAACTGGAAGGGCCTTCTATAATGAAAGATGAAGTTAGGAACGTCATGAAAAGCATGAAAAATGGAAAAGCTGCAGGACCTGATGCCATAACAATTGAAGCCTTGACTGGCCTGGGTGAATGGGGGATTGAATTCATCACAAACCTTCTAAATCAAGTGTATGACACAGGAAAAATGCCAACTGATATGAAACGATCCATTTTTATAGCACTACCAAAAAAGCCAGGGGCAGTTGATTGTGAACAACACAGAACTATTAGCCTAATGAGCCACCTCACAAAAATTCTTTTGAAGATAATTTTACTAAGAATAAGAAATAAAATACGACCTGAAATTGGGGAGATGCAATTTGGTTTTGTTGAGGACAAGGGTACCAGAAATGGAATATTCACATTATCAATGCTGATGGAAAGATGTATTGAAGTAAATAAAGATCTGTATATGTGTTTCATCGACTATTCAAAAGCCTTTGATAAAGTACAACACGAAAAACTATTCAAAATTCTATCATCCTTGGACATTGATGGTAAAGATTTAAGAATATTACGGAATTTGTACTGGGAACAAGAAGCAGCAATGCGTGTTGACAACGAACTAAGCAGTTTTACACCTATTAGAAGAGGAGTTAGGCAGGGGTGTGTTTTGTCTCCAGATTTATTCAACCTCTATAGTGAAATGATATTAAGAGATATCGAACATAAGAAGGGGGTGTGTATTGGAGGAAAGAATGTAACAAATCTGAGGTATGCAGATGATACGGTTCTACTGGCAGAATCTGAACATGAACTACAAGAATTACTGGATGTTGTAGTCAGGAGTAGTGAAAATATGGGACTGGAACTGAATATATCTAAAACAGAATGTATGACGGTATCTAAAAATAATAACCCACCAGCCTGTGTAATAACAAGCAGAGGACAAACAATACAACAAGTTGAATGTTTCAAATATTTAGGCTTCAATGTAACATCCAATGGAAAATCAGATTGTGAAATAAAGAAAAGAATAGGTATGGCGAAGAATGCATTCAACCAGCTGCATACAATTATGAAAAACAGGAATATTAGCATGAAAACAAAAATCAAAGTCCTGGATTGCTATGTACTGTCTGTGCTGCTATATGGTTGTGAGAGCTGGACCATAAACAAGACCATGGTTAAAAGACTGGAGGCAGTGGAAATGTGGTTTTACAGAAGAATGATGAGGGTGTCATGGATGGAAAGGAAAAGAAATGAAGAAATTTTAGAAATGGCAAACAGAAAAAGATCACTGATAACAAAAATCATCAAACGCCAAATGGAATTTTTAGGACACATTATCCGCCACCCTGGTTTGGAAATACTCGCCTTGACTGGAAAGATGAATGGAAAAAGAATAAGAGGAAGACAAAGAATAACGTATTTGAAAGGGATAAGAACTTGGACAGATGAAGCTGAGAAAGGTGGCGCTGCTTTAATAGAATTGGCAAGAGATAGATCAGCTTGGCGGAAGATGACCTCCGACGTCTGCTTCAGATATGGAACTACATGAGATTATAACATAACGATGGCTACGCACAGATAAACAGTTTCCATCCTTCTCTATCTTGAACTAACTTTTTTCTTTTTTTATTATCTAGTTTCATGTCTTATCACTTCTTTGTATACCAGCTTCCTTTATAAATTATGTCATTGCAGAAACTCTTCGGTCGCCCAAGCTATATAAAAAAGAAAAGAAAAAGGATTTGATTTGTCCGCCTGTGTTTCTGTAACAATTTGAGTTTTAGGCAAGAAGTGTTAACCCTTTGCCAACCCCCAACCTGGAGGACCAGGTGACTCAAAAAGGGGGAGTCACACACCATTAGTCGTTCTTTGACGTTTACGTCCCGCTTGCTTGGCAGCAGCAGCTTCTAATAATGCTCACACTATCATGTTATGACGATCGACCGACCAATCAGCAAAGTCTCAACCACCGTCGCGAACCCGCCCGATAGCATCGTCACAACACACCGTTCAACTAGATGCTCTGTCGTTTCGGGTTCTTGCCCACATCGGGTACATGTAGGACAGGTGGAAAGTCCCCACTGTCTTGGCGTTGGGCTATTCTTGCGCCCTCTCAGTTACAGGACCCACGGACACCACAAAGGGGTGGGGGTGGGGGGGGGGGGTGTAAGATCAAAATCTGGAAAAAGTTTGGATAAACTAGTGCCAGATAGAGCATTTAACTCCTAGCAGACCATATAAAACCTCATTTCCATTTCATACAGTATCAGTTTGCCTGTCAGGCATCCTTTTTTGCACTAACACTCTTACAATACCCGTCACTGCGTATTGCCAGATACATATATATCTACACCTGAATCGAGAGAGGTCATGTGTGTAAAGTGCCTTACCCACGGATACAACAATGGAGCCAGAATTTACCACGAGAACTACCATTCACCCGACTGGCCACTGATCACGTTTAACAGTGCTTGGTATTTTGTGTGTGTGTGTGTGTGTGTTTGTGTGTGTGTGTGTGTGTGTGTGTGTGACAAGAGTAGATACCGTACTACTGAGGAAGTAAGCCCGGGTGAATTGAATGTACAGTTTAAAATGTGCGACTTGGATCAGGTTAATAGGAATGGAATAGACCCTAGAGACAAATTTCCTCTGTGGGATGAATAAAGGGAATTTAATTTAATTTATTTATTTATTTATTTTATTGAAGAAACTTGTATTTATTGATTGATTGATTTATGTTTTAATATACTAGGAAAGACTAACATTTTCTTTTAAATTTCAGAGATTTTCCTTCAATTTTATATGTATTTACTGAATAACAATGTGAAATTGAGTAGTAGCTTCAATTTAATAAACGAAAATTGGGTAATGTAGACGTTTCGGGTTTTCCCTTTATCACTAAAACACGATGTATTTCCATCATAATATTTCCAATCATATTATTTAATTGTAGGTCTGATATTCATCGTGTTTTTTCTTATAAAGGGAAAAGCCGAAACGTCCACATTATCAGTTTTAGTTTATCAAGTTGAGGCTTTCATTCAAGTTCATATTGTTATTTATTTCTTGGAGCTTCGAGAAACAATATTTACATTACTATGTATTTCCAGATGGGAAACAAGGCCATAATCGACGTGTGCATATATACAGGTCTGACATCCGAACGCAACTATGGGCCTAGTTTAACATTGTTGTAATGGACAATATTTTGCGTCGTGTTTTTTTTTTTTGGGGGGGGGGGGGGGGGGGATTTCCGTTAGAACAATGAGCTCATAAGGATTTGGGGCTCATAAGTATTTGGGTTATCAGACCTGAAAATAAGTGGACGTCTATCTATTTCAAAATGGCACAGTGAATAGAATCGGACATAATGTATGAAGGCTGATAAAATTGGCTCGTTGCTTTTTAGAGGCACAACTTTTTGGACATTTTAACAAAGAGAGCAGAAACAGTGAAGGTCTCGGAAATGGAGTCAGATATTAGACAATCGTAGGCAGTTGATGGAACAAAGGATAATTTTTTTTGGCTAAATAATCTTTATTTAGCTAAGAAATGAAGATGTGACTTTAAAGACCCGGTAAGGCCCACGTAGACATATTTGCAGGTCTGATAACCGAACAAATTATGGGCTTGATTGAATATTGTTGTGATGGAGAATATTTCCAGTTTGTGTGAGAGTTTGTATTTCCGTTAAAACAATGAGCGCATGACGATTTGGGTTGTCAGACATGTGAGTGAGTGCACGTCAAGATAGCAAATTCCGCTTGAGTCGATGGGTCACAGACAGTGACAGAGATGTTAATGGTCACAGACAACGTGCATTTATTAGCAGGTCTGATGACCGAACGTAATGATGGACCTGGTTTAACATTGTTGGACAGTAATGGACAATAGTTTACTTTGGTTTTGGAGTATTTCATTCCAATCACGAGCCCATAACAATTAGGGTTATCAGACCTGCAAATAAGTACACGTCGTTACAGATCTACTTTTAACCCCCTCCTTTCCAGCCATTTTCAGAATTTTCCCCAAAACTTCACACCCACCCATCACAAAAAACAGACATATCTTACTCAAAAAGAAAAGTAACAAGAACATTCTATACATTAATATGGGCTCTACTACAGAATGTCAAGTTTTTATAGGTATAGCAAAAAAGAAATGAAATCTGGATGAGGAAAGTGACGGTTGCATCGTAACAAATGTGACGATTTTCCAATAGGTAGTAAGAAGAGGGTTAATAACAACAAAAACCCCCACAGGTTTTTACTAAAAGACTGTTGTAGTGAAATCTAACAATCGGGTTTTGAAATAGTTTAAAATGTTGTTTTTATTATTGTTTAAACAAGACTGGTTCTTGTTCTCTCTGACGGTTTGTGTTAATTTTGGGGGCGTTGTCTGTTTACGAATTGCCTGCCGTCTGAGAGACTGCGTGACAGTGCGAATTGTCCCCCCTGGACACTTCCGGTCTTATCGCCTTTGCTTTTGTCCTCGTTCCGGTTCCGCTTATAGGGGCGGCAATCAGGGGTAAACCGGAAGTCTTTGCGGGAACGTCGTGTCTGTCGCGCCAGGAGAGAGGCGGAAGGAGATTGACAGTGTGTATGTGTATGTGCACATTTCTCGCTTCTAGATTTATTCCGATATGAGTCTCTGTATTCTATTGATCAAATATTATGGTTAGAATGTCTTGACTGTTGCCAAAAAAAAACCAAAGTGGGGGGGGGGGGGGGGGGGGGGGATATGACATAAGTATAGAATGTGTCTTTTTACAATAATAGTTAAGAATCTATTCTTTAAGAAATGGGCGTGGGGGTCAAAACTGGTCCATACAACGTGGGGGTCAAAACTGGTCCATCCAGCGTGGGTGTCCAAACTGGTCCATCCAGCGTGGGGGTCAAAACTAGT
>NC_088369.1:22884057-22889057 GCF_034508935.2 Berghia stephanieae
AATGAAATCAAAATCCAACTGAATATCTACACAATTTAATGAAAAAAGGTTTCACATTGTAAAAAATCGCTGTCGATATCAAAAATATATGAAAAGTGAAGAAAAAATTTGAAAAATGACAAAGAACCTACCCGACAACAGTTAAAGTTGATAGCTGGAAGGCAATCCCATTTGTAAATTGTGTTTGTGTGTGTGTGTGTGTGTGAGAGAGAGAGAGAGAGAGAGAGAGAGAGAGAGAGAAAGAGAGAGAGAGAGGGAGAGAGAGAGAGAGACGGAGAGAGTGAGTTGGAGAGCAACCCTACTCCAGTGCCTGCCCACAGCCAGACAAGACTCAATCTATGTGAATAGACATGACATAAATGATTTATGGGGCCATTGTCAAACATATTCCATTGGTTTTTTAAAAACATCTCTTTGTTTGTTTTAACTTTCGTTATCATTTCTAAAATTACTTGTCATTCTTCAAATTTTATTTCGTTTGTTTATTTATTTATTTGCTTATTTTTTTTAAGATGAAAAGTTTAATTTATTTGTCTAGATATTTCGTCTATGTTTATTCTGCTTGTCTGAGTTGTTTTACTTTTGTTTTGTTTTTTTGTTTTTGTTTTTTGTTTTTTTAAAAATAAAAATAATATCAAGGGAGAGATTGTATGTGCTATCATAACGATGACAGTTCACTTAGAGATATGGAATAATACTGACGTCTATTTGCAGGTCTGACAACTTAATCCAAATTGTTATCATGGCCCCATTGTTGTAATTGAAATGCTCGTTCCAGGCAGCAATGTGAAATAATGGCCAGCATTTTTGTTGTTTTTTGTTTTTTGTTTTGTTTTTGTTTTTAAAGTTGTTGTTTTTTTTTTTGTTTCGTTTTATTTCGTTTTTGTTTGTTTGTTTGTTTGTTTTGTTTTCAAAGATGAAGATAAATTTTATCGGCCGATACTCGAAGGACGAGTTTTCTGGCCAAACTTTAAAATATTTATTTGTCAAGAGTACGGCAGAGTAACTGTTAGTGAGGACAAACTCCTGATAGACATAAGGTTCGAATCCATAAAGTTCTAAGCCAAAAGTTTCTAAGCCAAAAGGTTGTAAGCCAAAAGGTTCTAAGCCAAAAGGTTCTAAGCCATAAGGTTCTAAGCCATAAGGTTCTAAGCCAAAAGGTTCTAAGCCAAAAGGTTTTAAGCCAAAAGGTTCTAAGCCAAAACGTTCTAAGCCAAAAGGTTCTAAGCCATAAGGTTCTAAGCCAAAAGGTTCTAAGCCAAAAGGTTCTAAGCCAAAAGGTTCTAAGCCAAAAGGTTCTAAGCCAAAAGGTTCTAAGCCAAAAGGTTCTAAGCCATAAGGTTCTAGGCCAAAAGGTTCAAAGCCATAAGGTTCTAAGCCATAAGGTTCTAAGCCAAAATGTTCTAAGCCAAAAGGTTCTAAGCCAAAAGGTTCTAAGCCACAACGTCCTAAGCCAAAAGGTTCTAAGCCATAAGGTTCTAAGCCAAAAGGTTCTAAGCCAAAAGGTTCTAAGCCATAAGGTTCTAAGCCAAAAGGTTCTAAGCCATAAGGTTCTAAGCCAAAAGGTTCCAATCCATAAGGTTCTAAGCCAAAAGGTTCTAAGCCATAAGGTTCTAAGCCAAAAGGTTCTAATCCATAAGGTTCTAAGCCAAAAGGTTCTAAGCCATAAGGTTCTAAGCCAAAAGGTTCTAATCCATAAGGTTCTAAGCCAAAAGGTTCTAATCCAGAAGGTTCGGAATCCAAAAGGTTCCAATCCATAAGGTTCGAAACCAAAAGGTTCTAATCCATAAGGTTCGAAACCAAAAGGTTCTAATCCATAAGGTTCTAAGCCAAAAGGTTCTAATCCATAAGGTTCTAATCCATGCATAAGGTTCTAAGCCAAAAGGTTCTAAGCCACTTTCTTGTGAGTGTCGGATGGCGTGGATTGCAGAGCGTTTCACTTGCAACTAAGTAGAGCTGACGTATAAATTTGGTCACCGGTTCAGTTCCCGTCCCTGAAAATACAAATAAAATGTTTTTATCATCTATTGTCTTCTTGCTCGTCTCCTCACTTTATTTGATGGTATTCTAAGGGCTAAGCCACACCGGAGACTGACTCCGACAACCCGGCACTGCCGTCCTCTGCCGTCTTCCGGATAAAGACGTCGGGCACGGACAAAATACCAAGAATAAAGAGAAGAGCCGTTAGACCTACCCATACCAAGCACCCGACGTTCTCTGTCGTTATTTTTTTGGTAAGTCCAGCGGCTCTTCTCTTTATTCTAAGTATTTTGTCCGTGCCCGACGGCTTTATCCGGAAGACGACAGAGGACGGCAGTGGTCTCCGGTGTGGGTTAGCCCTAAGTGTGTTGAATCGTAGCCATCGGTTACATATAACCTGACACTAGAACCCTCTTGTGTAGCGTCTAGTGAGTTGTCGTTAGTAGAGCTCAAGAAAACAAGTAATGCCATTGGTTAAACTATTGAATACAACTCACGATTTGTTTTCTTTTGTGGCAAAAGACTGGCATTTTGACGTCATTTTTTGGTCAGTGTCAGGCCATAACTTTACGATGGTTACGGTTGAATGCCCTCCCATCATCGCTGCCAGGATTTTAAGCCCTCTGAAAATAAGTAATTCAAAACTCTATGGATTAAAAAAAAAACAACTCTAAAAACTTGAGCATTTATTTAACGCAATATCCACTAGACGTCCTCAAAGCGCTTTACAAGGGGTCTTGAGTTAACAGCAACTCTTAACATGCAGGATGAGACAAGACGCTGTTAGGTGATTTTACAATTATTATAATGTTGAACTTTTTAAAAAAATGTGGTCTAGTGGTATGACACTCGCTTTCGGATCGGAAGGTCCTGGGTTCGAGCCACGCGCTCGGCGCAGAGTTGAGTGCCTGGAAAAGGCTCTTTACTCACACTCTCTCACCGTACTCAGGTGTAAAATGAGTACCTGGTCGTTAACAGCGTTGTCTTTGTCCGAAAAATTGTAATATCGCCTAACAGGCGTCATGTCCCGTCCTACATGTTAAATGTTACTGTTGACCAGGGACCCCTTGTAAAGCGCTTTGAGCACATTTAGTGGATATTGCACTATATAAAGCTCAATTATAATGTTACGGTTTTTTTTTTTTTTTGTTTTTTTTTTTTTGCGACGGAGAAAACGCTGTCAACGATCAGGCAGTTTTTTCATACCTGAGTACGGTGAGAGAATGTGAGTAAAGATCCTTTTCCAAGGACTCAACAGCGTGTCGCTTAGACCTAGACTCAAACCCTGGACCTTCCTGTCCTAAGGCGAGTGTCCAACTACAAGACCACAAAACGCCACAGATAATATTATTATCATCGTCTGCGGCATCTGTTTGGAATAGGATTCAATAGTCTGACGTCACGTCCGTCCAGCAACCAGCAGCTTGGTTCTAAACAAAGAAAATCGGTCTTTTTATTCTTCATGCTGGCTAGAACTTTTTCACATGTCATGTGATCAGAATGTATAAAAGTCAAAACATGATCCGATTTATAATGTTTTTCTCCTCTGGATACCCTTTTATGCTCGTCGGAAACATATTTCATAAGGGCGCCCGCCATTGTTCCGAAAGTTTAGAACCAGTTACTAAGTTACTATGCGGCATTACGAGGGAAGTGACGTCACGACTGTTGAAGCCTATTATGTAGAATCCAAACCGCCATTTTCAGCACGAACAGGGAAAGGAAATCGTCAAGATGTTGAAGCACATGTCTGAATGATAATCCGGGCTGATGTCTGTCAAAATCGGATTATTTTATTTATCGACGGCAATGACCAGGTAGTTTTTTTTCACACCTGAGTACGGTGAGAGAATGTGAGTAAAGAGCATTTGTCAAAGACTCAAATACGTGCAGTTCAGAACGGGACTCGAATCCAGGACTTCCAGCCCGAAGGCGAGTGTCAAACCAAAAAACCACCAAAAAAAAAAAAAAAAAACAAAAAAAAAAAAACAAGAAATTTAATATTATCATCGTCTGTTTGGAATTTTGTAGAAACCAAACCGCCATTTTCAGCACGGACGGGGAAAGGAAATCGTCAAGATGATGAAACACATGTCTCGAGTCCTGGTTCATGTCTGAATGTGTTCTTGATAATCCGGGCTGATGTCTGTCAAAATGGGAATTTAATTTCCGGTCCAGGCTTTGGAGATGTCACAGAGAAAAAGCTCATGTTTGTTAAATAAGATATCATGGATGAAGCTGACGTCATTGGGTTGTTTTGTTGTTGTTGATATTGTTCATTTTAGAAGACCTGGCCATACAGGTTGATTAGTGTAAAGTCAGTTCTCTGAAATAGACTAGAAATATTAAAGGTTGCACGTGTAGGAAACGATATGAAACATTGTGTATGAAACAATGCCAGACAAGCAGATAGGAAAATATAAGAACCTTAATCGCTAGGTCTCAGGTTCGATCCTCAGTCGTGGCAGGCAGATTTTTTGGATTTTTTTTTCTTCTGTATTTTCCTTTCTTGCATTATCAGGTACTGTTTCAAACACACTTTTTATGACCGAAGGGAAAGAGCTCAGATTGTCATTGGTTCGGATACACACATAGTAGTAGTAGTAGTAGTAGTAGTAGTAGTAGTAGTAGTAGTAGTAGTAGTAGTAGTAGTAGTAGTAGTAGAAGAAAAGAAGAAGAGAAGAAGGAAGAGAAGAAGAAGAAGAAAGAAGAAGAGGAAGAAGAGAAGAAGAAGAAGAAGAAGAAGAAGAAGAAGAAGAAGAAGAAGAAGAAGAAGAGAAAGGAAGAAGAAGAAGAAGAAGAAGAAAGAAGAAAAGAAGAAGAAGAAGAAGAAGAAGAAGAAGAAGAAGAAGAGAGAAGAAGAAGAAGAAGAAGAAGAAGAAGAAGAAGAAGAAGAAGAAGAAGAAGAAGAAGAAGAAGAAGAAGAAAAAGAAGAGAAGAAGAAGAAGAAGAAGAAGAAGAAGAAGAAGAAGAAGAAGAAGAAGAAGAAGAAGAAGAAGAAGAAAAGAAGAAGAAGAAGA
>NC_088369.1:22894057-22899057 GCF_034508935.2 Berghia stephanieae
CTGACGAGGCAGATCGAATGAATCATTCGATAATTCTATGGAAAAAGTTATTGAGAAAAAATGAATATAACATGAGAAAAAAAAATTATGTATTTTTGTATATAGTTACTGCTGAACGTTTCTTAAGCCGAATATTTAAAAATAGAAAAAAATCCCCCAAAAACATGAAATCCGCAGTGTTTCACGTAAAATCCATTTAGACTACTTTAAAGCCTATCTAGGGGTGAACAAAAGGAATATTTCAATTTGGGGAGAACGCGCAATTTTTGAGGGAAGTATACGCTTTAATTACACCTCTCCCCACCCATCGGAAAACCCTAACGATTTCAGAATGTTTTCGCTTAATTTATTGGTGTAAACAAGGTGTAAAATTAAGACAACTGATTGGCAATCAAAAATAATATTTTCATGCTCATGAATACAAATCCAACGTTGTTGGTTTCTAGGGGGGGGGGGGGGGGGGGGTCAAACGGGCATTCCAGCAGATGGAGAAAAACACAAATCATGGCGGATCAAAATACTACTATCATACAATTGTACGCGAAATAGCTTAGAATCTTACTTGTAAGGGTGGAATACACGTATTCTTTCATTTCTCTGTAGGAGTAGTAGTAGTTACCCGATAAAAATAACGCGTTTAATAAACAGAAAGAAATGAAAGACTCGTATATTACAGACACTCATATATTTTGAAATTTATGATAATTTATGGTTAAAATTGACATAGATTGAGACGAATCTTTTGAGCCATCAACGATTAAAATTGGTCTGGTAATAAACTGTAGGTGCGTGCAAATGAATCTGGCAACAGGGTGGCCAGATGGCGATTTCAAATATCAAAGGACCAATCATTATGCCTTAGCAGATTTCCTAAATAATCAATTGAGTCAAGGGGTTATAGAATTACCTCGATTAAAATCTTTTTAAAAAGCGGGGGGGGGGGGGGGGGGTCCCGATAGCTCAGGTGGTAGAGCACTCGCTTCACACGACGACGATAGATGTTAAGATTGGAATGATTCATCAACCCATTCTAAGGACTCAAAATTCTCATCGGTAACAGCAAGACTCGAACCGGGGACTTACAGGTCCGAATGTGGTTAGTTGCCCTTCCACAATATCCACAGGGTCAACACTGATACTGGTCTTTCTATAAGACGGAAAGACTGATTGATCTTTTCAACGGGACTCAAACCATGAATCTACCAGTCCAATTGCGAGTGTCATACGATATGACCACAACGTCGAATCGGATTCTTATTTGTAAGACAAACAGTCCGACTAATCTATGCAAATCGGGGACTTGCGGATCCGAATGTGGTTGCTCTTCCACAAGACCACAGGGTCAACACTGATACTGTTCTATAAGACAGAAAGACTGATTGGTCTATTCAGCAGGACTCAAACCATGAACCTAACGGTTCAAGTGCGAATGTCATACGATATGACCACAACGTTGAATACGATACTTCTTTATCAGACAAAAAGACCGACTAATCTTTTCAGACATAATACAAATGGTAGTTCAGACATACAGAACAACTAGAGCCAGCACAGCTAAGAAATAGGATATTTAACTAGTTATCTGTCGTACTCGGGAAAAACCCATATTTTAAAATTTGGCCAGAAAACTCGTCCTTCAAATATCAATCGATTTAAATAACCCCCATCTTGGCAAAAACTCTCAAACCTGAGACTTAAAGGAAGACTTTACGAAGTCCCAGGTTTGAGAGCTTTTACCAAGGTGATGGTCATTTAAATCGATCGATATTTGAAGTACGAGTTTTGTGGCCAAATCTTTTAATACGATTTTTTCCAAAGTACGAAGTTTACACTTAAAACATGAAAAAGGCAGTAAAATAAGCCGTTACATAATGAGGTGTAATAATGATAATGTTATTCGAGATAGATTCCCCGAGCAGACGCGCTTAAAACAAACTTCATTCATATCGATTATATAATCTACCGCGTTCTAAATGTTTGCAATGCAAACGATACCGACACACCGGTTTTGGGGCACAATCAAGTGGTAATCGAATATTCAGGACGTATCGATTCACGTCTGCCCAGACGAACTTTTGAGATGTCAGATTGTGAGAGTTGGTGCCCTTTGCCAAGCTTGATAACCCGGTCGTCTTTTATCCTCTTGTTTTCTTAGATTGTTTGTTTACATAAAATTTTCTTATGATGATGATGGTGTGTATGTGTTTAGGTAAAACACTCAATGTTTTACAAGGCGGATTAATCGCATCGTCAAACACAAACTTGTACCCGATTGTAACGAAAATTTTATAAGGAGTAAATAGGGCTTTTAAAGTGAAACAACGTTTCGGCATTTGACCTTTGTCAGGCGACAGACAAAACACCAAGATTTTTTTTTTTTTAAATGACATTCATATAATCAAATCTAAATAATACAATAATAATACATGGCAGTTTTTCCCCGCATTTTTCATCACTGTGTGATGCTCAATGCACGTTACAGATAGATATAATATACAAAATTTACATATAAAACGTATACCACAATAATATCAAAAGAAGCAGTGTATGTAAATCGTATAAATATCATGAAAATGGTAAAAGGGTCGGTAGTGCTTTAACATTGATTTAAAACTCTCATTAGATTTTGCTTCTCTTATCGTTCTGGGCAGGTCATTCCACACAAGGGCCCCATTGTAGGTAAATGAACGGCCGACATAAAATTTATAATTATGATTATTTCTAAGAGTAAGCTTTTTTTTGTCTGTCGAGGATCGTAAATTCCTATTTGGTACATGATATATTTCCAACAAGCTTTTAGTGTTGTCAGGTGCTTCATCATTTAGGCTTTTAAAAGAAAACAGAGCAATCTTAAAAATGATTCTTTCCTTTACAGGCAGCCAGTGCAGCTCATACAGAATAGGCAGGAAATGTGCCATTCTCTTTTGTCTTGTTACTAATTTAGCTGCACTACTATTCTGTATGATGGTCCCCACCAGGAAAGAGAAATAGGGGCAGACCATTGGGCATCCGGAGGAGGACAGTTGAAGAGGAGATTAACGAAGCTGGAGAGAAGATGATAGAAGAGAGATTGAAATGGTTCGGGCATGTAAACAGACGAGAGAGGGAGGGAGTTTGTGGGAAGGAGAGTATTGGACTTTCAAATATCGGGAAAGAGGAAAAAGGGATGCCCAAAGACTAGATGGTGAGATAAGGTAAAAGATGATATGAAAGAAATGGGCCTGGAGGAAGATGATGCGCTGAACCGAGATGCATGGAGACGTGGTATTCATTATGGCAACCCTGCAAAATGCGGGATAAGCTGAAAGAAGAAGAAGAAGAAAGACATTGTGCTGAACTGGCTGGCCCAGGACAGAGATGCCTGGAGGAACGTTGTTGGCGCCTGATGCTCCACCAAAAGGTTTAGTAAGGAAATCTGGATGACGCAGGCGCGAGATTTTATGATGGCTTATGTGAGATAAAAGAGCATTGCAATAGTCTAGACGTGATAAAATGAGAGTTGTGACGAGTTTCATTGTTGCATCTTAAGTAGTAAGGAAATCTCTAATGGGGCATATTTTATTCAAATTATTTGTAAGAGTTGTATTGAGACTGTATCCTTGCATTTTCATAGAATGAAAAAAATGGGGAATAGTGGCATGACAAAAACTCTCAAACCTGGGACTTTGCCGTCCGGGACTTCGCGAAGTCTCAAGTTTGAGAGTTTTTGGCAAGATAGAGGTCATTTTAATCAATAGATATTTGAAGGACGCGCCCTTTGGTCAAAATTTTAAATACGTGTTTTTCCAGAGTATCCCAGAATAGATTTGAATTTCCTTTACGACAGAAAGTGTTATTTCGTTCTGTCATAAATCCATGATTCACATCTAGACATAAACTGTTTTGAGGCGAAAGGTCACAAATACACATATAAACATACATACACACACATAATCCCCCCCCCCCTCTCTCTCTCTCTCTCTCTCTCTCTCTCACACACACACACACTCACAAACGCACACTCTCTCTCATACACATACACATACACGCACACTCATAAACACACAAACATTGCATCCCCACACATTATACAAAACACAAGTCAATTTCCAATTCCGATATTTGCAATTCATTTCCCATAGAATATTAATGCCATATATTTATTACGCTGATCTAAGCACCCCGCCAATGCTTAGATATTAGACAGAGACAGGGACAGAAAATAATAGACGGAATAACGTTATGACTATTCATGTCTTCCTCAATTGATTTCCTGCTCCTCATTGGCAGTGGCGACACGCCCTTTAGGAAAGAAGGGCCGGGCACTTCGACGATAAAAACAGGGCAGGATGAGGGGGGAAATAGATGGGTGGGGGGGGGGGGGAGTAAAGACTATTTGTATGGCATTTAGAACAAATGGGCTATTCCATAATTTTTAAAAAACTCAAATTCTCATTTTCTAGTATATTTTATAACATTTCCAATCACTAAAAATTTTAAAATATAAATAAAAAGGTAAATAGATACATTTTTTAAAAAACCCTCCAATTCTCATTTTCTAATACATTTTACAGCATTTCCAATCACTAGAAGTTTTTTTTTAAATAAAAAGGGAAATAAATAAATGAAAAAGAATAAATCAAAAGTAGGTATCGGAGCTGGGGGCTTAGCGATATAGTGTTTTGGTGGTGACTTGCTCAGAGCCACAAAGACCAGAGAGGGGTCGAACGAACTTTCTTGGTGAGAAACAAGGACGATACCTTCTTGGTAAGAAACAAGGACGATACCTTCTTGGTGAGAAACAAGGACGATACCTTCTTGGTGAGAAACAAGGACGATACCTTCTTGGTGAGAAACAAGGACGATACCTTCTTGGTGAGAAACAAGGACGATACCTTCTTGGTGAGAAACAAGGACGATACCTTCTTGGTGAGAAACAAAGACGATACCTTCTTGGTGAGAAACAAGTACGATACCTTCTTGGTGAGAAACAAGGAGGATACCGCTTTGTCAAGCTGCCC
>NC_088369.1:22904057-22916557 GCF_034508935.2 Berghia stephanieae
TTTATAATGTTTTTTCTCCTCTGGATACACCTTTATGCTCGTCGGAGAAGTATTTCATAAGGGCGCCTGCCATTGTTCCGATAGTTTAGAACCAGTTACTAAGTTACTATGCGTCATTACGAGGGAAGTGACGTCACGCCTGTTGGACCCTATTGACATCTCAGAATCGTGGCTTGTTGGCATGAGTTGGCGTGATTTGTGATTTTCGTACTCTCAGAGACACCATCAAACCCAAGACTGAAAAAACGGAGACCTGAAACTTCTGGAATGATAAAAGGGTTTTGTTTTTTAATGGTAGGCGATGCGTATCAGGCTATGTCAAATGTGTCAATATAATCATGTTTATTTGGAACATAAATTAAATTTGGCTCAAGTTTTCGCGCCTTTCTGACCTCAGTTGGATGATTACTCCGCACTAAATTCTCTCTAACAGATGATAAACTTTTAAGTTTACACATAGTTTGTGTCGTGGCACGATTGATTTGGTGGGTATAAATTGTGTGTATTTTACCATCAATACTCAAATGCAATGTTTACCGATTTGACGTTTAAGACTCATATACGGAAGGAGCCCCTTTATTTCATGTCTCGTTCTTACATTTTAGTCTCGAATCAACCCCTGTGAAATGTTTACGTTTAAGTTGCCCTTCTAACACTGACGTAATCTGGAAAAACCCGTATTTGAAAAGTTGACCAGAAAATTCGTCCTTCTAATATCGATCGATTTAAATGATGACCCTCATCTTGGCAAAAAATCTCAAACCTGGGACTTGAGTATAAGTTAAATTTTCAACATCAACTTCACCGCGGGGTTAATATGCTTTGAGACACTGGGTCACGTTATTTGATTACCGGTTAGAGGAAAACCTATCCCCGACTGTAAAGGGTCAACTTTTTAAAAAAATACGAAATCAATGACGTCAGGTCGACGCGTCCTGAAATCCCTTCAAGTCGTGTCATCAGCTGGACCGATTGGGACGGAACATCTACGAAGGTCAAGGTGAACTAAACCGTCTCGTCTCCCGCTTCCGCCCGCATCCCGCCACGGCCTGCCGCCTGCCCGACATATCCCTTTAATTTGATTGGCTGGTGCTGCCAGCCCCCCGCTTCGTACAATAATTATTTCCATTTATAGAATATCGGCTTTGATAGATTTCGACTTTATCGCATATCTTTCGACCAGAAGTAAAATTGGGAAAGGTTTGATTCACGTAAAAAACACACACACAAAAAAAAAAAAACAAACAAAACAAACAAACTACGAAACTGATCAAGTCGATACTCTGTCTCGTCTTGTGGTGAAGTCAGACGATATTTTTGAGTTCGGCCACTAGATAGCCATTTGCTTCGGGTCGAATGGTCTAGAAACGAATCCATCTGGACGCCCAAGTGACCAGACGAGTGTCAAAAATAGCAAAGAGTGACCTTAGCACTTGAAAAAGATTGACCGATTTGTTTCGAGGAGAATTTTGTATCTATTTTCGTAGGTAATTCTACACATTGAGATGTTTTAATGACAAAAACACAAACTTGAGCTTTTATATGCGCAATATCCACTAAACGTTCTCAAAGCGTTTTACAACCAACAACAATACATAACATGTAGAACGAGACATGATGCCTGTTAGGCGATATTACAATTTTTTTTCCGACAGAGACAACGCTGTTAACGGCCAGTTACTCATTTTACACCTGAGTACGGTGAGAGAATGTGAGTAAAAAGTGGGCTTTTCCAAGGACTCCACCTACGCGCTGAGAGAGGTTCGAACCCAGGATCTTCCGATCCGAAAGCGAGTGTCGTACCACAGGACCACAGCCCTCCTCCCCTCATCTCCTTCTTTTTCCCTCTCTCCCCCACCCCCCCCCCCCTTACTCTCGCTATCCTCATCCTAATGGACATCTTGCTCAAATCCCCCCCCCCCCCCCCTATCTTCCCCCATCTATCTCTCCTCATGCCCCCCCCCTCCTCCTCCTCCTCCTCCTCCTCCTCCTCCTCACCCTCATCATCATCCACCCCCCCTTCCCTTTACCCCTCCCCATCTTGTCCCTAAATCTATTTCTATCGGCCGCGTCAAAGCAAGACCTAATACTATATCAGACGCCAGTCTGTCTCCCTTGGGAAAGACACCAAAATAGAAATAAAGCTTTAAAAATGATCAAACGTACGGACAGAAATTGAACGCGATTTTCAACGAAATCCACTTTATTGAAGAAAGATGAGTTGGTTACTATAAACAAGCGGTTATGTGGTCTAGTGGTATGACACTCGCTTTCGGATCGGAAGGTCCTGGGTTCGAGCCTCGCACTCGGCGCAGAGTTGAGTCCTTGAAAAAGGCTCTTTACTCACATTCTCTCACCGGAATCAGGTGTGAAATGAGTACGTACCTGGCCGTTAACAACAGTGTCTTTGTCCGAAAAATTGTAACATCGCCTAACAGGCGGCATATTATCCGGTCCTACATGTTAAATGTTGCTGTTGACCAGGGACCCCTTGTAAAGCGCTTTGAGCACATTTGAGTGGACATTGCGCTATATAAAAGCTCTTTTAAAAAAATATAACAATATAATGGCTTTATATAGCGCCTAGATCTACGTGCACACTTATTTGCCTAGGTCCAATTAAATTGCTCATAGGCTCTTTATATCAACATATCATAATATCTACTACACATTATATTTTATAACACTGTCGAGTTGAAAACCATATTGATACGACTGTAGGAAAAATATTATACCATTCTTTCATTTCTTGGTATTTATTCAACGATTTATCTTTATCGTGCCCAATTATGGCGAATAGCAGAGAAGTACTAGATAATCCATACCATTTGGTTACAAACTATCGAATAATATTACTTGTAAGGGAGAAATAAACGTATTCTTTCATTTCTTTGCATTTATTCAATGTTATTTTCATCGTGCCCAGTAACACTACGAGCTTGCGAGTATAATATGATGATGAAAATATAATGAGTTTGAATAAATACGGAGAAATGAATGAAATAATACGTTTATTTCACAAGGTAAGATTATATTAGATATTTTGTGACCAAATGGTATGGTATTAGTACTTCAATTCGCCATAATTTGAATTTTTCTCCATCTGCTTGAATGACAATTTGGTCCAAACAGAAAAACGTTGGATTTGTATTCATGCGCACCAAAAGATTATTTATAATTGCCAACCAGCTGTCTTTTCCCCCATTATTTCACACGAATAAAATGAGCGTAAATATTCTTCAATCGTTGAAAAAAAATTTTATTCAACGTGTTCAAAGCATTTTTCAACGATTACGTATTTACCCAGAAATTTTTGGGTTTTCCAATGAAAGAGGTGGAATATTATACGGTTCTTACACCATTGTTTTTTGGAATTCCGGACTTGTTCCCAATCGCTGCACGAGCTTGCGAGTATGGGATTGGGAACAAAGTTCGAATTCCAAAACACAAGAGTGTAAGAAATCATTTATTCTACACCTCAATCGGTTATTATTTCGTCATCTTTGAATAAAAGACATCTTTGAAAACATTTTAAATGTTACTTCTTTTTAAAGAATCTGATTTTAGTGAAATTTAACGATTTATATTTTGACATCACAAATCATTATTGTAAACATGATATCACTACGCGTTTAATTTCGAGAGAGGTGTGGAATGAGATACACTAAATCATTGCGACCAAAATAATATATTAGGCTCTACGGGGAAAAAAAGATCCTGGGTACATAACACGAAATGTTTCGAGATCAAAACTCTTCTTGTTCCAATATATTAAACACAACAAAATTGGTGAGACTTATGATGTAGGTTCCAATTCGAAATGTTTGAAATAGCAGCTGGTCCCGTTTGTCTTACTTTTACTGACTTTCTCGTCATTGATTTGACTTGTACGAATCGATGGCTGGGCGTGGAGCGTGGCCTTCGTAAACTAAAGGCCTGGTATTGACCAACAAATGACGTCACAAAAGAAGACAACGATCACCAAACGAAATTGGATTCAATAGTCTGATGTCACGTCGCCCAGCAACGGCTGCCATCGTGGTTCTAAAAAAATAAAATCTGTACTTTTTATTCTTCATGCTGGCTAGAACCTTTTCATATGTCATGTGATCAGAATGTATAAAAGTCAAAACATGATCAGATTTATAATGTTTTTCTCCTCTGGATACACTTTTATGCTCGTCGGAGAAGTATTTCATAAGGGCGTCCGCCATTGGTCCGATAGTTTAGAACCAGTTACTAAGTTACGATGCGTCATTACGAGGGAAGTGACGTTACGACTGTTGAAGCGTATTGAAAAGTAAGTTGTTGTAAGAAGGGCTCGAGGACACAAATTAAGATTCCATTGGTTGAGATGTTGATTACAACTCACAATAAACTTTCCCCCGTCATCTTCGTCTTCTTTGATGACGCATGTTTGGGGGTTCGAATCAGGCTCTTGGTTCGCAAAGGCTACGGTGTGGCTCGCTTGTTAAACGGTCCGGTGTCTCGTCTTGTCACGAAAGTTAAAAGGTGTAAAGCCAGGTCACTGGCTGGATTGGTGACAATGATTGTGAGAATCACTGGTTTAAAAGCTCACAACATTCGGCAGCCGGAAATAACGGACCAACACACTAAACTGTGTGTAATCTTGAACGTTTATAGCCTGGTTAATACAAATTAGTCAGAATAGGCTTCAACGGTCGTGACGTCACTTCCCTCGTAATAACGCATACTAACTTAGTAACTGGTTCTTAACGATCGGAACAACGGCGGACGCCCTTATGAAATATTTCTCCGACGAGCATAAAAGTGTATCTAGATGAGAAAAATATTATAAATATGATCATGTTTTGACTTTTATACATTATGATCACATGACATGTGAAAAAGTTCTAGCCAGCATGAAGAATAAAAAGTATCTATTTTCTTCGTTTAGAACCAAGCTGCTCGTTTCTGGGCAGTATAGATAGTTCGAAGATGACGTCACTCAGGTCTTTGTTATTGTTTTTTGCCATCCGCGTTTATGAGTAATGCTCCCTGAACTGTATTAACCTGACTATAAACGTTCATGGATACACACAGTTTTGTGTGTTGGTCCGTTATACTTCCGGATGGCAATGTTATGAGCTTCTTAGCCAAGCGCATACTATCTATAATGACGGCCACTGTTTTGTTCTCCCCCCCCCCCCCCTCCCCTTTCGCCCCCATTGTCACCAGCAGTGACTTCTCTCGCCCAGTGGTCAAGCGGTGACTGACAATTATGTGGTACTCTGGAAAAACACATATTAAAAGTTTGGCCAGAACACTCGTCCTTCAAATATTGATCGATTTAAATGACTCTCATCTTGGCAAAAAAACCTCTCAAACCCGGGACGCCTCGATCGATATTTGAAGGACGAGTTTTCTGGCCAAATTTTTAAATATGTGTTTTTTCCAGAGTACCACACAGCTGTCTGACCCACTTAGTGACGTCATCCGACACGCGTGTCCTGATATCGCACCCAGTTACCCCATTAGACTCCATTCGTTGATCTGACGCTGACCTCTCTGGTCATTACAATGTCCAGTCAACTGGATCACAGCCGTCAGCTGATTGGTGGCAACCATGATATAATAATAATATAGCACTTCGATAGTATATAACCATGACGATGCCATGTTCTATGCGCTTAAAACCTTAAGCATTTATATAGAACAATAAATACCAACTAAACGTGCTCAAAGCATTTTACAAATGGTCCTAAGCAACACTTAACATGTCGTACAAGACATGACGCCTGTTTTATATATATATATGTATGTATATAGACAGAACGCTGTTAACGTCCAGTTACTCATTTTTCACCTGGGACTGACAGGTGAATGTGAATAAAAAGCATATATTTTTAAAACAAGGGTTCAACTTTGTACGACACAAAGCGGGACTCGAACCAGTTACCTACACACACACACACGCACAGACACACACACATATACACACACACACACACACGCACAGACACACACAGACACCCACCCACACACACATACACACACGAGCACGGAAAATGTTGTACATCTAAATGAGTTCTCGATCTTTCGGATATTTTCCCTAAGATACCCGATAATGTAAATGTTGCTGCTCGAAGCTCGAAGAAATAATTAATAATGTCATGTTTTTAAGATCTTAACAACGTCACTACCTCACTATCTCATTCATCTATGGTGTTTCATTCATCCTGTTTTGTTGATAAAGGGGAAACCCGAAACGTTCATTTGATCTGTTGTTTTTTTTGTAATTAAATTGAAGCTTACAATCAATTTCACATTATTATTTATTACTAAGATACCAGACAAAATCAATGAAGTGTGTTCCCTATTAGAGACAACACAGTAATGACACTAGCAGTCACATGATCATTACAATCACAACCACCGACCATACCACTACAGTCTATTGATCCAAAGGTAAAGCAAGAAACAGTACCTTATAAAAATGACTATCTATCCATTAGTACTGGTAAATCATAAATGATATTCAAATGAAAAAAATGGTGATGGTTTTTATACTCTTTGACTTCCCTCTTCATCAATGGGCCATTTCATCTCAGGAAGATATTAGAAAATGGAACTTAAAGAAAGCAAGAAGCAACCTTACATAAAAAATGACTATACATCGATCAATACTGGTAAATTATAAAATATATTCTTATGAAAAAAATGATGATGGTAACTCTACTATTTGATTTCCATATTCGTCAATGCACCTTTCAGCTCAGGAAAAGATCTAAAAATAGAACTTAAATAAATCAAGACGTAACCTTACAAAATGACTATCTGTCTATCCGTACCGAAAAATTTAAAAGATATTCAGATGAAAAAAATGCGATGGTTTTGTTTCTATTTGACTTCCGGGTCATCAATGCACCAGTTCAGCTCAGGGAAATATTAGAATATGGAAATTAAAGTAAAATACATAAAAATGACAATCTATCGAATCGTGCTGGCAAAATCATAAAAGATATTCTATTGAAAAAACAGTGATGGGCTACCCATTGTGGACAGGTGAAGGGGAAAAGACCAGGCTAAATGAGGACCAACGCCCCGGGTGTAGAAACAAAAACAGACACACACACACACACACACACACACACACACACACACATACAGACTCAAGACACATCCACGTACTAACTGTCCGAAATGCAATGTTACACAGGAATGAATGGCATTGAATGCTGATACCCTTTGAAATGTCAAAACATTGAATTGTGACCCTCCGTCTCAAAACGGTATTATGTCGGGATGATTCAGACCCCAAAAAAGTGAATTTAGAGATAGAATGATGAGAAATTGGAGCTTAGAAGTTTTTGCAATGCAAGAAATAGTCTTTATACTCCACCATAACATACAGAAATTAAAGCCAAGTTGGATATTTGTGGCTATGAATTCAATTTCCCTTACCGAGTGGATCCCGACATAATACCGCTTTGATACGATGGGTCACAATTGGTCTTAACAGATCTACCGTTGTTTGAAATGCGAGACTGCCGCGTCGCGAGACTTGTTCGTTATGACTTCTTCTTCTTCTTGGTTCCATGCCTGGTCCAGGCTTCGGATACTGCATGAATTATCTCTCACCATTCCTCCCTGTCTCTTGCTTTTTCAAACAGCTCTTGGATTGTTAGGTTGGTGAAGCCCTTCAGTTGGTCTATGAGTGTTTTTCTTTGTCTCCCCCGGTCGCGTTTACCAGGTATTTTTCCACAACTTGCCAGGTATTCATTCTTATCTTTCCTTACTTTGTGTCCGAAAAAGGATAGTTATGTTCGTTATGACAGGGAACTGATAATGTCGTTGGTATCGATATGGATGGGCTGTCAACACACGTGTAAGTAGCTATTGGGTGGCTTTGATGTGTCAGACACATCAATGACAACGGGCTGTATAGATAGAATGAAGTTGACGTCACTCGGGTCTTTCTTATTGTTTATTTGCCATCCACGTTTATGAGTAATGCTCACTGAACTGTAGTAACCTGACTATAAAAGTTCATGGATACACACAGTTTTGTGTGTTGGCCCGTTACACTTCCGGATGGCAATGTTATGAGCTTCTTAGCCAACCGCATACTATCTATAGATAGTATGCAGATGACGTCACTCAGGCCTTTGTTATTGTTTTTGCCATCCGCGTTTGTGAGTTGTTCTCACTAAACTGTATTAACCAGACTATAAAAGTTCATGGTTACACAGAGTTTGTGTGTTGGCCCGTTACACTTCCGGATGGCAATGTTATGAGCTTCTTAGCCAACCGCATACTATCTATAGATAGAATGAAGTTGACGTGACTCGGGTCTTTCTTATTGTTTATTTGCCATCCACGTTTATGAGTAATTCTCACTTACGTGTATTAACCAGACTATAAAAGTTCATAGTGTTGGAGAAGGTGAGAATGGGAAGAATATTGATCGATAACATCAGAAAGAGTCAGTTACGGTTTCTGGGACATGTGTGGAGAAGAGACGGAATAGAAAAGTTGGTAACATCTGGGATTATCGTAGGATAGAGAGCTAGATGAAGACAAAGAATGACTTATCTAAATAACCTAAGAATGGCCAAATGTGACATTAAAAGCAACACAGATTTCATGCGCACCGCAGAGGATCGTGATTCGTGGAGACAGTTGACCGGCAACGTGCTCAAGAGCGCAAGCCACGATGGATGATGATGAAAAGTTCATGGTTGCACATATTTTTGTGAATTGGTCCGTTATACTTCCGGACGGCAATGTTGTGAGCTTCTTAGCCAAGCGCATACTATCAATAGATAATGTCAATGCTATCGATATTGATAAAGGCTGTCAAGTCAACACACGTGTGTAGGTAGGTATTGATGGGTTTGATGTGTCACACACATCAATGACAAAGGGTTGTATACAGATTACATAAACAAGTTGAGTCTGTGCTTTATCTCACCCTGTTTTCATTTACATGTCTATTTATGTATTTATTTATTTATTTATTTATCTATTATTATTCGTTTTTTTTGGTTATGTTTGACACAACAGAGGACCGAATCATGTAGAGAGTATGATTTGCTTGATACCAAATGTTAACACACGGATGAAAGATGACGTGTAAATTTTGAGTCATCATATATGCGTAATATAACAAGACATCTGAGTACGTAATCCCCCCCCCCCCCCCCCCCCAAAAAAAAAAAAAAGAAAAAGAAGAAGAAGAAAAAAAAAAAAAAAAAAGAAGAAAATAAATTTAAAAAATTAAAACTCACATATTCACCAGCGGGAAAAATGTACCAACACACAAAACTATGTGTAACCTTAAATGTTTATATAGATAGTATGCAGATGATGTCACTCAGGCCTTTGTTATTGTTTTTGCCATCCGCGTTTGTGAGTTGTTCTCACTAAACTGTATTACCCAGACTATAAAAGTTCATGGTTACACATAGTTTGTGTGTTGGTCCGTTATACTTCCGGATGGCAATGTTGTGAACTCCTTGGCCAAGCTATCTATAGTCTGATTGATAGAATTTAGTGAGAACTACTCATAAAAATGGATGGTTCAAAAAAATAACAGATACCTGAATGACGTAAACTTCGTTCCATGAAAACAGATTAGATGATAGAGTTCTGTGACGTTATTGTATAGATACTATGCGCTTGGCTAAGAAGCTCACAACATTGCCATCCGGAAGTGTAACACAAAACTGTGTGTAACCTTGAACGTTTATAGTCTGGTTAATACTTTTAGTGAGAATAAACATAAACGCGGATGGCAAAAAACAATAACAAAGACCTGAGTGACGTCAACTTCTAACTATCTATAGATAGAATGAAATTGACAAATTTTCCTCTCAGGTACTGTGGGAGAATGTGAGTAAAAAACTTTTTCCAAGGACTCAACTATGCGCCAAGTGAGGCTGAACCCCGGCCCATCCAACAGCAAGAGTCATGCAAGGAGACCACATTACCACACATGAAGAGATCAAAGGAAATCTTACCGTGACGGTCTGAATGCATCAGCTAGAAAACAATGACGTTGATTATCACCTTTGACCTCAGTAACCACCCATGGCCGTCATGCTTCAGTGGTTCGAGTTCTTTTTATTCCATGAAAATAACTCTCTCTCTCTCTCTCTCTCTCTCTCTCTCTCTCTCTCTCTCTCTCTCTCTCTCTCTCTATCTATCTATCTATTTTATATATATATCTATCTATCTATCTATCTATCTATCTATCTATTCTATCTTCTTCATCTCTCTTCTATCTTCTCTGTCCTCTTCTTTCTTCTTCTTCTTCTTCTTCTTCTTTCTTCTTCTTCTTCTCTCTTCTTCTTCTTCTTCTTCTTCTTCTTTCTTCTTCTTCTTCTTCTTCTTCTTCTTCTTCTTCCTTCTTCTTCTCTTCTTCTTCTTCTTCTTTCTTCTTCTTCTTTTCTTCTTCTTCTTCTTCTTCTTCTTCTCTTCTTCTTCTTCTTCTTCTTCTTTCTTCTTCTTCTTCTTTCTTCTTCTTCTTCTTCTTCTTCTTCTTCTTCTTCTTCTTCTTCTCTTCTTCTTCCTTCTTCTTCTCTTCTTCTCTCTTCTTCTCTCTTCTTCTCCTCTTCTCTCTCTCCTCCTTCTTCTCCTCTCCTCTCTTCCTTCTCTCTCTCCCTCCTCCTCCTCTCTCCTCTCTTCCTCTCCTCCTCTCATCTCTCCCTCCTACCCCCCTCCTCCTCCATCTCAACCCTCAACCTCTCACTCCTTTCCCCTTTGACCTCCTCCACTCCAACTACTCTCAAACAACAAACAAACTTTCCCCATTTGACCCTTTCAACTACAACCCATCAAAAACACAACCTTGCAAAAAAACTCGTTCTCGAACATATCAATGTAATAACCCAACCTTATCGTGAAACTACAAACTGTTCACGTTAGTCCCAGGTTTACAAGTTGTATTTTTTCCCCATGAGATGAGTGTCATTTCAAACTTACGATATTGGGATGTGTTTCCTGTCCAAAATTTTAAATATGTTTGGTTTTTGTTTTGTTTTATATTTTTGGTGTGTGTATGTGTGTGTGTGTGTGTGTGTGTGTGTTTAATTTTTATTTAATTAATTAATTATTATTATTAATAATATTATTTGAGTACGACAGTCCCTCAGCTGACCACTTCGCCCAGTACTGTTTAAGGTCAAACTGGTCACAAGCAATAAGTCTATCTGTACCATAGATAAAACAGGACTAGAGACGACAACAGGTAGGAAAACGTCATCAAAAGTGAGAGGTCGAACGCCGCCATTTTCTTTTATATGAAACCAGGGATGCTGTGGGATTTAATCTCTATATGAATGTCTTTGACTGAGCTCGATTAACCTTGATTTGTGGACGGAAAATAGAAAAAAAGGCCAGGTTTATGACGATAAACCAAATTAGACATATTAAACTACACTTTTACTTGTACATTTAGACTTGGCTCCAATGATCGGGTTTATATTAATAACTTAAAAAAAAATATTTTGAATAATTTATAACTCCTTTATTTGCGATTTTGTCATTCGTGGTATCAATTTTATTGTAATAAAGAGATAGGAACTTGAGAGTTATTTTTTCTGACGCGAAATTATTACTTTGTAATTTTAGCACTAAGAAAAGTAGTTGGTAAATAAATTTGGTACACCTCTTTGATATGCCGCCACCGTCCATTCGTGTAGAATTGTGAATCTCACCGTCGATGTATTACGCTATTGTTACGCAAGGAATATAACACCTTTTTGAGTAGGCCTACAAGCTAAAATCTAAAAGTAAAAAATATAATTCTGAGGAATTTGAAAGTCACATTGTTGAAATCAGCTTGCAAAAAGAAGAACATTGGTCCTTATTTCAGAAAAATCGGTAGAAAACCAACTGTTTTACGAATAAATTTGATTTTAAAAATTGCTTTTGTTTATTTTAGCTTTTTTTAGCAACTTTTTTATTTATCGGTCGATTTTCTTGATTTTTATATCATTCTTTATATCTCAATGAGACGAGATCAGTGATATACTTTGTTTGTTTCAAATGTAACTAGAACATAATTTGGCTTTTTTTACCTATCAACCGTGCCTGGATAATATACTCAGCAACGTGGTGATTGTGACGAAACTCTGCCATGGGCGTCTTCCAGTGTTTCAACGATGGTTCAGTTCATTGTTGACGGCTGTTTAGCCATGAGTGAACGTAGAAAACAAAAAGGCAACTGCAGACATCAACGGGTAGGCTTATATCATCAAAGGATGTCTACAAGATTGACATGGCCATATAGAGAACTCATTATCTACTCTCCCATAAAGAATCTGAACACGAGAGGTCGAGCGCCGCCATTTTCTTTTTTTATGCAACCAGGGACGATTAGCCACTAAAAAGTGGCTGTTGTCTGGTCTGCTCCCTCGTCTGTGATCTGTACCGTCCGACCAAACGGATTACTCCCGTCCACGTCCACGGAGACCGCAATGGATTAGGTAGAATCATGGCCGGCTAGAGTACTATAGTTACGTAATGGGTAGAAT
>NC_088369.1:22926557-22929342 GCF_034508935.2 Berghia stephanieae
TGTTAAATTAGGCCCATAAGTGGGTTCGGATGTTAGATATGCATGTATGAACACGTAGGTGATCATAAATTCCTCTTTAAGTCAAGAGTTGTGTTAACAATGTCAATAGATTGCTTCTTTCCTACTATATAATGACAGCGCTCTTACGTGGACGATATGTATATATATATATATATATAATATATATATATATATATATATATATATATATATATATATATATATATATATATATATATATAGTATTACGTCATAAGGTAGCGTTCAAATAGAGAACATAATGCCCAAGGGACATCTTGCATTTTAAATCTATTGATGAATATTTTATAAGACCCCATCCACCCGAAATACAGATAGGCCTGTAACCTTCTCGTACTTAGATAATCCTGGTCTCCCTACTTGCTGTGACCCCCCTTCAATGTCTGCGGCAAAAAGAGTCATTTCCCCTTCCTGTTTTGTATCTATACTTTTTTATTTATTGAATACTCGATTCCGGTCCTATACGGTTTATATGGGTGTGTCTTTTTTACGAAACCCGCCGAAACCCTGCGAAACCCTGCGAAACCCGCCGAAACCCGCCGAAACCCGACGAATCCCGACAAAGTTATGGTAAGTAGGTGGCTGTGGGGAGTGAACCTAGAACTCAGGGAAGTGTACACCATTGGGAGTGAACCTGGGACTGGGTTTCGGCGGGTTTCGTAAAAAAGAACCAGTGCTTTTTTACTAAACCCGCCGAAACCCGGCGAAACCCGACAATATCCAGCAAAGTTATGGGAAGTAGACAACTGTGGGGAGTGAACCCGATACTCAGGGAAGTGTACACCAGTCGGGAGTGAACCTGAGACTAAGGTTATCGGCCGGTTTCGGCGGGTTTCGTAAAAAAGAATTAGTGCTTTATTACGAAACCCGCCGAAACCCGCCGAAACCCGACAATATCCGGCAAAGTTATGGGAGTTTGGCAACAGTGGGGGTGATCCTGGGAGTCAGGGAATTGCACACCAGTGGGGAGTTAACCTGGGACTGTGTAAAAAGGATATCAGTGGGAAATAAACCTGGGACTAAAGGGAGATGGATACCATTGAAAGTTGAAGCCGGATATGGGAGTTGAGTACCAGAGGAGAATGAACCTGACACTATAGAAGGTGGGCGCCAGTGGGGAGTGAACCTGGGACTCAGGGAATTTCACACCAGTGGGAGTTAACCTGGGACTCTGTAAAAAGGATATCAGTGGGAAATAAACCTGGACTAAAGGGAGATAGATACCATTGAAAGTTGAAGCCGGATATGAGAGTTTGGTACTAGAGGAGAATGAACCTGACACTAGAGGAGGTGGGCGCCAGTGGGGAGTGAACCTGGGACTATGTAAACAGGATATCAGTGGGAAATAAACCTGGGACTAAAGGGAGGTGGATACCATTGGGAGTTGAAGCCGGATTTGGGAGTTGGGTACCAGAGGAGAGAGAAACCTGACACTATAGGAGGTGGGCGCCAGTGGGGAGTGAACCTGGGACTATGTAAAAAGGATATCAGTGGGAAATAAACCTGGGACTAAAGGGAGATGAATACCATTGAAAGTTGAAGCCGGATATGAGAGTTTGGTCCCAGAGGAGAATGAACATGACACTATAGGAGGTGGCGCCAGTGGGGAGTGAACCTGGGACTATGTAAACAGGATATCAGTGGGAAATAAACCTGGGACTAAAGGGAGATGGATACCATTGAAAGTTGAAGCCGGATATGAGAGTTTGGTACCAGAGGAGAATGAACCTGACACTATAGGAGGTGGGCGCCAGTGAGGAGTGAACCTGGGACTATGTAAACAGGATATCAGTGGGAAATAAACCTGGGACTAAAGGGAGGTGGATACCATTGGGAGTTGAAGCCGGATTTGGGAGTTGGGTACCAGAGGAGAGAGAAACCTGACACTATAGGAGGTGGGCGCCAGTGGGGAGTGAACCTGGGACTATGTAAAAAGGATATCAGTGGGAATAAACCTGGGACTAAAGGGAGATGAATACCATTGAAAGTTGAAGCCGGATATGGGAGTTGAGTACCAAGGAGAATGAACCTGACACTTTAGGAGGTGGGCGCCAGTGGGGAGTGAACCTGGGACAATGTAAAAAGGATAGCAGTAGGAAATAAACCTGGGACGAAAGGGAGATGGATACCGTTGAAAGTTGAAGCCGGATATGAGAGTTTGGTACCACTGGAGAATGAATCTGACACTATAGGAGGTGGGCGCCATTTGGGAGTGAACCTGGGACTCTGTAAACAGGATATCAGTGGAAATAAACCTGGGACTAAAGGGAGATGGATACCATTGAAAGTTGAAGCCGGGTATGAGAGTTTGGTACCAGAGGAGAATGAACCTGACACTAGAGGAGGTGGGCGCCAGTGGGGAGTGAACCTGGGACTCAGGGGAAATTTCAACCAGTGGGGGGGTTAACCTGGGACTATGTAAAAAAGGGTATCAGGGGGAAATCAACCTGGGGCTTTAAAAAGAGATGGGTTTCCATTGAAAGTTGAAGCCCCATCTGAGAGTTTTGGGACCAGAGGAGAATGAACCCGACACATAGGAGGTGGGGGCCAGTGCGGAGTGAACCTAGGACTCTGTAAAAGGAAAATCATAGGAAATAAACCGGGACTAAAGGGGGAAAAAAAATACCCTTTGGGGGTTGAACCGGGTATGAGAATTTTACCGAGAAGAATTTAACCCGAACTATAGGGGGGGGGCGCCCGTGGGGGTGAACCTTTGGGCAATGTAAAAAGGAAATCAGTAGGGAAA
>NC_088369.1:22929442-22931942 GCF_034508935.2 Berghia stephanieae
AAAACCTCACACACCCCAAATACCACCACTCACAAAAAATACCCAAAACAAACAAAGGAATTTTTTTTGGCAAATTAAAAAAGATTAAACTGTAAAAAAAAGAAATCAAATTTTTCTCCCCCCTTCTCCCCTCTCTCTCCCCTTCTCCCCTCTCCCCTCCCCTCTTTTCTCTCTCTCTCCTCCCCCCTCTCTCTCTCTTTACTTTCTTTCTCTCTTTTTCTTTCTTTCTTTCTTCGTTTTCCCCTTTTTTTTTTCTCTCTCTCTCTTTTCTCTCCCTCTCTCCCCTTTTTCTTTCTTTTTTTCCCTTTCTTTCTCTCATTCGTCTTTCTTTCTCTTTTTTTCCCCTCTTCTCTCTCTCTCTCTCTTTTCTCTCTCTCTCTCTCCCCCTCACTCTCTGTCTGTCTATATCTTCCTCCCTCTCTTCATTCATTCCTCTTCTTCTTTAAAAACCCCCTTCCATCTCTCCAACCAGCCACCATCCCAACCCCTCACACATTCCAATTTTTCTGTCTCGATCCCATCTCTTCACACAGCCAATTTTATTTTTCTATTGATAGATTTATTTATTTATGTTACTTTAATTTTACTTTCTAAACCATCGGGGTCACGCACCGAGAACAAATTCGAGCTTGTCAGAATTCTAAAAATATACAATCCCCGTCATCGTTTCTAATCTGTTAAATTATACATCCTCTTATTTCAAAAGGTCGGAGCTATTGTCGTAGGACGAGTAACATCATCTTAGGGAAGACCTGGGTGAGTACGCGAGTGAGAAACAGATTTCATTAATACGAAATAATAGAGAATACAAGGTTGATTAGGGCGCTCCCGGTACATTCACACTCTTGAAATGGGAATGCGGATATTTTACAACTTCGGATATCTTACTGAAATATATTTCTCTCCCCCTTTTTCCCTCTCTCTCCCCTCCTCTCTCTCTCCCCCTCTTCCCCTCCCCCTCTCTTTCTTTCTTTCTCTCTTTTTTCTCTTCTCCCTTTTTCCCCCTCTTTTCTTTCTTCTTTCTTTCTCCCCCTCCGCCTCTCTATCTATCTGTCTATCGATCCATCCAACTATCTATATATCTTTATTTATGTTTTTTCTTCTTCTTCTTTTTTTCTTCTTCTTCTTTCCCTTTTTCTTCTTTTCTTCTTCCCTTTTTCTTCTTCTTCTTTTTCTTCTTTCTTTCTTCTTTCTTCTTTTCCCTTTTTCCTTTTTTCCTCTTCCCTTCAATTAAACTATCTATCTATCCCTCCCCTCCCTCCCTCCATCCCCTATCTATCCCATCTATCTATCTATCTATCAATCTATCTATAATTATCTATCTATTATTATCTATCTATCTATCTATCTATTTCTAACTATCTATCATCTACTATCTATCTATTATCTATCTTCTAAAAAAACCACTATCTATCTTTCTATCTAATTTTCTATTATCTATCTATCTATCTATCTGTCTATCTATCTATTCATCTATGTTTATATATATAATTCTTATTCTACTTCTATCTCTTCATACCTTCCCGTGTCTCCCTCCCCAAAAAGTTTTTTTACGTCCCCGCCCCCTTTTTATCCCCCACATTTGTCCCACCCACGATATTTGATAGCGTTTCTTTTTCCCCCTATCTTTTTTTCCCTTCCAACTCCTACATTTGTCCCCCCCTACAAAATTTGATAGCGTTTCTTTCTCTCTATCCCCTCATTTCCCAACTCCTACAATTTTTCCCACCCACGTTTTTTGATAGGTTTCTTTCTCTCTATCCCCTCATTTTCCCAAACCCCACATTTGTCCCACCTACGATATTTGATAGCGTTTCTTTCTCTCTATCTCTCATTCCTAACTCCTACATTTGTCCCACTACTATTTGTACGTTTTCTATTTATTAATCAATTTGTCACTACTATTTGATAGCGTTTCTTTCCCTCTATCTCTCATTCCTAACTCCTACATTTGTCCCACCTACGATATTTGATAGCGTTTCTTTCTCTCTATCTCTCATTCCTAACTCCTACATTTGTCCCACCTACGATATTTGATAGCGTTTCTTTCTCTCTATCTCTCATTCACAACTCCACTTGCTGTAAAGAGCGGATTTCCAAATCTCATTATTTCAATCATTCAATAATAAGACATGTAAAGTGATCTCCCCAAAAAGCTGTCTGTACGGCTATAATTCTATTATGATTAAACCTTAATTTGATATTAATTCTAGGAATTTTATTCTTTTCACTTGATACTTAGAATAACGTTTACGTTTAAATATACCTCAGGAGGGTCTCGATGGCTGAGTTGATAGAGCGCTCGCTTCAAGCACAAAGGAAAGGAAATCGATCCCGAATGAAGTCGAAATTTTTTATAAATATCAAAATCGTCATCATGTCCCGTCCTACATGTTAAATGTTGCTGTTGACCAGGGAGACCTTGTAAAGTGCTTTGAGCACATTTAGTGGATATTGCACTATATAAAGCTCAATTTATTATTATTATAATTTATCATCA
>NC_088369.1:22939442-22944442 GCF_034508935.2 Berghia stephanieae
AGTAGAAAAGTGCCAGAAGACAATAGAGAATAAAAAAATTTTTCGCGGCGGTGGTGGGGTTTGAACCTGCGACCTTATTGGTACGACAACTCCGCCTGGCAGGTGAGAGCGTGGCTCTACCGTGTGAGCTATCCACGAACACAAAATATTCGTTTCAAACCCAAAGTCATTTCTAGATCCCTCTCTCACCACTTCTTGAGATCGCCGATTCGTTCACCACCATCGCGAAGTAATTTTGACCAGCAGTTAAGCTTAACAGCCAATATTCTCATCACAAACATATAACATAGAAACGATTGAGACATTGAGTATGCTCCGGTGTATGGGGTGAATTTTTAATTCAGAAAAGTGAGTGGAGCAGGCACTTATGTTGGTAACAACAAGATATGAAGTGAGTAGAAAAGTGCCAGAAGACAATAGAGAATAAAAAAATTTATGAATGTACTCTACAGACCCCAAAGGCCCAGACCCCGTGGTGAATAATGAGTAATGCCCCTTTCCTCCTACTGTTTACATTCAGACATAATCAGCACTTCACCGGCATTTATTAGATGAAAAAACACATTAAAAAAAAATGGCCAGAAAACTCGCCCTTCAAATATTGGTCGATTAAAATAAAAACGCTAAAACCCGGGACTTCTAGGAAGTATTCGAGGGAGGCCAAAGTTCGAATTTTTTTTTATTTACAAGATAAGGGTCATTTTCATCGATCGATATAATTTAATTTGAGGGACGAGTTTTCTGGCCAAATTTTTTTAATGCGTTTCATTCTTGGCAATCCAGTGAGTAATAATAATGACCCCCCCCCCCCCCCCACACACACACACACTCATCGTCTTTCCCCCCAATGATAAAGTACGACAGCCCCAGGCTATATTTCTTTCTCCAAATGCTCTCTGATTACACGGGAGGCCATTAACAAACCTTTCCCTATTTCAATGGTTGGTTTCGTTTGGGTTTTTTCTTCACGATTTTGTCAGTCTGACATTGTTTTTTTTTTTTTTTGTTTTGGTTTTTGCCTTTGGTTTGTGTTGTTTTTTTTTTTCAAGAAAAATAACAAATTATTATCCAAAACCTCTGTGATCGAATTTCCGCTCAATGATAAGATTTTGTTGACACATACATAAATATAGATAGATATATAAATAACGAAACATATACAAAGATAAATAATCAAATGAATGGATTTTTCAGTCTGACAATGTTTGTGTTTTTGTTTTGTTTTTCTTTTCAAGAAAACTAACAAATTGTCCAAAACGTCTGTAATTGAATTTCCGTTCTATGATAAGATTTTATTGACAAATAAATAAATATAGATAGGCAAATAAATTTAAAAAAAAAACATAATATAAAAAGATAAATAAACAAATGAATGGATATTCTATGATCGTATTTTTCATTGCCGTATTGATATATATATTTCAAAGTTGTATAAAACTGTCTGTGAATGATACAATGCAAGCTATATGAGATTCTGTAATTATTAACTATTGTATAAGACATTTAAAGGATAATTCCTATATTCAGCCTTTAGTAAGATAAGATAAGATAAGATAAGATAAAGAGTAGTATTTCAGAGCAGGAATTTATCCCGGTTTCTATAGCGTGAAACAGACAATAGCAATTGCTTGCTACGCTTTGGATAGGACGCTAGTCTATCGCAAAGTACTTTCAGCCAGATCTAAAAGACCCAGCTACCCAATCACTGCTGAGTGGACAGGGGGGGGGGGGAGTTCAGAAAAAAAAATCTCACCTGGGATCGATCTCGGTCCCTTTTGTGTCTGAAGCGAGTGCTCTAACAACTGAGCTATCGGGATCTTCTTCTTACACCGGTGCCTGCTTCCTAAATATTTATGATATGCGTTTTGATAAAATACTCACTACATCCCCCAGCGTGAAAAAACGTACCAAGACAAAATTGTGTGTAAAATTGTAAAATTGTATTATCACCTAACAGGCGTCATGTTTCGTCCTACATGTTAAGTGTTGCTGTTGGCCATGGACCTCTTGTAAAATGCTTTGAGCACATTTCGTGGATATTGCCCTATAGATAGTATGCTCTTGTCTAAGACGCTCACAACATTGCCATCCGGAAGTATAACGGACCAACACACAAAACTATGTGTAGCCTTGATAATAGTTATAGTCTGGTTAATACAGTTTAGTGATAATTCCTCACAAACGCGGATGGCAGAAAACAATGACAAAGACCTGAGTGACGTCAACTTCGATCTATCTATATCAAAGTTCAATTTTTCTTTGCTTGTTTTATTTTGACTAGAGCGTTTATAGACTAATTGGTATAATTTAATGAGAACTAATCACCAAAAAGGCTGTCTAAAAACAATAACAAAGAGCTAAGTGACGTCAATTTCTTTCCTTCAATAAATATTGATAGGATGTCTAATGTAAGTAGATTTGGAAGGACAGAAAAATAGAGAAGATAAATTGAGATTTATTCAAATATTTGTGTGTGCATAAAATCCTATGTTATATTCTATAATATTATCCGTCTGGGCCATTTCTCTGTCGCACTCGGAAAAAAATCCGTATTTAAAATTGGGGCCAGAAAACTTGTCCTTCAAATATCGATCGATTAAAATGGCCCTCATCTTGGGAAAAACTCTTAAACCTGGGACTTCGGCGAAGTTGTCTTTAGTCCCAGGTTTGAGAGTGTTTGCCAAGATGGGGGCCATTTTAATCGATCGATATTTGAAGGGCGAGTTTCCTGGCCAAAATTCTACATATGTGTTTATTTCAGAGTTTCCGATTCCTTTTATTGAGGATATTTTCAACGTTCGTTTTCTTTCTTTTCATATTTTGTGTTCAAATCGTTGGATTGTTGTTTTGTTGGGGTTTTGTTTGTTTGTTTGTTTATCCAAGTTTTTGTTTTGTTTTTTGTTTTTTTATTTCCATCGTTTTTACTGAAAATCTTTTCATTAGGGAATGTATTTGTTGTGTACAGACATTCAGACGGACAAATAGACAAAAAGAACGGACGCACAGAAAGACGGACATGAGAATAACGAAGGCTCTTTGTATATATTATAATATAATTCCTATTTGACGAAGCCTGTATTCTGCCCAAGGCCATAGACCGGCATCGTTATATCATTAAGATCTTTCGATTAAAGGTGAAATGATAAAATATATCGATTTTCCTGGAAACTGCAGCGTCAAAGCATGGGCTAAGGTAACATGCTGTTAAATCCGGTGTTTAAAGAAATTGGATGTCGTTATAACTCAAGACAGACAAGAGAAGAGAAAAATCGATATTTCTATAAACGACATAGGTTACTTATCGCATCAACAGAGTCAAAACAAACAACAAGCTGATATTGTGGTCTTTTGATTAGAGATGAAATGATAAAATATATCGATTTTCCTGGAAACTGCAGTGTTAAGGCATACAGTAACGTAAAATGCCATTAAATACGATTTTTAAAAAATTGAATGTCTTTATAACTCAGGTTAGACAGTAGAAGAGAAAAATCGATATTTCTGTAAATCGTATAGGTGGCCCTTCGCCTCAGCACGGTGTTAAATCGAAATAAACAACATGCTGAAATCCTGGTCTTTCCATTAGAGACAATGGGAATAAACAACAATTTATTTTCCTAGAAACTGCAATGTGAAAATCATGTGCGAGAGTAAAATGCTGTTGTATCCGAGTTTTCTATAGAAACCAAAATGGACTTTTGTTATAACTCTTCTTCTTCTTCAGTCCTCATCCCACAGTGGGTATGTATGGACCATCGATGGAACTTTTCCATCCTCTTCTGTCGTTGTCCAGTCCTCATCCCACAGTGCGTATGGACCACAGTTGAAACTTTTCCATCCTCTTCTGTCGTTGGCCAGTCCTCATCCCACAGTGAATATGGACCACCGATGAAACTTTTCCATCCTCTTCTGTCGTTGGCCAGTCCTCATCCCACAGTAGGTATGGACCACCAATGAAACTTTTCCATCCTCTTCTGTCGTTGGTATGGACCACCTATGAAACTTTTCCATCCTCTTCTGTCGTTGGTATGGACCACCTATGAAACTTTTCCATCCTCTTCTGTCGTTGTCCAGTCCTCATCCCACAGTGGGTATGGACCACCGATGAAACTTTTCCATCCTCTTCTGTCGTTGGTCAGTCCTCATCCCACATGGGTATGGACCACTGATGAAACTTTTCCATCCTCTTCTGTCGTTGGCCAGTCCTCATCCCACATGGGTATGGAGCACCGATGAAACTTTTCCATCCTCTTCTATCGTTCGCCAGTCCTCATCCCACAGTGGGTATGGACCACCGATGAAACTTTTCCATCCTCTTCTATCGTTGGCCAGTCCTTCCAGGCATCCAGCCCAGACCTCTCCAGCTCTACCAGAAGGTCTCTCCTCCACGTTGACATTGGTCTGCCTTTTTTCCTATTTGTTTTAGCTCAATATAGAAGGACCGAAGTTGACGTCACTCTGGTCTTTGTTATTGTTTTTATGCCATCCATGTTTATGAGTAATTCTCACTAAACTATATTAACCATGCTAGAAAATTCAAGGTTACACATAGTTTTGTGTGTTGGTCCGTTATATTTCCGGATGGCAATGTTGTGAGTTTCTTAGCCAAGCGCATACTATCTATGAATAAAAGAGAAGAAAATCAATATTTCTGTAAATTCCGTAGATGAATTAAAATAACGTAACTCTGCTTTATTGCTGTTTTTCTGTGTTTTTTTTAAACCGCCTGCTATAAAATGATATCATTATGATTAGTTCTCACTAAATTCTACGAATCAGTCGATAAACGTTTAAGGTCACCCACAGTTTGAGTTTGTGTGTGAGAACGTTATCTCTGGCGGGGAAATGTTTTGAGTATTTTACCAAAACTCATAGCATCAGTATGTGAGAAAATGCCACAATAGTATTTTATGTCGAAATAAACAATTTGATTCAATTTAAATTTTAAGCTACATTGATGAAAACAACAAACAATTTGTTTCTACAGCTTTGAGCTTTTT
>NC_088369.1:22949442-22966942 GCF_034508935.2 Berghia stephanieae
TGTTGTTGTTGCAATTGGAATTGAACATCGATACTCCGAATTTAATGGGAGGACGTCACGCAATTTGTCATGCAAGAAACCTCAGCGGGACAGCAGCCGCTGGCACGAGTTACGATGGTCATAAACTGGAGCCTCTTTGATCTACGAACCGCATCAGTGTGCTATCCCGGTCATTACTCATTGCAAATTCCGATCGACTCGACTCCACTCCACTCGACTCCACTCGACTCTCCATCGGCCCACTAACCCAGACTGACTGCACGAGCGGTTTTATGTCCACGGTGGTGGTGGGGATGATGATGAAGATAATGGTGATGGGTGGTGGTGGTGGTGGTGGTGGAGTAGGTGGTTCTGATAACTGTAAGAAAGATGATGTGTGAGTAAAAATGTGTGTGTGTGTGTGTATGTGTGTATGTGTATGTGTGGGTGGGTGGGTAGGTGGGTGTTTGATCGATGGGGAGGGGGGGTGTGTGTGTGTGTGTATGTGTGTGTGCTTTTTTGTCACAGTCAGTGAGCAATTCCGATGGTTGACTGGTCTCAGATTGCAATCGCGGTGGTATCAAACTCAAGGACAAACAAACAACAAACAAACATACAAACACAGACCAAGTGAATCAAAACGACATTTTAAAAAATCTGTCTTAGATTTTTAAAAGAAAATTGTTTAAAACTTGAATTAAACGAGCAAATAAAATAATTGTATTTAAATCTTTGGTTGATGACCTGTGAATAAATAATTAGTAAGATTTATCTTTTAAAATGAGCCTTTATATCGCGCAATATCTACAAATATGCTCACATTTCGTCTCAATGCGGTATTTGTATCGAGATGAAACTAATACTGAAATGGACTTGCAAGCTTCACTTATAGCTCGAGAGTTAAAACGAACACCTTCATTGAAAAGGCTGCCTTTTATTTCTTAAAAGTTTGAAGAAGTTGAATTTTCCAGTAATGGCAAATACGTAAACAGGCACTGGTGTAAGATGAATTAATATCTGAAAAGGTGTGTATAAAACAGTGTATAAACAGTGTATGAAACAGTGTGTGAAGCAGTGAATGAAACATTGTGTGAAACTGTGTATGAAACAGTGTATGAAACAGTGTATGAAACAGTGTATGAAACAGTGTATGAAACAGTGTATGAAACTGTGTGTGAAACAGTATATGAAATAGTGTATGAAACATTGTGTGAAACTGTGTATGAAACAGTGTATGAGACAGTGTGTGAAACAGTATATGAAATAGTGTATGAAACAGTGTATGAAACAGCGTGTGAAACAGTATATGAAATAGTGTATGAAACAGTGTGTGAAACAGTGTATCAAACAGTGTATGAAACAGTGAATGAAATAGTGTATGAAACAGTGTATGAAACAGTGTATGAAATATTCCCAGATAAAGCAGAAAGGTCAATTCAACAAAGAAAAAAACATCCCAAAAGACAACCATGCCTCGCACTATCTGGGAAGTTTTTTTTTTTTTCATGTAATTTTCTTTCTGCTTTGTCTGGCACTGTTTCATACACTGTTTCATACACTGTTTCAATAACTGTTTCATACACTGTTTCAATAACTGTTTCATACACTGTTTCATATACTGTATCATACACTGTTTCATACACTCTTTCATACACTTGTTACATACACTGTTTCATATACTGTTTCATACACTGTTTCATACACTTGTTACATACACTGTTTCATATACTGTTTCATACACTGTTTCATACACTGTTTCATTCAATGTTACATACACATTTTCAAACAATTTTTCATACACTGCTTCATACAATGTTGCATACACACTTTTCAAACACTTTTTCATATCCATACACTGTTTATTACAATATTTCATGCAGTTTCATGCACTGTTTCATACAATGTTTCATACAGATTCATGCACTGTTTCACAAACTGTTCCATAATCTGTTTCAAACATTGTTTCATACACTTTTTAATACCATGTTCCATACACTGTTTCATGCACAGTATCATATATTGTTCCATACACTGTTTCATACATTGTCTCATACACTGTTTCATACACTGTTTCATGCAATGCTTCATACTGTTTCAAACACTGTTCCATACTACACAATTTTCAGAACTGTCCAACCGTGACCATTTTAACTTTATATCTACTGAATTCTTCTGTCTCTAGTTTATTCCCACGTGATACAGGATTGGCAAGGCCGGTCATGTGATTTGTCCGTTTATGGCTGTGTAGATGACCAATCTGGCAACCTAACATAATCAGTGATTGTCGGGTCATCGATCAGTGTGCCGTACTCCGAGCTAAAAAAGATGTTTCAAAATTTTGGCACGAAATCTCGTCCTTCAAATACAGATTCTGGTCTTGTCCTAAATTTTTAAACTGGGACTTTATTGAAATAGTCCTTGAAGTCCCAGGTTTGAGAGTATTTAAAACGATGAGGGTCATTTTAATCGATCGATATTTGAAGGACGAGTTTTCTGACCAAAATTTTAAAAATGTGTTGCTGTATTTCTTTTCGCGAGTAATTCAGCAGTGAGAATGGAATAAAATGAAGAGGAACTGATAATAAATAGTGAGTGAGATGAAAGGGGGGGGGGGGGGGGGGGGGAGGAGAGAGAGAGAGAGAGAGAGAGAGAGAGAGAGAGAGAGAGAGGTGTGGGAGAGGCGGGGGTGGGGGGGGGGGAGTGAGTGGTGGTTTAGCAAGGGCATAATGAACTCACCCAAGCTAGTCCTGGAATTAATACTATTGGCGGTATCACATCAAAGCAAACTGTCGGCGAGAACCAAGAAAAGGGGGATTCGAATTTGCATTCTGACGTTTTTTTATGAAGTTCTTTGATTGGTTCGTTCTTTTTATTCCTTTTTTGTTTTGGATTTTGTTTTTACTTTTTCACAAAATAAGTGGATTGGAGGGGATGCGATAAAATTGTAATGATGAAGTATTCATGAGATTAATGTTTGTGTGTGTCTGGGCGTGTGCCTGTGTTGTGGTTGTGTGTGTGTTTTCCTGTCTGTGTGTGTAAGGGAAGAAGAAAGCAGAGAAAATGATGGCCGTAGGGAGATATGGACAGATAGATAGACACAATAGATAGACAGACAGACATATAGTGCGGCTATGTGATCTAGTGGTATGACACTCGCTTTCGGATCGGAACGTCCTGGGATCGAACCTCGCTCGGCGCATAGTTGAGTCCTTGGAAAAGGCTCTTGACTCACATTCTCTCATCACACTCATGTGTAAAATGAGTACCTGGCCGTTAACAGCGTTGTCTTTGTCCGAAAAATTGTAATATCGCCTAACAGGCGTCATGTCTCGTCCTACATGTTAAATGTTGCTGTTGACTAGGGACCCCTTGTAAAGCGCTTTGAGCACATTTAGTGGATATTGCTCTATATAAGAGCTCAATTTATAAATTTAATTTAATTTAGATAGATAGATAGATAGATAGATAGATAGATAGATAGATAGATAGATAGATAGAGTGATTGATTGATAGATAGATAGATAGATAGATAGATAGATAGATAGATAGATAGAGTGATTGATTGATAGATAGATAGATAGATAGATAGATAGATTGATAGATAAATAAATAAATAGATAGATAGATAGATAGATAGATAGATAGATAGATAAATAGATAGATAGATAGATAGATAGATAGATAGAGTGATTGATTGATAGATAGATAGATAGGGTAGAGAGAGATAGATAGATAGATAGATAGATAGATAGATAGATAGATAGATAGATAAATAAATAGATAGATAGATATAGAAGATAGTAGATAGACAGATAGATAGATAGAAAGATAGATAGATAGATAGATAGATAGATAGATAGATAGATAGATAGATCGACAGATAGCTAGATAGATAGATAGATAGATAGATAGATAGTGGTATGAGAGAGAGATAGATAGACAGATAGATAGATAGAAAGATAGATGGATAGATAGATAGATAGATAGATAGATAGATAGATGGATAGATAGACAGATAGCTAGATAGATAGATAGATAGATAGATAGATAGATAGATAGATAGATAGATAGATAGAGTGATTGTAACAAAGAGGGGGGATGTGTTGAGAGAGAGAGAGTGAGAGAGAGAGAGAGAGTGAGAGAGAGAGAGAGTGTGTGTGTGTGAGAGAGAGAGAGAGAGAGAGAGAGAGAGAGAGAGAGAGAGAGAGTTGTATTCGATACTTAAATCAATGGGATCATAATTTGATTAGTGTGTTCGAACGATTGATCTGGCGGGATGGCGTTGTGAGTATTTTTCACGCATACAATCAATTGTATATTTGACCCGATTCCAAACCAGACCTGCGATCCAGTCTACGTCTATAAATAGAATGAAGATGACGTCACTCGGGGCTTTGATTTTTTCCCATCCCTGTTAAAAGTAATTCTCACTTAACTGTATTATCAATACTATATACGTTCAACGTTACACACAATTTTGTGTGTTGGTCCGTTATATTTCATGATTGCACTGTTGTGAGCATCTTAGCCAAGCGCATACTATCTATATGTTCCTCAAATTTTTGTGTTGTGTTTTGATTTATTTTTCGGGGTCTTTTTTCTGACTCTGACATCATTCTCTTATTTGTTGATAATTATATCCACCACAGATTTAAAGTATGAGAGGGAAAAACGTGACAGTTTTCGTCAGTCGTCCCATTTCTTCCGTCTTATGATGAAGACGTAGCCACACTGACCCAGTGACCTTGTATCAAGTCTAGAGCCTGGGTATTCACACAAGAGAATCGAGTACGACCAGACAAAATGGGATGGGGGTGTGGTGAGGGAGGGGGTGGTAAGGGAGGCTATCCCTGTCTAGACAAGAGATCGATATCACGGCCGTACAGTGAGTTATCGTTCGTTGCTTCAAATTGCGTCAAGAGTTATGGTTACTTGTGTGGGAAACGTGTCTACTCACACGCTGATGGAAAACGTTTTACAAGGAATTGCGCAATAAATTCAATCTGACAGGCAGACACTGTGAGTATTTTTCTTTAATTAACGCATCCCATCTCTAGTAGATAATATTCCACCCGACTCCAAACTCCAGACTTCTTCATTTGTGTGGTTACATTTGTTGTTGTGTTTGCAGCTATCTGGTCTAGTCTTTAGAAACTCGCCATAGGACTGGAAAATCTAGGGTTCGAGTCTTGCTCTGAACGGCGCATAGCTGAAACATTTGAAAATGCTCTTTACTCCTATTCTCTCACCGTAATCAGGTGTAAAATGAGTACCTGACTTTTAACAGCGTTGCTACTGTCCGAAAAAAATTGTAATATCACCTAACAGGCGTCTTGACTCGTCCTACATGTTAAGTGATGCAGTGTGCTCGAGACCCATTGTAAACCATTTGAGCACGTTTAGTTGATATTGCTCTATATAAACGTTCAATCTTTAGTGTGTTTTTACTCTCCTGACTCTGCCATTTATATTTACCATAATACTCTGACTAGTTGATAATTATATCCAGCTACAGATTTAGAGTCCACAGAAAATCACGTGACAGTTTTCGTCAGTCGTCCCATTTCTTCCGTCCTATGATGAAGACGTAGCCACACTGACCCAGTGACCTTGTATCAAGTCTAGAGCCTGGGTATTCACACAAGAGAATCGAGTTCGACCAGACAAAATGGATGGGGGTGTGATGAGGCGAGGGGTGGTAAGGGAGGTTATCCCTGTCTAGACAAGAGATCGATATCACGGCCGTACGGAGAGTTATCGTTCGTTGCTTCAAATTGCGTCAAGAGTTATGGTTACTTGTGTCGGGAACGTGTCTACTCACACGCTGATGGAAAACGTTTATATTTTACAAGGAATTGCGCAATAAATCAGTTTTACCAGACACGATAAGAGATTTGAGTATAGATAGTATGTGCTTAGCTAATAAACTCACAACATTGTCATCCGGAAGTATACCAGACCACCACACAAAACTATGTGCAACAATGAACTTTTATAGTCTGGTTAATACAGTTTAGTGAGAATTGCTCATAAACGCGGATTGTAAAAAACAACAAAAAAGACTCGAGTGACATCAATTTCATTCTATCTAAATAATATTTTAACTTTTACGTCATGGCACAAGACTAAGAGCGAGAGTTCAGCTGGTCGATGCTTTGGATAAGTAAATATTGCATTGATGCTTTGTGGTTGGTGAAAGAAACAACAACAAATAACATCCACTAGCCGGATAGAACGAACTGACGCCCAAAGAAAATGTGTTGCCTTTTGATTGACACAATTTAGTGAAAACTACTCATAAAAATGACCGGCCTTTTTATGAGTAGTTCTCACTAAATTATGTCATTTTTTATTGACTATAAACGTATAAATAGAATGAAGATGACGTCACTCAGGTCTTTGTTATTGTTTTTTTGCCATCCACGTTTATGAGTAAATCTCCTTAACTGTATTAACCAGACTATAGATAGTATGCGCTTGGCTAAGAAGCTCATAACATTGCCATCCGGAAGTATAACGGACCAACACACAAAACTGTGTGTATCCGTGAACGTTTAAAGTCTGGTTAATACAGTTCAGTGAGCATTACTCATAAACGCAGATGGTAAAACACAATAACAATGACCTGAGTGACGTCAACTAAGAACTATATATAAACGTTTAAGGTTACACATAGTTTTGTGTGTTGGTCCGTTATATTTCCGGATGGCAATGTTATGAGTTTCTTAGCCAAGCGCATACACTAAGCATTTTTATTATCGTCCTTACTATTGAGTAACCTTTGTGGTGTGCTGGTAGCGCACCTGACTGGGAATCAGGAAATCTTCTGTTCGGTCCCTAGTCGAGACAGGCTAAGATTTTTGGGATGTTTTTTTTTTCTTGTGTTTTTCTATCTGCTTTTTCTAGCACTGTTATTGACACAGATTGTCCAGGTTTGAAGTCAATATTTGATCTGTATTCCCAACTGAACCTTTTATCAATTCCTGTCTGCTTGTCGCCATACAACGGATGAGTTTGACATTTACTCACAACAAAACGCACGTGTATAATCTGTGATAAGTAAAACGTGATGGGGAGAATATAGATAGTTCGAAGATGACGTCAGTCAGGTCTTTGTTATTGTTTTTTGCCATCCGCGTTTATGAGGCATGCTCACTGAACTGTATTAACCTGACTATAAACGTTCATGGATACAAACAGTTTTGTGTGTTGGTCCGTTATACTTCCGGATGGCAATGTTATGAGCTTCTCAGCCAAGCGCATACTATCTATAGATGAGATGGTCGGCGAATCCAACTCTCAAGTCTCCATACAAGCTTTGCACATCTTGTTTTATTTAATCTTTGGCGGATCAGAGCTTTCATGACAAATGCCTGATTCACCCTAAATTCAATAAAACATGATGTGCAAAGCTACCCATAAAAAAGGCCGGTCATTTTTATGAGTAGTTCTCACTAAATTGTATTAATCAGACTATAGAGAGAATGAAGTTGACGTCACTCGGGTCTTTGTTATTGTTGTTTTTTTTTACATCCGCGTTTATGAGTAATTCTCACTAAACTGTATTAACCAGGCTATAAACGTTTAAGGTTACACATAGTTTTGTGTGTTGGCCCGTTATACTTCCGGATGGTAATGTTGTGAGCTTCTTAGCCAAGCGCACACTATCTATAAACGTTCAAGGTGTGTTGCTCCGTTTTATTTCCGGATGACGATGTTGCACATCTATACTTTGATACCTTTATCTTTTGAAGAACGAACTGAGGACGGTTAGAATTTGAAAGGCATTTCATTTTTCCATTTCCTTCATGGAAAAGGCACAAGAAGCTTTTCGACATCATGAGTCAGGTACGTCAGGTTAGAAATGTGTGGTTCAAAGGTTAATCATGTCAAATGTGTTCTACTCGACGTGTACAGGGAGGACTGGCCTAGTGTCACAGCAGTTTTATTATATTATTACGTAATCTTCTAGCCCAAACATTGTTTTATCATGTTATAGTATTGTAGGGATCTCAAGCCGGAAACAATCGTACGGCTACAGTGACCATAGCAATGGTCATTCCTACTTCCGCTCTGCCTCGTCCCGAGCTGACCCGGCTCAGATAAAAGCCGAAGGGACCTCTCGACTCACTCTCACTTTACAGACTCCTTTGACAGAACAACGTTCACTTTTACACTCCTGTTAAGGCTCTTTATGCTCTCATCACTACCTACCGCCTAGTTCAGGGTAAGCTATATTTTTATACTTTTACTCTATTTATTTAATATCTAGTTTTAACTTAGTAATTCCGTGATCACCGGCCATCTGGACCCATCCTAGCCATGGAGTCCTACAGCCAGAATACCGAGTTCTGGCAATCTCGGTAGTTACTACAGTATCTTTAGTTAGGGTTGAAGAGGGGTTCGGGGGGTGTCGCCACGATAATGAAGAGGAGTGGGAAGGGGGGGGGGGGGAATTCGTGGGGCTCCCCGCGATAATAAAAACAAAATAATTGTCCTCTTTTAACATGCTGTGAAACTACGGAAGTCCTTCCACCCGATTCCTTATGGGCTTATTGTTGTATGGAACTCTCCAAAAATGATGCACGATTGATAAAACCAACAAACCAGATCATTTGAGATTTCAGTCTCGTACATGGAAAAGTTTTTGAAATAGAGGGGGGGGGGGAGTGTGATGTAAAAAAAAAAACTGGTTCAATCTCATTGGAAGTGTAAAACTGAATCATACTTTGTGTAATTGATCTTCTAGATTCAGACTAATGGCATCTTATTTTCAAGTTTAAAATGTCTTCTATAAACATATTTAATGTGTGCTGGTCGTCAATAAAGATCATCCATCCTCGCTCTTTTTACGTCCCGTAACCCTTAGAATCTGCCCATACATCCTGTTACTAACATTACTAGTCCTCCAAAGAACTGGATGGCGACATACACACTTCCAAGGTGTGACGTCAAGAATTTTCCTCCCTACTATTATTGGTTCACCAAGCAAGGGGGGGGGGGGGGGGGGGGGGGATTTTGTAGATAATCAATGGACTCAATACAACCAATTGTCTTCGTTTTGTTCATTCTGACTGACGTAACAGCAGACTAACCAAGAGCTACAACATTCCAGTATTTTGCATCAAAATTTAGTTTCATTCTTCTCATTAGGGCATACAAATTCAAACATTTAGACTAAAAATTCCAATATTTCATATTTCTCAATGGATCATGACAAATTGAAACATTTTACAACAAATTCCAACAGCTCACTCTTCTCAATGGGGTAAAAGAAAAAAAAAATCCAATATCCCCCCCCCCGCCCCCCAACCCCCCCCCCCCAAAAAAAAAAAAACAAAAAACAAAAACAAAAACAAAACAAAACAAATCCCATTTCATTCATCTCAATGGGGCAGAAAAGTAAATCCAATATTTTGCATAAAACTTCCAACGCTTCGCTCTTATCAATGGAGCCTGAAAACTCCAATGGAATTACATTTATTCAGATCCCAATGTAAAATACCAGTATGTAGTTTACCCTGAATTAGTACCGTTTCGTGTCGATGGGTCACCATAAATATGAGATGTCCGTATATTAAGGTTTTCCTTTAAGGTTCAAGGAATTGTCTTGTAACTGGTGTAACTGAAACTACAAATTTGTTTCGTCATTTCTATTCATTCTAACGAAAGAGTGAAAATAGAGAGGCTTCGTATGGGAACAAAACAGACAATGGACGTTTCCGGTACAAACCCTTCGTCAGCACAACAATACACAAATAAACGTGGAAAACAAATAATTTGTGTATTGTTGTGCTGACGAAGGGTTTGTACCTGAAACGTCCATTGTCTGTTTTGTTCCCATACGAAGCCTCTCCATTTATACTCTTTCGTTAGTTTTTTACCATCACCGGCTTCAGGAAGCCCTTACCGTTTTCTTCTATTCATTCCCATTTTTGGACGTGACAGACGTGAAATGACAAAATATTATTTTCTTCAGTTTTGTCAGAAAACGTTGAGAATGGCCTTGAACTTCTCAAGAAGTCATAAATCCAAAACTCCGAAGCGCATAGAGCACGGCTAGTTATTATTATGATCTATAGAAATATTGTGTATTATTAATTCCAAAATTTTGAAGCGCATAGAGCACGGCCAGTTGTGATTATGACCTATAGAAATGTTATGTATTATTAAATCCAAAATTCCGAAGCGCATAGAATACGGCTAGTTATGATTATAATCTATAGAAATGTTATGTATTATTAAACGCGATTATTAAATCCAGTAGTATCGAGGAAGTCTTAGGGTTGACATTTTTATGACATTTGGGGCACATTTTAATCTATCAATATATTATGAAATATAAGTTTTCCTGCCAAAATGAAAATAAATGAGTTTTGTCATCGTGTGGTATGTGGTCTACTGGTATGACACTCGCTTTCGGATCGGAAGGTCCTGGGTTCGAGCCTCGCCCAACGCATAGTTGAGTCCTTGGAAAAGGCTCTTTACTCACATTCTCTCACCGTACTCGTGTGTAAAATGAGTACCTGGCCTTTAACAGCGTTGTCCCTGTCCGAAAAAAAACCCCTGTAATATCGCCTAACAGGCGTCATGTCCCGTCTTACATGTTAAGTGTTGTTGTTGGCCAGGGACCCCTTGTAAAGCACTTTGAGCACGTTTAGTGGATATTGCGCTATATAAAAGCCCAATCTCAAGGTCAGTAAATAAGCCATGATTTGTCTGATCTGTCGTACTCTGGAAAAATACATTTTAAAAATTTGGCCAGAAAATCTGTTAGCAAAATTTAAAAAAAAATAAAATTGAGCATTTATGTAGCGCAATATTCACGAAACAGGCTCAAATCGCTTGACAATGGGTCCCTCACCAACAGCAATATGTAACATAAGGAACAAGACATGACACCTGTTCGGTGGTGTTACAATTTTTATTTATAATTTTAAACTAAAATTCAAATATCGATCGATTAAAATGACCCGCCTTATTTTGTCAAAAACTTTTAAACCTGGGACTCCAATGAAAATTTTCTCTTGAATTTTTAGTTTTGAGAGTTTTAGACAAGATAATGGTCATATCGATATATAAATAGATCTCATATCGATAAATATCATATCGATAGATCTCATATCGATATATATATATATATATATATATATATATATATATATATATATATATATATATATATAAATATATCATATCGATAGATATTTAAATGACGAGTTTTCTGGCCAAAGTATAAAAAATGTCTTCTTTTTTTTATCATAGTAGCAATACTGTATTTAGACTGGTGTAGGATCGATACGAGACGTCTGTCTGCAAACGGCAGTCTGAAATAATCGGTATATCGATACCCAGATATCGTTTCGTTCTTGTTATGTCCTCCAGAAAAATCTCTTGATAATATTGGATTACGCCAGTCTGTTAGAATAACCTGGAATATTCTAGGATCAAATAATAATAATAATAATAATAATAATAAATAATAATAATAATAATAATAATAATAATAATAATAATAATAATATAATAATAATAATATAATAAATAATAATAATAATAATAATAATAATAATAATAATAATAATAATAATAATGAACGCAATAACGATGCCGATTCTCGTATTATATGCAGATTTGATTTTTTTTTTTTTTTGGAAAGGAATCTGTCAGAGCCATGAGGCCTATGGAGCCAGAGTTTATACCGGTTTCTATACCGTGAAATGGACAATAGCAAATCGCTTGCTATACTTTGGATAAGACACTAGACTATCGCAAAGTACTTTCACTGCTGGGTGAACAGAGGAGGGGGGGGGGGGGGTCAGAAAAGATATCGACTGCACTCGGGATCGATCTAGGCTCCTTTGCGTGTGAAGCGAGTGCTCTACCTACTGAGCTATTGGGACCCCTCCCCCCCCCCCACCCTCCCCTTCTGTTATATTAACCTGGAATATGATAAAATAATAATACTGAACGTAATAACAATAGCCACCATGGTATTATATGCAGATTTGTTTAAATAGGGTATTAATATTATTATGAGAGGCATATTTGAGATGTGGATGTATAGAAGAATGTTGAGGCTATCACGGACAGACAAATATTATACGAACGAAGAGGTGTTGGCGAAGGTGAGGAAAGGAAGAATATGGATAGATACCATCAGACAGAGGCAGTTACGATTTCTGGGACATTTGTGGAGAAGAGACGAAAGAAGAAAAGTTGGTAACATCTGGGATGATCGAAGGAAAGAGAGCTAGAGGAAGACAAAGAATGGCATATTTTGGCATATTTACAGGATATTTCTCAATAGTTTAAAATCAAAATAATTTTGGGAGCCTGTGATGTTCACTTTCATTTGTATTTATCATCAGCAATGTGTATTGATGGTTATAAAATGTAGATGTCTGGTAGTTAAGGATTGCCAATCGTTCCTTCATATCCAAATACTGGATGCACGAGAAATCATATAAGATTCAATTAACCGAACATTCCATTTTAACAAATGTCTTTAAAATGGATAAGTGGAAAAGTCATAATTTTGATACTGTAAGTCATCTTTTGTAAGACAGCCATTTTAATTATTAGTTCTCACTAAATTGTATCAATCAGACTATAAACGTTTCAGATTACATACCGTTGTGTGTGTTGATACGTTATTTCTGGGTGGTGGTTGTTGTGAGTATGTTACTCAAACGCATAGCATCAATAATTCTGGGCGCGCGCAAAAAAAAAAAAAGACGGCCAGGTTTAAAAAATATATAATAAATAGGAAAAAAATCAGTTTTCAGTATCCAAAATATCCATAATCAGCCACAATATATCTAACACCGTGTGGATGTGACGGTCACAGATGCATATTGAAATGATTGATGGAGGTGAAGGCCGGGATGGGGCAGTTCTGATCGATGGAGCATTTCATTTGCCCTAGTCGGAACAACAAAACCCAAATAAAACCAAACAACAAAACAAAACAAAACAAGCATTTAAAATATTGGCCAGAAAACTCATTCTTCAAATATCGATCGATTAATCAATGACCCTCATCTTGTCAAAACATGTCGAACCTGAGACTTCGCGGCCGAAGTCCCAGGTTTGAGAGCTTTTAACAAGACGAGGGTAATTTTAATCGATCGATATTTGAAGGACGAGTTTTCTGACCAAAATTTTCAATAAGTGTTTTTTTGTGTTCGAGTAGGACGATAATCAGATAAAGTAAATTATTTCCAAGACTCAGACAAATGATAATGATATTCATAACAACGATTGATTGTTCCGTAAATGTTGGTCGTGGAGTGAAATGAAATCGCATGTGATCCATTTGGGGTTCATTCGTATCCATCGTAAACTTATAGATAGTATGTGCTTGGCTAAGAAACTCATAACATTGCCATCCGGAAGTATAACGGACCAACACACACAAAACTTTGTGTAACCATAATCGTTTATAGTCTGGTTAATACAGTTTAGTGAGAATTACTCATCAACGCGGAAGGCAAAAAACAATAACAAAGACCTGAATGACGTCAACTTCGAACTATCTATAGCCTGACCGTAGCCATCGTAAACTTATAGCCTGACTGTAGCCATCGTTAACTTATAGTCTGACCGTAGCCATCGTTAACTTATAGTCTGACCGTAGCCATCGTTAACTTATAGTCTGACCGTAGCCATCGTAAACTTATAGCCTGACTGTAGCCATCGTTAACTTATAGTCTGACCGTAGCCATCGTTAACTTATAGTCTGACCGTAGCCATCGTTAACTTATAGTCTGACCGTAGCCATCGTTAACTTATAGCCTGACCGTAGCCATCGTTAACTTATAGTCTGACAGTAGCCATCGTTAACTTATAGTCTGACCGTAGCCATCGTTAACTTATAGCCTGACCGTAGCCAATGTAAACTTATAGCCTGACCGTAACCATCGTAAACATATAGCCTGACCGTAGCCATCGTAAACTTATAGCCTGACCGTAACCATCGTAAACTTATAGCCCGTAGCCATCGTTAACTTATAGCCTGACCGTAGCCATCGTAAACCTATATAGCCTGACCGTAGCCATCGTTAACTTATAGCCTGTCCGTAGCCATCGTAAACTTATAGCCTGTCCGTAGCCATCGTAAACTTATCGCCCGTAGCCATCGTTAACTTATAGCCTGACCGTAGCCAATGTAAACTTATAGCCTCACTGACCAAAGACCAATCTTTGGCCACAAAAGGAAACAAATTGTGAGTTGTATTCAATAGTTCAACCAATGCGATCACTTGTTTCTTTGACCACTACTAAATACAACTCACTAGCCGGTCCACAAACCTAAAAATGACTTCAAAATATGGGCCCATAACGAATTGGGTTATCCGACCTGCAAATAAGTGCACGTCGCCCTCATGACATCCGAGGGGGGGGGGGGGGGGGGGGTTATAAATGGGAAAAGATTGAAAAACTAACTTATTAGATAGACACAATGACAGTGATGGATGGATGGAGGGGTTTGTAAATAATACAGTAATACATTTATGTGGACGGAAGACGAATGGGCTGTTGTAAGCATTGCGCATGTCTCAAGCATTGCGCATGTCTCAAAGTTTGAATATGGAAAGGAATCTCATTGATCAAACATCAAATTTCTTTGGAGGTATTTTTTCCTCTCAAGTGCAATGAAGTTGATAGATAGATAGATAGATAGATAGATAGATAGATAGATAGATAGATAGATAGATAGATAGATAGATAGATAGATAGATAGATAGATAGATGGATGGATATATGGATGGATGGATAATATATATTTAGTATGCAAGAGACCGCCTTAAATGTGAATAAAGCTACAAGAAAAAAAAGTTGAAACTGGAAAGAATTTTTATATGAAACACAAAAAACGTGAACACCAGGGCTGGGATCAGAATATGTGGGACAGCGTTCTGTCTACAGGCGGATCAGATTTTGCAGTTGATTCGAGAGATAAACCGATTTGGATTTCCTGCTATCGACGTCGAAATGAACGTTTCTATGACGTCAGCATCATTGAAAAACATGGAGGATAGGGATCTGTTGTGATAATATACACTTAGATAACCACGCCTGTCGGACAGACGTCATAATGTAAACAATGGCAGTGATCGGTCTGGTATCAATCGCAAATTACACAGGATTTACTATCGATGGTATGTGTCTAAGAAAAATACCCACTGTTCTACGGCTTGATCAATAAAGCCAGCATAGAAAACTATGTGTAAACTTAAACGTTTATAATGTGATCGAGAAAATCGTGTGATAATTAGTCATCCATTTGGCGGTATAAAAACAGTAATAATGATCAGAGAGAGAGAGAGAGAGAGAGAGAGAGAGAGAGAGAGAGAGAGAGAGAGAGGTCGATTTCATTCACGTTATTATAAAAAACAACCATGTTTGTCCGAGCACGTGTAAAGGTGTGTCACAAATTCCATGTTTTGATTGGTCAAAAATCTACTGGTGGTATCTAATAGGTGGTAGAAAAACTTAGTCAATACATATCAATTCAACCAAAGGATCAACTCTGACCTAAAATACATCAGAAATATTCTTGAATCAACAGTCGCCCCCCGTTTATTCGGAACCAGAATAACCAACTGGTGATATTCCAGGTTGGGTTGGGCGAGTCTGTCGCAGACCTGATGAAACACTGATAAGGAAGGATCTGCTGATTGATACCCCAAGGAAAGAGGAAGCGAGGCCCAAGGAGACTTGGAGACGTACCGTAGAGAGGGACCTAAAACACAGAGGTCTGTCTGCCCCTTCGCGATGGCCCCAAGAATAACTGCTGACAGGACCAGGCGGAGATCCCTTGCATCGCCTCAAGTACCAGCAGGCCCGAAGAGGATTGAGTGGGTGGGTGGGTGGGTGGGTGATATTCCAGCATGATAACTCCTCATCACAAAGAGCCCAACAAATATCTGTTTTTTTTCCTAAACGATTCAAATGTGAGGGCGATGAACCTGTGGTCAGCTGTGTCGCGTGACATCAATTCCATTGAACACACGTGGGGTTTTATAAATGAAAGCTAAAAAGAAAAAAAGAAAAAGAAAGCAAGAACGCTGTACAAAATTCAGATGAACTGTTCGTCAGAATAATTACTGTTTGGGATGATATAGATAGCATGCGCTTGGTTAAGAAACTCACAACATTGCAATCCGGAAGTATAACGGACGAACATACAAAACTATGTGTAACCATGAGCTTTTATAGTCTGGTTAATACAGTTTAGTGAGAATTACTCATAGACGCGGATTGCAAAAAACAATAATAAAGATCTGAGTGACGTCATCTTAGTTCTATCTATATGGACAGAAACAACCCGTCAGCTGACATCATTAATGCGGCAAAGAGATGTGGCATTGATCAATTCTAACGGTGGACATTAAAAAAATACTGAAGTGAGTCGTGTTTGGTGATTTTAATTTTGTGCTCAAATTTGTAAAGTCGAATTTTTGATGACTGGATATATTTGCCACGTTTCACACTTTACAAAATTTCAATAAATCTAACCCCAAAAGAAAAGAAAACATCAAAAGAAAACTGATTTTGTCTACTTTCCAAATGCGTATCTATGTGTCATTGTTGTTTTTCCAACCAGTATTGAACTATTGGCGAAAGTTTGTTTTGTAAAAGAATATATATATATATATATATATATATATATAATATATATATATATATATTATATCAATCAGTCTATAAACGTTTATAAATGTGCTTTATTTGTTTTTACGATTGATCTGGCGGGCAGAATTGGCGAGTATCTTAATCAAACACATACCATCAATCGGATTGGGTCAAATCAATACGTGTTAAAATTAACCAACATTGCACTGCCGATTCGTCAAACAATGTACTCACGAAATTTACATAAGATTGGGTCTACTCCGGATCACGGCCAAAGGGGGGGGGGGGGGGTAGGGGGAGGGGGGGAGTAGGGGAGGGGGAGGGGGTTGGTGGACATCTCTTGATCAATCAAGCATTGAAGAGAAATTTACCGTCGCGAAACGAGGGATGTTAATGAAACATCTTTTTTTATCCATTTTTTAATCCATTTTTTATCCATTTTTTTTTTAATCAGACGGATCCATCGATCTCCATATAAGATTGATGTGACGTGGGTGATAAGGAGGGGGGGGGGGTGTGGGGGGATGGGAGGGGGAGGGGGGGGGTTGGAGGTGGGGGGAGGGAGGGAGGGGGGAGATAGCGAGGTGGAGGGGGTGGGGGTTGGGTGGGGTGGATATGCAATCAGTGCATGCATGATCTACGCTTTGATGACATAGCTGCACTGTTTGTATCGGGGTGTTTTTTAAAATGTTGCTTTGGGTAGAAATTATAACACACACACACACATTGATAGGCACACACACACATACATACATAGACAGACACACACAGAGGCAGACACACACACACACACATTGATAGGCACACACACATACATACATAGACAGACACACACAGAGGCAGACACACACACACACACACACACACATTGATAGGCACA